>NC_134431.1:18079092-18379092 GCF_030867145.1 Opisthocomus hoazin
CTCTTTTTTTTTACCCCTCCACTCCAGCGATTTCCACCAGTAAGTTTTGCTCCTGCTAACACAAAGACCAAGCTAGCAGAAAAAAGACACACCACAAGCCTAAGATATAGTACCAAAGAACAAATAAAAGCAAGCTGCCACAGCTAACCTGCAGTGTCTGAACACAAAAATAGACCAGACAATTGCTTGTGGTTAATTCACCAATTCCTGTGCAGGAACAGAGCACTTTTCAGTTCAAGGCTTGCTAGAATAGAAAAAGCTTCAGAGTTTCGAGATATCAGGAAATCACAACGTACCTCCCCTAATCAGGCCAGATCTCTTGCAACCAAATGACAGCAGTTTACAGTCCCCGGACATCTCTGAACATAGCACAAAAAAATCAGATTAAGTAGCGATAAACGTGCTAGTTCTGACATGGCCCAGGCTATTTATAGCAATCAGCAGAAATAACTAGCCCAACACCTCCTTATAAATGGAAAAAACCACTGCTTTGCCATTGGAGCCATTTGTGCTCCCAAGTAGAAAAATAACCCAGAATTGTACGCTACCAGCCCTCCTCCACCAAGAGAGGTACTTGCCCTCCTACAGAGAGCTACCGCGAAGGCCTGGATCTGCGAAACACGCGAGAAGGCTGCAGCCGTTCGCACAACAGCTTTGTGCTGGGGAAACCTTGGGACAAACACAAACCCAAGGTCTGTGCAGGCTCACGTTTGGAGACGCACGCAAGCACGGCACAGCGTTCCAACAATAAATCGAGCGCGCGCGCGCTCGAAACACTCGGCCTGTGAACGCCGCCGCGCAGGCACCGACCGTCCACAGCTGCCACTAACGCCGCAGCCTCCGCGAGGACTCAGTCACAGTTTGTATAATTACCGGGAAGTTATACAAACCTGGAAAGGGCTTAGCTACTGTCAGGCTGCAATAGAAAAATATTTTTCATTTCCCATTTCCTACCCGTACACAAACCCCAGGGCCCAGCAAAGGATGTTCAGATGGAATGAAAGCAAGCGGCGGCAGCCCTCCCCCTGTAACGGAGCAGTGGAGCAAACGAGATCAGATGAAGGTTCAGGTAAGCACGCAGCAGCTATGTTTCAGCCCAGGATCTAGGTGGGGCGTTCCTCCAAAGGTAAAACCGTCGCAGTTTTTTCCCCAGGAAGGCAAAACTATTTTCCAGTCGCTAAGGCTTGAAGATTACTGATCCAAAGTTCCAGTTAAAGGTCTCAGGAAGACACAGATAATTTTTCAGAATCTGTGGACGCAGTTTATTCACAGAATTCACCACGTAGTTGCCATCAGTACTAAAAATGTAACTTTGAAAGGGAAAAAGTTTTGGTAAATGTTGAAGCCTAAAAGGAAACAACTTATAAAGCAGAGTATCCTCTGTGCAGATTGCTGCTGACCCCTAGTGTAACGTTACACACATTGCCACTCATCCGACCGTCTGCGAGACCACCGCTCGCGCTCAAGGTGAAGAAGCAAAGGTATTTCAGCAGATTTTGGGGGGAATGTGGAAAGGGAGGGTGTTACAGGACGTTTTTTTGTTTGTCAATGTGAAGGGGTTTCATGTGTCTAACTCTGAGAAATGGAATAAAACAAAAAACTCCTTTTTTAAAAATAGTAACTGCACACAGAGGAAGAGTCATTGTTGATACTCAGTTTTCATCCTTATTTGCACCTTTAATCTATACCTCACTGTGCCAGAATCGGAAACGACGGACACAAGGCCATCGGTGGTCTCAGTAAACCGGACACAAGGCTACGTAACAT
Source organism: Opisthocomus hoazin (assembly GCF_030867145.1). Classification (NCBI taxonomy): domain Eukaryota; kingdom Metazoa; phylum Chordata; class Aves; order Opisthocomiformes; family Opisthocomidae; genus Opisthocomus; species Opisthocomus hoazin. The sequence continues at coordinate 18,080,860 of NC_134431.1, forward strand.
GAAGAATTTAGCGCCGATCACAATGTCTTAAAACTCCATTCAACTTTAGAGAAAGACCTTTCAGAATGCCACTGCGCATTTGGGAATTTAACTTCGCAGAGATGAGATGTAAAACTTTAACAGCACTTCCATAGAAAGCCGAGGCAGCTTTTTACATCAATTTTTTCCAAGAAGCAACCAGGTTTTCACCTGGTTTTCTTACGTGTTTTTTTTGCAAAAGGTTTAAATAAACCAACTGGAGCCTGTACATCTGCTGAACACTTCATTAAAGCTACTTGTGCTACTGGGCAACAGGCGTCAAACTGGAACCTTTACCTGTATGACTTTTTGATGTCATCTGAAGTGGCATTCTTGTCCAACCCCAGCACGTGGTACAGCGATTCTCCAGAGGTAGAGAGCGAGCGTTGCCTCTGGTCTGCCATCTTGAGCTAACCCGAAGAGAGAACCGGCCCCTGCCAAAGAATAGATTAAGAAATGATTAAACAAAAAAGAACACAGACCTCAGTAATCAAATCAGCATTGAAATCAGAGTTTCCACATGAAAATTCATCTTTTATAAAGTTTAAACGTGCTTTTAAAAGTAAAGGCTCTTAATATTTGTGGAAGTCACAAAACTCAGTGAATTCTCAGTGAAAACAACAATTACACTTCCAGCACACCGCCCGGCACCCCTGAATCACTACTGCACATACTTCATTCCTCTTGCCAAAACCCAAAATCAACAGCTCAGGTACAGCTATAAATACGTCCTATATACACATCCCTGCAGCTACTTCATCTTTCTTAGTCTTAATATTAAGATCATTTCTTTGTGATCATACCCATAAAAGCAACTTGGAACAGACAGGTTGCTGTTAGGCTGAGGCTGCCTTTTTGCACCAGGCTTGCACAGGGTTAAGCGATTTCATTTGTATTTTCAATTGCATACATTCTGTTACATTTAAAAAATAGAAAAAAAAGAAAGCCTCCAGGCACCCTCCAAACCCCAGCCTCTCATCGCTGACACCAGGTCGAGCAGAATCCTTCTGGCAAAACCCACTTTGACCAGGCCTGGGCATCCCACGGTGAAAGAGGGAATGCCTGCCCGCTTAGAGGGGAGCAGATCTCCCCTCCCGTAATGTGAAGCCGTGGATCAAACATTTAACATGCATTCCAGTTAAATCATGCTACGCGGATCAACCTCCTGCTCCAAATTCAAAGGCGAAAGACCCCGGAGGCTTCCCCTGTGCCACGCCATGGACAGGCACGGTTCTGTCCCGCGCCGTCCCGAGGAGATTAGCGTTGGCCATTCCTCAGCCACAGAACCGCAGCACGGATGAGCATCCAAGAGAGGGCTATTGGCTATTTTTGGATTATGCCATTACAGCTAGCCTACACCAGATTATGTAGTCTTTGAAAAAGATATTTAAAGCACCTGACTTCTCTAATTTAACCCTTTCTACTACGTAACAAAGTAAACAACTCCAGCTTTGAACGGGCCATCTGAAAGAAACACCCTCTGACCAAGAAATACGATCCTGCACTGCCTGGCTCCTGGCGTGACCTCACAGCGCCGAGACGCCTCACAAACCCAACATTCCGTCTGCGCCAACGCCCGGGCGGCTGCGCGGTGCCACCAGGCAGCACACGGACGCGGGTACAGATGTCACCGTTAGAGCTGCTAACGGCTCTCCTGCGTTTGGCCTCTCCGGCTCGGGGTCAGTTTAATGCTGGGCACTCCGTCCAGCCTCCTCGACTGGAATGCACTGGCTAAACTAGCAAACTCTCACCTAATTTCCTTCAAGTTGTCATTGGCAGCTCTGGTCAGTTTAATTAAAGGCTGCCTAATAAGGAAGCTATAAATTATTATTAAGAAAAGGTCTAAACCCTAATGCTTTGGCTAACAATTCAAAATACGTTCCAAACCTGGAAGGTGAAGGGTAGGGAGAGAAAATCTTTTATTTTCTTCTAAAGGTTACTGTTCAGCTACCAAAATGTTTCTATATAAGAGGAAAAATCTTGAGTGCTGTGAGACACAATACTAACAACTTATTTATCTGGGCACAGTCTGATTCAGTGAAAGGAAAAATAATGTATTTCAGCAGGGAAATGCCACAGGCAGGAACACAGGCCTGCTGACAGCCTTTTCCCAGCGGCAGCCATCGGCCAGCCCGGCCGCAGGCTCCCAGCCCCCTCCAGCCACACGGTCCCAGCGCCGAGGTCAAACACTGATGATCCTGACGTCTATTCGGTAATCTAACTAATCTCACCGGCCTGCTCCGACCCCTGCCCCTCCCGCTCCGGCCACGACCACCACCACCTCCCTGCAGCCCCCCGGGACCCTCTCCCGCAGCTCTGCAGCACCCAGCCCACGGGAGCTCTTCGCCGGGGACCCGGGGATCAATGTGAAGTTGGGGGAGAAGCATCCTGGTTCAGATCGTACATGTTAATTTAGCTCTCCCAAAGGCACGGCCTCAGACTGGAGCTTTGAGGGCATCATGACCATTCAGGCTGTTCAGAAGTCTGCAGCTCTATTGAGCCGTAACACGCTTCCTTTAACATCAACCCAACACGCCCTGGGTGCACCGACGCTGCCGATCACCGCTACGCACTGTGTTCCGCTGTTACATTAGGGCCAATTTGTTTAATAAAAATGATTTCAGTTTGATCCAGGTGGTGCCTATCAGTCTGCAGGCTGCCCGTCAAGAAGAGAGATCGGCATAGGAGTAAAACCCCACACTGCCGCAATCTTTAAGCGCTTCCGTCTGAACAGTTCGGGGTACGTGGAGTGGGGTGGGATGAGGTGTCTGTTTTGCAAAACTGCTACACGTGGGCACGCTGGCCTGGGCAGAAGGGCAGAGGACGTGGTGGTGAAGGGAATTCAGCTGGGCAGCTTGTCATTGGAGGGAACAGAAGAGTATTCTTACCAGCAACACAGCCTCTGGCTTTCCAAATATGAACCAGACAATAAAAATGCAAGTTCCTTGAGTTCAGAGTACTCCATAAACCAGGATCTTGCCCACCCTACTGTTTTTACAAGTGGTCCTAATTCACCGTCCTGAAAGCTGCTCTGTATTTTTAAGAAGCGTTGCATTCAGCAGCACCATGCCATCTGCTACCTATTCTAACCACGCAGGATGCCCTGAAGAGGTTTCTCCCGGAAGGCTCTGCAGAAAGGTAATCCCCGGGATTAAACCGCACAGTTTTTAACCATCTGCGCACCAGAATATTCTGACTTAGTCAGCTTTAACAGAAAACGCAACTGTTTTCAGCATGACCAGGTAAATATAATTGGTACCACCTTGCTGAAAAGGCTTGGATCAAACCTGACAGGCTATTTGGAAGCCAGCCATAACATTTTAAACACGTCAACGGTAAACTGAACCTTAGAAAGCCTGAGTTTCTTTTCAGCTTCCCAAAAGAATCCTATCAAGTTTCACGAAACTGGCAATATCTTAGTTTCTGCCAGATCTGCTGACCCTTTTATAACTTGTATTTAACTCATTAAAATGGCAAACTATTATTACAGCCAAGAAAAATGAAAAATTCCCTGCCAGTAGGAGTCTGATCCCTGCTGGAAAGAGCCGCCTCGCACCAAGAAAGTGATGGAGGGCTGATTCAACAGACGGTACCAACAACACTTCAGTGTCCTTAGCATCCAAAACTGGGCTAACAACGCTACTTTTCATTTCACCTGAAGGCTGAAGCAGTAAATATTTATTCAGTAACAAACCTGTGGAAACTGCCAAGTACCAAGTCGCCTAAAATATCACTTTGCCCTTCTCCAATTATTTTTGTGTGTTTTTCCATGTAAGTCACAAAGGCACAGCCACTCGCTCGAGCCTCCTCACTGGAGGAAAGATGGCTTTTTAAAGGACTTCTGGCTGTTCAGCTCCACCAATAAAATTGGAAGGGGCAGAGGAAACCAAACAACGTTAAGTTTAAAAATACTACTACAGCAGGACATCAGGGTACAATCTTCACTAGCATTTTCACTTTCTTCATACCTGCGTAGTCCTAAGTTTAACCTACTAAAAACCCAAAAACTGTAAAGAAATCACATCATGAGTGCACGTGCCAACGGACAGACCTTTAAACACGTGCTGCTCACAACAAATTTAGTGAAGTGCCTGTCTTCAGGGTAGGGAATCTGGCTGTCAACAGCTGTTCTGAAAAGTGAAATCCCACTGTAACGGACAAAACCCACCACCTCCTGACAGGCAAATGGTACTTACGCACTAGCCACAGGACAGGGGAGAGTCATTAACCTTAATGGCTACTCTCTATCCAAATTGCAACGAGTTTGGCTGAAGCCAGAAGAACAAAACAGCTTCTGAGTCTTTCCACAGGTCATCAGTAACGCAGAGAACGGAGCGATTCCCAAAAGGGACAGGTAAGAACCGAGAGGGATGAGAAAGGCGAGCTCAAAGCCGTGCTGGAAGCGCTGGACAGAAGAAGAGGAGGTTTGCTGTTGTCCTAGCACAGCCCAGCACCACCGTGGCATCAGCCCTGCACGTGTCTCTAACAGAGACTATCCGTAACGCTGTCCAGCCCTCCGCAACGACGGTTTTAAGAGCATATTAGCAGATGATGAAAGAGCTAGCTTGGAAATGATGTTTTGCCAGCTCTTACAAAAATTACATCTAGTTGATGCTCTATAATACAGCTTCAGGAAGCACCAGGGTATTTCAGGAAAGCTTTTTATTCTACAAACCATTTCTGGTTACTATGTGGTAAAACATAATGTCAGTTAAATTTGAGATTTCTAGCTTTTCAGAGATTTCTAGTGCAGAAGACTAGCTACAGGTGTTCATCTTAAGAGCAACTATTCAATCTCAACGAGTATTTACTAATAAAAGTCTAAATAAATACACCAAGCCAGAAAACACTTCAGTAAATATTGATTTATCACAAAAACAAAATAGCACCACTGGCCTCCGCATCCTGTCCATCTGTCTCAGCTTCATTTAGAGCCATTCTCACAATCTGGTATTTTTTTAGGGTGAAAAAAAAAATCATTTTTAAATGGGAGAAGAGAGAAACACATACAAGATTGTATTATCAAGAAAAATATGAGGTGTTCTAAGCTTGGCTTCATGAGGTATAAAGAGATTTCTGTAAGAAACTTCATACTTTGTTTCCTTGGCATTATTTTGCATTTAAATGAGTGGATGTTTTTTAGCTACAAGAAATAAAAAAATACAGTACTTACCCGGTATCTAGTTCGAATATTCTAAGGTAAGCAGTAACAGCCTCCACACACCTCTAACACTGAATCTCCTAAAGACAAAACAAAAGCAAATCAATTGTTCACTACCTCGTATGTCGAGGGTTCGTTGCAAAGTTATCATGCCGTTATTTTATTATAACAATCCTTCCCAATATGCCAAAGGCAAGACGGAGGCGCAGTAACAGGACTGGAACCTTCTACACATCTACAGAATTTCCACTCGCAGCAGCCAAGCGTCGAAGCCACCAGAACACAGAGGCACGCCGCATTGGGGATGTGCTTCCCACGACACAGTCAGCTGGCATCAGAGAACACATTTTAAAGCCTGCTTTTACGTATTTTCACCATGTTTTCACTCAAACACCGCCTTAATGTGGAAGTCCAGAAGAAAACAGACGTATCTTTACTGTCCAAAGTATTTCACACTACAGTAAGTCACAGAATCACAGAACAGTAGGGGTTGGAAGGGACCTCTGTGAGTCATCTAGTCCAACCCTCCTGTCGAAGCAGGGTCACCCAGAGCAGGCTGCACAGGACCTTGTCCAGGTAGGTCTTGAATATCTCCAGAGAAGGAGACTCCACAGCCTCCCTGGGCAGCCTGTAGAATTGATTAGCTCTCAAAGTTACAAATTATAGTACAGATTCAAGGGCTCTACGCTTTTACATGTAGCTTCAGCCTCTTTTCCCAAACCTTTTACCACGTGAAAGATGCACACTTCTCTAAAATAAAGGCACCAGTCGCACAGGAACTCTAATCACCATTACCTGTTTAAGGCTTTGGACTGTTCCAACCTAGGCATTGGTGAAATATCTGTACTCAGAACAAGCGAAGTGTGTTTTTCAAGTCTTGATAATCTGTAATGTTGTTAGAGAGAGACTGCTAAAGCTGCTTAGCTGCGAGACTGGCCTGCGAGCCCCAGCACCCGAGCGGTGGGCACGCAGCCCGTCCTGCCAGCCTGCCAGGGAGCAGCCAGCACGGGACAAGACTCTGCAACAGCCCTGGCAGGCTTCGTGGTGCTCAGGTGCCAGATGCCTTCACGACTAATAAACATAATTTTTCAAAAAAATTTCAATAGAAAACCAGTATTGTCCATACGGCGCCTTTCTTCACAAGTTCTTATGCCACGAAGATGAAGGAGATGTGCGAGAGCGTGGAGTAGCTGCCACTGTGCCATGTCTAACGCCGCTCCACCCGGCGTCCAAACCGGTTCCCGTGCTTGAACTGCAGAGCAGCATCAGCTCATTCTGCCAGGACAAGCTTCCATCAAGAAAACCACAGGTTTATCCCGTTCCCATTCCCTCATCCTGAAGCACATTACCCAAAGAAGAACAAGTCTCACTTTGGTGTACAAGGAGGAAGAGAACCTGAGACGGCCCAGCAACGCAAACCCTCCTCCCAGCGGCTAAGGCAACGTAACACGGACTGCTGCAGATCACCAACCACGGGAAAATAAGAGAATGAATGGACAAGAGGAACCTAGGGAATGTTTGATAATGGAGAAACTTTGAGGAAAATTGCTACAACAGATTAAAATATCTTTCCAGCTAAGCACGTACAGGATGCATCTAATCCATGTCACTAATCACAAAGTCACTTATGCGTTAGATTGCCAAACAGCAAACTTCATCAGTGGGACTTCAGAGCAGCTTTTACCCGGCAAGTCATCGCTTAATCATCATCCAAACCCTTTCAACAGATTCCAAGGAACGAGCTCTGAATGCACTTGAGAAATAAAAAAAGTACGCCTTTCCTGAACCGGAAGGTTTTGGTGCGGCAGAGACAGTGGAAACGCACCCAGTAAGCTGCCGGCATTCCTGACCACAGAATTTGTTTTACGCAGTCTGCAAGAAGCTGCTTGATCTTAGCAGCATATCCATAAACGAGTAAGAATGAGCCAACCAACAAGTAAATAATCAGCTTACTGTTAATGGATCTGTTTAGTTCATTTGCTCAGTACTGTCAAGGACTCGTCCTAAAAATGCTGGGCAGGGAGTGCACAGGCAGAACTGGCACTCTCCCCCTCGGAGACGGAGCGCGTGCAATACTGCAGGGTGGACTACCTTTTGGATGCTCAACGCCCTATTTTGTGCACCTGTACAAGCTTCCAGGCTCCCTGCCCACCACCTCCTTCCTTACAAAGCAATCAGTAACAGGAACGCCTTCAGCAAGCTGCGGGTGGCAGTGGGAGCAGCCACCCGAGCTGCGGCCCAGGCTCTTCGGACGCTGGGGACCGGAGCAGACCGACTCGGATGAACGAGCCCACCAGTTTCGCCCGTGCCCACCGCAAATCTTCTCTTTCGATTTCTAGCTAGCAGATGCGTGGTAATTTTTTTTTTTTTTGCAAATAAGCTCTGCCTTCATACCTAGACAGAGACCATCTTTAACTTTACCACTAATTCCATCTCAGACAGCAACCGAAGCTTCAGAGATGCTGACAGCCAAACTGAAACCCAGCCACAGCACGCTCCATTTATGGGTGTACACAGCTGGAAACCTGCGAATGGAACAGGACAAGAAAGCAAAGCCCAAATGTGCTTCGGAGATTTGATTATCTTTGCTTGCCTTCGACAAAACGAGCTATCCTGCTAAAGTCAGCAGCTGGCATGTAATGAATTAAATGAAAATACAATGATGCGTGGATGGAAGCCTCAAATACTTCAAATACAAGATTCCAGACCAGGCTTTGTCAAAACTCCACCAGAAGAAAAGTCTTTCTTTTTTACAAGACAGGTACATAATACCTAGCCACGTGCAGAACTCAGAATGTACAGAAAAGTATTTTTATCTCAATATGGATGCAAGCAGTTATATTTTCTTCAGTCTCTCAACTATGCCAATGCAAAGTGTCACAAACAGCAGAAAGCCTGATTTACAGCTGGCACAATTGAACAAGACCAAAATAAATTTTGAAGGAAACTATTTCATATAAAAATGCAAGTACATGAGAAACCCGTGCCAGGTATCCCGCACCGCCGCACCCTCGCCGGCACGGCGGCCACCCGCAGCACGCTGCCCGGGGCTTCGCTCCCGTGCTGTCTGCTGGAGCCGGCAATTCTGATCTAGTGGCTCTGGAATGTTTCCATCTGCCCACCCGATCCCGCACCCAGATCCACTGACCCAGAGCTCTGCTAACACCCTGCTTGTGATTGCCTGAGAACATCCCCCCCTCCTTATTACACGATATTCACAGTGCAGACGAAGGAGAGCAAACGAAAGGACAGATGCCAGAAAAGAAACGGAAGCATTTAAAAATCAAGCTTAATGGATGTCACCTGGTTTCAAAAACCACAAAAACTCAAAGAAAAAAAGTCTGGGGAAGGGAACAAGCAATTGTCTAAGAGGCAGAGAATACATATGTAAGTATGAAAATCAGAAGAAAAGATTAAAGAATAATGAAAAGAAGATAACAAAAGCAAGCAAAGCTACACGAATGCAAACTAAATTCAGCAGCACATTGAAGTTGTGCTAAGTTCTGTAACGCAAACAAATATGCTTCCGCAGTTTCCCTGTTCTTCCATCCATTTTGCTCATACCAAAACCAGCTCCCCTAGCCTCATTTGTCCTGCAAATTTGAATTCAATTTATCTAATATTATATTTTCCCCACATACTGTGACTGTAAATAGTGCTCAGCAGCTTTTCTTCCTCTAACCAAGAGACACATACTGCCTTTTCCTTACAGAAATCACACATGTTCTCCAATCTACTCTTTTTGATGAAAAGCACACCCCAACCTCCTCTGACAGACGCAGAAGAACCATTATTATTTAACAGTTCTATTAGCAGAATTGTCATCATCCTGCTTCGAATGTTATTAATAAAAAGAGATATGTATCTTCAGGATACCTTGCTTCATAATCCATCTCTGCCATGTCTGTGAGCTATATCATAGTTATCAAGTATTTAAAGAAATAACGCTGCAATGAAGGCAAATAAATTTTTTAAATTAAAAAAAAAAAATCAATAGACAAAATAGAAACTCCCAAGTCATTATTTTCACATCCTTATTTGCTCACATCAGCTGCAAAATGAATCATACTGGGAAAATCACGTGAAAAGGCTGAAGGCAAAGCAAACTGGTTAGTAAGTGCACTCCAAAGACTACTACTATTTTAAGGCACTCTTCATGAACATTCCCCTAGCTGTCTTGAAATAGTAATATTTAACCTATTAATTGGAGCACTAACATCTACTACTTCATTAAAGCATCCCAAGAGTGAATGCTTTGGTGATGCTTATATTTTTCACACCACAGCACAAAAGCTAAATTTTGCTATTCAGTTTGTAGCCTTTTGCTAAAGGACACATGAGAATTTCACATCCCCAAAAACATTCTGTTTTAACATATACACCCTGATGTAAAGCTAACCCAGTATCCAAGGAATTAATTCAAGTGCACACGTCCTTCCCCCAGAAAAAAGAACCTTACTATGGTCAAATTCATTTGCCTTGGGAACAGAAGATAGGTCTCCAACAGTGAAAGACTGTGATGCTAAAATCTTCATTAAATTCCCTTAAGTATGAGGGTTTTAAAAAAAAAAAAAAAAAAGAAATGCAGAGCTTTTAAATCAATGAAATCTGGGACAACACAACTTCTCTGCTAAATTTAAGCCTCAACTGATGTAACACCCATCATAAGGACTGAAAGAGAGGTTACACTGAAACTTGTGACAAACTTCACTCCAGTGATACAAGAGTTGTTTCTCTAATAAGCTTAGCAGATTAAAATTTAGCCATTTAAGTCTGATTGACCAACCTGTTATAAAGACTTGTGACCTTGTACCCTATACCACTGTAAGATTCAAGCCCACAAAGAAGGTTTTCCATGTTAGGGAGCGGGGAAAAAAAGGCAAAGTGTTGGATTCACATTTTCTATCCTCTCTCCTCAGCTAAAAGAATTACTCTTTAAAACCCTGGGGTTTTTAGTGGATTCCCTACTTAGGATGTCACTGTTCCTATTTAATCCTTCAGCAAAACTAACTATTGTGTATGGCATTACAGGAGTTTATATGGCAAAGCACAAGGGTCACAAACTGTGCATGGCCATGAAAAAACCCTACAGCTGCTTACTCAGCTCTTTAAAAGTTTATGAAAAAACAGTAGTTCTGTTTGCTTGCCTCGTTATTACTCAACTCTTTCTGTATATAAATCTACGCAGAGCTTGAATTGCTGTAACTACTCACAGCATGCAAGTTCACTACAACAGGTCAGAAGCCCCACAAAGTTCCGGAGGGATACTGATGCCACTTAGCTCTTCTAGAGAAGAAATCTCTTAAATTTCTTCAAAAGCATCAACACAGATGCACGGCTCCATTTGTGCTAGGTGGGCTGAATAAACCGTATCAGTCAAAAAAACTATATTGCTAATGACTATATCAATATAGTCAAAACATTAAACCTTTAAGGTATAGAAAAAGTCTTGGAACAAACTGGGTTTGCTCTCATAAAAACGGGATTTATACTAGTATGGCACACCTGCAGGTAAGGCACCCAAAGGCTTTTAAACAGCAACAAAAGAAAAAAGTCCACTCTCCCGTGTGACAAAAGGTTCAGCAAATTGGGTAAATCATCCAAACGTGATCAGCGACCTGTCGGCAGCCCGCCCCGGGGTGGGATGAGATTTCTCATGCAAACCGTACCATCAACACAGCGGAAGGAACAGCGCTTTCGCCAGAGGTTAAGGAGCCAGCCCTGGTCTGAGCAGCACCCTTGTACAGCACAGCAGTTCTGCCCTGGTCGTAAAGAAGGAACACGGCGAGGTTACCGAGTGCATCTGGAAAGGCCGTTATCAGCAGTCTGAGCGGCCAAAGAAATGAGGCGGCAATCTGCCCAGACAGCAACACATCTTTCAAATCACAAGTTGGCCGGCAAAGGGAAAGAAAAAGAGATTTATCAGAAATGAATCTGGTAGGGCAGGGGAAGATTACCCCCTGTACTCATCCACGCTAGCAGGAGACGGAGGGGAAAAAAGTGCGTTCCTATCTTCTTTTGCTATCAATTGAGAAGGCAGATGCAAAGGTAAATAAGGGGTTCACATTATTTTAGTTTTGAGGGGGTGGGAAGTACAGTTATACAAACTGCAAAACGTAGACCAAAATTATTTCACAACTAATTTATTACTGAAATTCCTCTGTTGTCAAATAAACACTCTTGGCGGGTTCAATCCTGAGCAGTTTCTGTTAAAGACTTTGAAATGAATAGTTTATTTTAACGGCTGAAAAAGCAAAAACGAAGCCCAGGCTGCACCAACGGCAGAAGGCAGTTCACTTTTCTACAACCTGATATAAAATGATCAGGTCTGGTGTTTCCCCGTGAGAATGCTTTCCTCTGTTTTCAGGTTATTAATCTCTGCCATTCAGTTCTTTAACTGAAGAATTATGAAGAATTATCTCCTCCCTGTCAAGCACCCAAGTCTGCCTCTTAAAAAGTTATGAATAAAGAAGCAGAACAAGCAGAACTGAACAGCAGAACTTCTAAAGCCAAGCTTCCAGAAACCGCCACCCACCAAGGCACCCAGCTCAGCGAAAGAACAGCTAAAATGCCTTTATAGGGCCTCCAGGAACCCGACGTCACTGTCCCTGCAATGTCACAGCCTTTCCTTCTGTTTCACAGGGTAACTAGTTTTTAAAAATCTAGAAGATTTTACTCTAAAAATTCAGCTTCTTTCTTCAATAATACAGGCAAAACCCCCCCTTTTTTTCCCCGATTTACCTCATGTACCTGCTCAGGGCCTCCCACCCTAAGCAGACGCATCATTATCCAAGCAACGCTGGCATCCGCTCAGTTAAGTCTTGAAGACTTTGGTTCCAAAGATTTTCGTCTTTTGCAAAGTTTAAAAATTCAGCGTATCTATAAATCCTTTCTTCTCCTCATTGCTCAAGTGTATTTCCCCAGTTTTTGTGGAGAGGGGGGAGGAGACTTCACCATTTCATTATTTCACTTCCTCACAGAAACTGCCAGAGAAAAGAACACTTTCATTTCCTCCCGTAAGTAACATGGGCTTCTAATATACATTCAAAGACTTCTTTGTTAGACCGTAAAAGAACAAAGGCAAAACCAGTGGATTTGTCTTCTTGTCAGATGAGACTGAATACTAATAAGAAATGTTAAAAAAAAAAAACAAAACCAAACAAAAATCCCAAACCAACCCCCCCATTTTCATGCAAGGCTGCACCAGCGCCGCAGGCTTCAGCCAGAAAAGCCAGCAGAGCCACCAGAGCTGAGCAGAGCCAGGCTGGCGATCACCCGCCGAGCTCACCGTCACGCCTCGGAAGGACACCCACGCGCCAATAAATAGGGGTTTTAATAACAACCTGTCCTACTCAAGAGGTAGGCACTGACCTGGCTTCCCAAAGCAGACCCGGCAATCGAGCGATTTGCCAGTCCCGCTCCAGGTTCAGGCGCCCCAAGCCTCGACAGCAGCCCAGGGACCCAGGTCACACCTTTGGGTGCCAGGTCCTCGGCGTAAAGGACCCGGCCGTCACCATTCCCCGTTAGCCAAACACACACACACGATGGGAAGTCGTTCCTGCAGCTGAGAAAAACATGCCAGAACAGAGCAATCGGTGTTGTAAATGATGTTCAAGGTTGAAAATCTGCAGTATGGGCAGCAGCTCGAGGGAGGTTCTCCTCCCCCTCTGCTCTGCCCTGGGGAGGCCCCATCTGCAGTGCTGTGTCCAGTGCTGGGCTCCCCACTTCAAGAAAGATGAGGAGCTACTGGAGAGAGTCTAGCGGAGGGCTACGAGGATGAGGAGGGGACTGGAGCATCTCTCCTACAAGGAGAGGCTGAGGGAGCTGGGCTTGTTCAGCCTGGAGAAGAGAAGGCTGAGAGGGGACCTTAGAAATGCCTCTAAATATCTGCAGGGTGGGGGTCAGGAGGACGGGGCCAGACTCTTTCCAGTGGTGCCCAGCGACAGGACAAGGGGCAACGGGCACAAACTGGGGCAGAGGAAGCTCCAGCTGAACCCGAGGAAGAACTTCTTCCCTCTGAGGGTGACGGAGCCCTGGCCCAGGCTGCCCAGGGAGGCTGTGGAGTCTCCTTCTCTGGAGATATTCCAGCCCCGCCTGGCCGCGGTGCTGTGCAGCCTGCTGTGGGTGACCCTGCTTGGGCAGGGGGTTGGGCTGGGTGACCCCAGAGGGCCCTGCCAACCCCTGCCATTCTGTGATTCTGTGAAAACAACATTTTTCGACAGCTCTCTAACACACCCTCAAAACCACCGCTTTCAAGCAACTACAGATTAAAGTTGCAATCACACCAACAGCATTTTTCAAACTGCTTGCTCTTTTCCACCCTAGGATCACCAGTCTGAGCGAACCATAGCGCTGCGAGCAAGCTGCAACAGTGACCGAGTGCTGCCTGCGCTGCCCAGTTAAGCCTCAAAAATACCCCAAACCAAGACATCACCAGGAAGAAGCAGTCCCCCCATTACAGACAGGGCACAGGCTGCAGGATAAACCCCTTCAAACCCAAACACGGTGCTACTGCGAGTGAGGGAGCACAACCCCAAGCTGCCCAAGCCCCCCAGTAAGCAGCTGCCCACACCTCAACGTGGTAACCGGCGGAGAAACCAGCACTTGCTTTTTCCGCAGCCAGTCTCATCTGAATTCAGGATGCTGCTCCCCCAGGCACTACAAGACCTCAAAGCGTACCCCGCAGTTCTGCAAACCAGAAGAATCCCAGCACACAGCGGAGCGGTGGAACAGAGCTGAAAATACAGCAAGTGAAATGGCAAGTCGTAAATACAGATTTACAGAGCTCACGGACACAAGCAAGCAAACAAGATGTATTCTGGACGTGCAAGACAGTCTTCAGCCATCTTCACACCACAGATCCCTCCTCACTGGACAGCGTCAGATGTCACAGCAAATGGTCTAAAAGGCACGAGGAAACGAGTTTTGTACCTGCCCCATTCAACTCCGCAGCACATGGACATTTGGAAGCATAAAAGAAGTTAAGACTTAAGATTTTCACAATAAAATCTGAACAGACCAGCACAGCTCACATCACTCAAAGTTTTACTCGTTGTTTTGGCAGGAAAGTGCAACAAAAATCCTTTTCTTTCACAAGCTGGGTGATGCTGGAGGGCCATGCCTTCATTGCAAGGACTTTTCTTTCTTCTTAGGCCCCCGACAGCGAGCGCAGGCCCAGAGGGAAACACGCAGTAACACAGAGCAGACGGCTCCTCGGGACAGACGACGGGTGTATTCCCGAGTGACCCAAAAGGTTTCACAGCACTGAAGAAAGTCACCATAAATGCATTGCTAACATAACTCCATTCTTATAATACACCAAGAATATATTAACCAGTACAGAACTCGTACGTCTGAGTCGGTCTGGACTGCGCGGTGCTCGGGACCGAAGGCCTCCACCCGGCTCGCTGGGCGAGAAATACCCAAACAAATCACAGGGCTGGATTAAAAGCAGTTTTAATCTAAACTGACATTTTCTCACAGGAGATAAACTCCTTGGTATTTTCTAACTACACAGTGTGGTTTCACCAACAGAAAGGTTTACTTTATACTACTCCTACAGAAACCACACTGATATTTATTTCCACTGTTCCCTCAATCCGCAGACTGCGTGATGAATTACGTCCTCCGTTCTGCCATTCAGTCTGGCAACAGTATTTCATGGCTGCTTGAAAAAAAAAAAAGGCAAGCTCATAATTTAGAAATAATAAGGCAATTGAGCATGGAATTTGTACTACTGATTTTCCCACTAACTCACTCGTGGTTAACAAGAAAAGACACAGCTTGAATTTCAGCCCATAAACTTTGTTTGCAAACCTGGGACTTAAGGAGAAAACATGTTCCAGACTTTCACTGTAACTGAGTTTTCTAACATTTGGGATAAGAAATAGAACATCTAAAGGCACACAGATTCTATAAACTAAGTTTTCAGACTGGAATCACACTTCAGAGGCCTTAGAACAACAAGGCCGCTACTCTACTGATGCATAATTTAATCACCGCCATTCCCAGCGCACAGGCCTTTTGGTTTCACTGCAGCGTACAGAATCATCACATTTAGTCTTTTTTCCACCTGAAGTAATAATGGCAAACAAAAGCCAAAAAACCCCACAGTTTTTGTGGCTGGGATGCTTCCACTCCTCCCCCTGATCTTAACAAACACCGGAGGATGTCAGACGTCTCCTCACTCCGCCTGCACACCCGACGCGGTGCTGGCAACGCAGCGTTAAACCTGTGTTATTCTTACACAAATGGCCCAAACCAAGCGGACGTCCTCCTGAAGAGAACAGCATTAGGTGCAAAATCGCACCTTGCCTCATTTAGGGTTATTTTGAAATCATACTTTATACATCTACACATTTAAACAGCCTCAAAACAGCAAGGAAGGAAGAGTGAAAGTCATCACAGAAAGATAATTTTTAACACGCAAGAGGAACTGGGCTTTATACAGAAGGCGTTGGCAGAACAAGTCACTGGAAGAACGGTGGTTTTAAGGTAAAATGCAGGAAACTGGGGTAGGGAACTGCAGATTATAGGACAACTACAGAAGATGCTGGGTTTTCATCACCTAGGACATGTCATCCAACATTGCATTTCGGGACCAGTAATAATAAATAAAGTCACGTCGATTGTTGTCCCTGTTATCCAAAAAACTCAGCGAAATACCGAGGTATCCTTGGGAAATTATAACTATGCACCTTCCGAACACTTTTTGATTAACTCTGCCTGATTTTCCTAAGTTAATTGTGAAGAGCAAACGTTATGGCAAAGCAATTTTTAGAAGTGCAACAAGAATGAAGTGAGCAAGTGTGGAAACTGGGAACTTTGGAGGAAAAAAAAAAAAGAAGGAGACTGACAGTGAAAATATTTATCTTTCTTAATAACCAACTGCCATCCTGGCAAAATATTTCTGTTCAATATGCATTGATTTTGCTACATGATAAAAACAGTCTACTCAAAGCAAGAACATTATTTCCCAACATTAATGATAAGGCCTTCAAAAGACTGACTGACTGACTGGTGATTTGTCAAACCAAACCCCAATGATGATAAAAGAAGCTTTCTAAAGAAGAGACATGGTTCATCACCTATTTTTCTTTCACCAGTCAGACCAGAATAACTCCTGGAGACACAGATCAGAATTGTACTGGTGCGGGGAAGCAGCAGCCCTGCGCGACAGAGCTCGTTGGTTAATTATCAGTTGGAAAATATTCCTGAAGTTTACTAACAGCAACTCAGAACCAACCTGGAACTTCAACCAATTCACTGCTCTGAATAGTAACTGAATCCGGTTTTTAAACTCAGCTGAGAACGGGAAATACGTCTGGTTACAGCTTCCAAGAAACAGCCCACCTCGGGTTTCAATGGAGGCACCGAACGCATTTGCGGTCCCTTCCCTCGTCCTCGAGGAGCCGCAGGCGAGGAGACGCCGAGAGGGTGCTGGGAAGAGCGGAGGACCTCGGCACGGCAGAAGCCAAACCCCGCAGGCAAGGAGGACAAGGGACAGACACCACTCCCAGCGAGGTGCCCCCAGCCACGCGGAGCCGTCTCGCCCTCCTCCGGAGCTCGCAGCCGGGCGCCCTGCCCGGAACGCCGCGTAGATCGGGTCGGTCGAGGCGTATTGGATCAGTCCAACCGCTCCAGGTCAGGGCAGTTATCGACCCGACCTGGGACTGTACCAGGGTAACTCCAGTCCCCGACTGACCCAAGCTAGAGCAGGACTCAAAAAAGAAAGCACACTCCAATTCCCTGTGCAGATCCCAGGTGATTTCACCAGGATCCCGTACGCCCTTTGCAAAAGCCCATGAAGACTCGTTCACTTTATTCCCCTTCTACTCGCCGTTGTCCAACGTCACGCATCTCCCAGAGGCACGCTGCCACGCTCCAGTACCAGGCCAAGAGCTCAACACGACCCATTTTGCCGGCTGACCCTCCGTCTCGTACTTGGGAATATCGGAAGCAGGACCGCCAACTTTCATGCTGGTCTCAACTTTTTCTTTCCTTCTCTGTAGTTAAGACATTTCTTAACATATTTCTTTCAAAAATTCCCTTAGCTGCACACCATCAAGTAACAACAGATGCAGCCTGAAATTCCAAAAGTCTCACTTGGTGCACCCCAGTCTAGGTGGAATGAAGTTCCTGAACTGGGCAGCTTCCGGATCACAGCAGACATCATCACCAGCAACTGCCCACAAAAGCGTCTGGAGTTCGGCTTCCCAAGCTCCCCTCCTCTCTACAAGCAGCTTTAAACCTCATGAAGTTTTTACAGCAAGTGTCCCTAAGTCCTCCTGCCATGAGCAGCAGATTCGTAAGGAAAATTCTTTAGCGACTGACCCAGTCTCGGCACAGGCCCACGTTCTACACCACGCACCGGAACCACGACACGAAAATCACAAACTATGTCTAAGCACAAATAAAATTGCTAAGATATTACCATCACAGTGACAGAAAACGCTGTTAAGGCATAAAATATATAATGACAGGTGGAAGGGAAAAGAATATTTTCATTTGAAATACAGCCAAAAATTTAAACGCAAAGAGGAAAAGCAAACAAAACCAGTGCAAGTTTCTACTTTTTGTAAGTGCGTAACTGGCTCCAGTAATGACATCAGTAAACTCTGGGCTTTTCCTGTCCGCACTGCAAAACGTTATCAACTACAGCTCCTGCCTATCCACTTTTTCTACAGATCGTCCTGTAAAAGCCACAGACGTTCCAGAACCCGCGCAGCCACCTAACAGGACTTCAGCCAGATGCAGATGAAGCCAAGCAAGGATGGCAAAGCCCTGCGTGACAGAATCACAGAATGTTGGGGGTTGGCAGGGACCTCTGGGGTCACCCAGGCCAACCCCCTGCCCAAGCAGGGTCACCCAGAGCAGGCTGCACAGCACCATGTCCAGGCGGGGCTGGAATATCTCCAGAGAAGGAGACTCCACAGCCTCCCTGGGCAGCCTGGGCCAGGGCTCCGGCACCCTCAGAGGGAAGAAGTTCTTCCTCGGGTTCAGCTGGAGCTTCCTCGGCTTCAGTTTGTGCCCGTTGCCCCTTGTCCTGTCACTGGGCACCACTGGAAAGAGTCTGGCCCCGTCCTCCTGACACCCACCCTGCAGATATTTATGGGCATTTCTAAGGTCCCCTCTCAGCCTTCTCTTCTCCAGGCTGAACAAGCCCAGCTCCCTCAGCCTTTCCTCCTAGGAGAGATGCTCCCGTCCCCTCCTCATCCTCGCAGCCCTCCGCTGGACTCTCTCCAGTAGCTCCTCATCTTTCTTCTTGACAAAAGCGAAAGCAGGATGCTGTGAGTCAGTGTTCCTAGGGCAAGCAGCTGAACACCGGTCCTTGACAGATACATACATATAGATATATAGATATATATATTCTCGGTGGGAAGAGGAAGCCCAGAAGGCGGGCAGGGGGAGCGGGGGTGCTGGCTGGATCTCCCGTTTGTGCTCTTCTCTCTCCTTCTCCCCACCGGTATCAGCTGCTGCCCGTCGCTGCAGTCCCACCGGACATCATCCACGTGCCAGCAGCCAGTGGACCATCACCAGAATACCCATGAATGGAAACGTACTGACGACGGCACTAAATTTTTAAAACAGAACTACGTATCATGTAATGAAAAATATATATAATGAAAAAAAAAACCTGGTTCTTTACCAGTGCTTTGACAAGAGGGAATTAAATGCCGCTGGGTTTCTTGGTTGCTCAACCATCCACCCAACAAAGTTTAGATCATGGTACTGAAGTATGCTATAAAAAATAAAAATTATCAAAAAACTCTATTCTCACTACAAAATTCTTGAGTAGATTATGAAGGAGGAGATAGCAGCTGCTAATTTAAGTTTCCTTGGGCCTAGCAGAGTCCTGCTGTTTGCGCGGGAGCTACCGTACTGCCGCACACCACGCTCCTTCCGTCCTCTCCCACCAACGCACGCACAAGAGGACGACACACTTGCACCCGGAACAAAAAAGGTACTGAAATCTTACAGTCGGCCCAGCAGCCTGCTGGCATGGGAAGTGTTTCAGCATTGCTGAAGAAGGCAGCAAAGGACTTTAAAAAGGCACATTTCAGTGCAATGCAGATATGCTAAAGCAATCTTACCCACGTTCTCCCAGGAAAAACCTACACATCAACAACGCACTAAAACCCTGCAATGTAGCAGCAATCATTATTTTTATTTAGCTATTCTAGGCACACACACACACAAAAATGTTACGTTTTCTGGTAGCTACTATGACTTCATTAAAAATATTTAAACCGTGTTCTGAGGAACTTTTGTTCTGGAACGCGGTTCTTTCCTATCGGTTTGCACTGCCCAGAATCGGAAACCAAGCGCCTCTGAAGCTAAAACACGTACTTTCTACCAACCATGCTTCATATGCTTTCATCGATTCAGAAAATACTTTTAACTGAACTTCTAAATAAATCTTAAGACACAGCACCATTCAAACCGCTGTCTTTGGAGATTAAAAGCGGTCCCTGGTTAACCAGGCAGGATCAACACAGAGCAGTTGGCATAGTAACGCAACCATAAGGATAAAAAATGCGTTAAAACAACGGTGAGGATGCAGCAACAGCTCTCGAGGGATGGCACGCGTTGGCAGCCTGCTGACAGCACACGCTGACCAGGTGCGCCAAGGTCACTCCTCAGCCTCTTTTTTTATCCTCCAGGTCTTTCCTTTCGCAAAGGTCCAGCCAGTCACCACATCAGGAACGTGTGGAAGAGCGCTGATGGCCGGGATCTGTGAAATGTGGCTGGAACTAAGACTGCCTGAGCACCTGTGGGCCAGGACCTGGTCTTGTACGGTGCCAACTATGGTAAGGTCCTGGATCCAGAATCAGCTTTCTCAGGCTCTGACAGAGTAAATATGAATAAACTGTAAAGATGTAAAGGCTTTTTAGCACGGCCTGTTGCGATAGGCCAAGGGGTAATGGTTTTAAACTGAAAGAGGGGAGATTTAGACTCGCTATAAGGGAGAAATTTTTTATGCTGAGGGTGGTGAGGCCCTGGCACAGGTTGCCCAGAGGTGTTTGATGTCCCATCCCTGGAAACATCCAAGGCCAGGTTGGACGGGGCTCTGAGCAACCTGATCCAGTTGAAGATGTCCCTGCTCATGGCAGTGGGGTTGGTCTAGATGGCTTTTAAAGGTCCCTTCCAACCCAAACTACTCTATGATTCTATGATTCTATGATTCTATGACAGGCAGCCAGAGAGTTAAATACGCAAGAAGGATTTCCATGGACACTTCTAAACCAATATTGCTAAATTCAAACTACCTCAATTACTGGAGCACACAGAAAACAACTTTCTCACGCTAAAAAGAAAAGCGCAACGCTTCTCGTTGATCCTCAGCGCTAGCCATGTTCCTCATCGCCCGCGTTTTGCCCCGACACATCTGCCTGACGGCACCAGTGGCCACAGAACCATTCCCACTGCCTGGCCCTCCACAGCCCTCCCGGCCATCGGCTCAGAGCCTGGGGTCACCCCAGGGAAACCAAGCACCTGGCCACGCTGCACACACCGGTCCCCAAACAGGGCTCTTCCTCAGGCTAGCGGGGAGCGACAGGCGACCCACGTCTTCCTCGGCAGAGGCAACCCCTGTCGAGCGCTGCTTCGTGTCCTGCCCAGGCAGGGAAACCCGGAGGAGAGGAGGCCACAAGCCGAGCTGCAGCAGAGCCTGAGCCAGAACCGCAAGCGGCAACACCGAACAGAGGCAACTTGCACGGCTCGAGATGACGCTGCGAAGGAAATCGGTTATTAAAATTACCTAAATTACTCCCCATGCTCGCGTGTTTGATGGGAGAGCAGTGAAAATGCTGGCAGATGCCATTTGCCAGGCTCTGGGGAGGATACCAGAGGGCTCGGTTCTGTGTATAAGCTTTGCAGAATACTTCTAACAGCCCCTTCCAGTCCCAAACACACCGAAAAAAATATTTTGATCTGGTTACTAACATTAACGATGCTTGAAAAAGAGAAAACACTGGCGAAAGAGGGAAATACGGCAATTATCTTAGGCCAGTTAAGCACTGTTGTCTTCAGTCAAGTCACTCAATGGACAGGCGGGATTTGCAGAACCACCTCCCAGCCTTAAACTGCGCCCGCTTCCCCAGAGAGGGTATTTTGGCAACTGAAATCACAAAATCAAAGACAGAGCCGTATCAGTAACTCTTACGTTTAACCTAAAACATCATTTCTTCACTAATCCAGTTAGGCTTCCATTAGCGTTCACTATCAACATGCTTAAACGCAGACAAAACCCCTTCTCGAAGGTCACAAAGGGAAGAAATATTATCATTAATAACGTCATGGCTGACACCTACCACCTCCCTAACAGCGCAACTTCGCAAATTAGGCCAGAAGGCTCCAACTCAGCGTGCACGCTGTTAGGTTCCTAAGTCATCTGCTGGTACCGCTCCATTTTTCCGAACTGTGGGGATCCAAACGCCACCACCGACTCGACGGACGCCTTCCTGCGGCGCGGTAAGAAACGCTCGGCCGCACCACAGCTGTATTTCGAGCCCCGCTCCAATGCCCCGCTGCAAACCAAGTCTCCGACGGGCTCCAACCACCCCGGGTTCACAACTGCCGTTGGGTTGGTGTCCATGCCACCTCTGTCACAAACCTCAGCAGCGCAGGGCAACGCGGCTGTAAATCCAGGCTCACGGACACAGCTGCGCGGGACGCAGGCTGCTCGGTGGGCGGGAAAGGCTGAAAGAGGGTTTATATTTCTTGGGAATAATCAACACGGATGCAAGGTCTACGCTACGAGACTAAACACACTACAAAGGCATTGCTTTTTTCCGACACTCACTGATAAAAGATGGTTAAATATAGCACACAGCTACCCTGCGAAGTGGGGAAACCTCCACTCTGGTTCGCCCAGCACTCTGAACCTACAGCCTGCGATCCGTCAATACGAGCCATCAAAAATTCAGGAGGAAAATGACCACATTGCAGCCTCTCCCCTTTCATTTAAATGCCGTGGAGAAGCACCAAGATGAAATCAAGGAGGGAGGGAAAGATGCATTTATTTATGCTTACAAAAAGCTGTTTGACTGAAAATCTCATCTCCAGACTCGGGAGATGTGTGCACAGCCAGCATCATGACAAGTTTCTCCAAAGTCCTTAGAGCACCACAAGGAAACCACAGGAAGCTGCTTGATAAAAATAAACTTCTTTTCATCCTACGCTCTATACATTAAAGTCAGTTTCTCTTCGACTCCAGCCTTTGCCTCCTGTCTTTTCTCCCTCCCTGAGCACAGCGTACTTGAATTATTAGAGCTAATTCATTAATGCAAATTAATTTCTCGGGACCTCTTAGTCAGATTAGGGCTCTGCCATTTTCTACCGAAAGCAAACAAAAATGCAAACCCTGATCCTAAGCAGCCTGAAACCAACAGACGCCTCAGAACTTGAAAACGCCTCTACTGAAACTGTGGTCAAAAGAATAAATTCCACTTAAAGCTGGCTGCTACTACTCAAGAATTTAAATAGGTACGGCCCTGACGCGTCTCAGAAGGAAATCCCTTCCGATCTGCATGCCTGCGATAGCTTGCTTTGCCGGGTGACACGGGGGAAGCACCACCGGCCAGCCGCTGCGTGACCGCGGCCTGCAAGCTTTCGCTTCACGAGCAGCAAACTACTGCGGTATCGAAGCACACGTAACATTTCTGTTTCCTTCAGACAAGCTAGCGTGAGAACACCAGGCAGACGTCAGCTCGGAGAGCTGGATCACTTCATACTGCTGTAAGACGAGGTACCCAACCTATGCCTTTTTTTTTTAAGCTTTACCGCAGGAGAGAGAATATTAAGCACACACGGCTCTACAGCAACATCTCACGAAAAAGAATACCCCAATAAAAACAAACCTAAAAAAGATAAAACCACTTGGTTTTCCTCCCTGTGTCGTACGGACGGCTTTCACCTCGCTCTCCGAGGGAGAAACGGCTCCATCAGCGTGACGCGCTCCGGCAATGAAGTCGACAGCTTTGTGTCACTGCGTGTACGACAGCAAGATGCCGATACGGCATCAAGGGACGAGCGAGGCGTTATCGGGGAACCCGCCGCGTCCCGCTGCGTCCCGTACCACCACCATTACCTGACCGGAATTCTTAATTTGGGAATCAGAAGACGCTGCACAAATAAACAGAATTATGCTGCCTTTGCAAGTTTCTCATCGCAAAGGCTGGATTTACTTCCTGTCGTGAATACGTCATTCATTAAGCGCATAACAATCTGAGCAGATACAAATTATTTTCTGACAAATTAAGCAGAACAACGTGAGGAAAGGGGAAGCAGAAACCACCCTGGCTCCCTCCGATGAGAACCCCGCCATGGTGAATCACAGCTCAGCCGCCACACAAACGACTTTCCTTGAGAATTCACCTTCCCAGGCCTTTTGTTCGAGGATTTTTGGGGGTTATTTTTTTTTTCCCCTCAGCTTTCACGGCTCGGAGGCGGAGGACGCAGGCCCGAAAGCGGACGGACGGGGGAGCAGGGACCCCCGCACCCTCCCGCCGGGCCGGGGATGCTCTCCAGAGCCGCCCGCAGCCCCGCCACGCGCAGAACCACCCCCCCCCCCCTCAAGCCCCCCCTCCCCAGCAGCACCAGCTCCATCTTGGCCTCCACCCGCCGACCGGGCCCGGCCCCGCCGCCGCGCTCACCTGCGGCCCGCTGGCGGGCGGGGGCCGGGCAGCCCCGGGCGGGGGCGGCCCCACGCTGCGGGCGGTTCCCCCGGCGTCAAGCAGGGCCCGGTCGCGGCGGCGGCACCTCCTCCCCCCCCCGGTTCCTCCTCCTCCTCAGCCGCCGCCGCCAGACACCGAGCGGGACCCGGCGACGCCAACGGCGGGCGGGGGCGGGGCGAGCGCTCCGCGCCTGCGCAGATCCCGCACGCAGCGCCCCCAGCGGGCGGCGGCGGGCGCGCAACGTCCGGGGGCGGGCAGAAAAGCGGGCAGAGCGCGATAAGAAAAACACGATTTCCCTGACCGGGAATCGAACCCGGGCCGCGGCGGTGAGAGCGCCGAATCCTAACCACTAGACCACCAGGGAGCGGTGACAACGCTTTTCCCGCGCCGCAGTTCCCGCGTTGCCACCAGCCCCTTCCCGCAGAACAGCCGAGCGTTCGCAATCAGAGCAAACCCCGTTTTTTTCAGGGTCTGAGCGTTTTTCCCAGTTTGCTGGAGCTCTGGGCCGCTCCCTGGGGAGCGCTGCTATTCCCCGCCGGTGGGTGACAGCCCGATGTCCCCCCATCCCGCACGTCCCGGAGCAGGTGACCCCAACGCTGGAGCGACCACGCTGCCGCGACCACCACAGCTCGCCCGGACACGGCCCCGCTGGTGTGCGTGACCTCCCCGCATGGCTCTGACGGCCTTGACGCCTGCTGCCTCTGCGTCATGCTTTGGCGAAACGAGCAGTGACAAATCCCACGTGCCAACAGAGCCATCGCCGTCAATCACACCCCGCGCCCTCTCCTCGCTCCAGCCCCGGCTTCCTTCGCTGGCTGCTGCGTCCCCAGCCCAGCTCCGGCACCGGTGCTCCAGAGGACGCCTGGTACCTGTCCCCCTCACCAGCACTGACCCTGCACCTTGGAGCTTTCATAGCCATCAAGCAGGGATGGGGAACCCACCCCTGGGTCCATGCAGGGCCAGCCCTGGCTGCTAGCACCCGCCCTGGCCCGGGCTGGGAGCCCCAGGCTGGCTCCGGACACAACGCCTCGCCGAGCCCCCGAGCCCCTCTGTGCAGCTCTGGCCCACCGAGGCTGTCAGCAGGGGATGAACCGCAGGGGAACATCGCTGTCAGAGCCTTCTCCCCCTGTTACAACACAGCAGGTGGGTGCTCGCGAGGCTGCCGGGGCTTCGCATGCCCCTGGGTCCCCGGTTTTGGCAGGGAAAGAAGCCACATCCCCCCATCCTTTGCATGGGATGCTGCAGCCCACGGCCCAGCCCTGAAGGAAACCAGGGGTTTGCACCCACGAGAGCTGCCAGGAGCACGCTTAGAAACCGGGAAGTGACAAAAACACTGTCCAGCCTGTAACCAGGAAGGGAAAGGTTTAATTAACCTTCCTTCCAAACACCAAGACCCCTCGCTGGAAGGGACGGGGGAGGTGGAACAGCATCCCCCACGCCTGGGGCTCTCGCAGGGGAGCTCACGGCCCCAGCTCCGCAGCCTGGGCGCTCCCCGCAGCGTCTGCTCCCGGCTCACGTACCGTACCAACCCCTTTGCTCTCAGACCTAGCTGCAGAGGTGCAGCTTTAACTACGGAAGCAGCAAAAGGAAAACCCTCAAAACAAACAAACGAAACCCCAAACCCCACAAAACCAAAACCAAACCCTCACCGCCGAGCAGCTGCTTCAGACCTAGGCAGGCGTCCTCCCTCTGAAAGCACAGCACGCCGAGCAGCTCCAGAGCTCTGCCGGCCTCTCACAACCTGTCCGCCTGCTCTCCCCCTCCCTTTGAAATTTAAGAGAGCAGCTCCCAGCTCCAGTCATACGTTCACCGCTCCCCCTGCGCTGTGTTGTTTAAATCAGCAGCGACTGCCAGAGCTTCCAAGCAGCCGACTCCCTGAGGTATCGCGCCGTAAAACCGTGCCAGCACCACAGCTGCTGTTTTTCCACGTTAGAAGTTTCTCCAGCCGCCTTCCCCGCTGCCAAAGTCACCGCTGGGACTGTGGTCCCACGCTCCGAGCTCAGGAAAACGGCGCGAGGAAGCTCAGGGCACCTCTGCTTGGCCCACGGCACCGGCGGTGGAGGGAGCAACGCGCTGGTCCTTGGAGGATGGACGTGGGCTTGCAGCCCCCCAGCCCTTGGCTGAGCACAGGTACGTCTCAGGAACCAGCTGGCGTTCGGCATCTTCAAAAGGAAACATCAAATATTATTTAGTGTGTCCCTTCATGAGCAAGCATCTGGCGAGCGGATGGACAAACCGGCCAGAGGGACGGAGCAGAACAGAACAGCTCCGTCGCTTCTCGCCTCACGCCGCTGCAGGCAGTCGCTGTTTGCCTGACAAGCGTCTCACACGCACGTATAAGCAGACTTCAGTGCTGTTAGACAGACCAAGACAAGAACATTCACCCCATTTTCTCCCAAAGGAATGCTTTATTGACAAGTTTCCTCGCTATTCATCTGTAAAGAGAAACAGTTCAACGCCCAAGCTCCAGCAGTCCCCGTTCCACTGGCTCTGTTCCTCGCAGGGAGGCCAGTTTCCGTCAAACAAGGAGCACCAGTAAATGCCACTCTACGCTCCACCTACTGCCTAGCACATCTGCCCTTGAATATTAATTTCATCCTGCGTCCCCAGGTCTGCAGAGGGAGGGGAGCAGGGGTGGGGGAACGGAGATTCATCAGCAGGGAAGTGTCAAAACTTGCTTCTCTAAAGCAGGGTCAGTCCCTCCAGGGTGATAAACCACTAACACTACCCAGATATGTACATAAGCAAGCCTGAAGACCTGAGTAAGTCCCACTTCGCCTCTAAGGCACAGAATTGCTCACTCTGGGTGTTTCTGTGGGGAGGCACCTCGCCTAGAATAAAATCAGGCCTCTAGAAGAAAGCTCAGAATTTTTCAGCTCCTGAGCAGTGGAGCTGGACATCAGCAGAGCAGAACACCCAGCCCCTGGGGGAACTGGTTGAGCTCTGTGACTCTCCGCCAGTTTTGTAAACCAAGATTTGAGCTGGGGCTTTCAACTGGAAAACCCATCCAGTCACAGCCAGATGCACGAGGTGGAGGAGCCCACAGCGAGCAGGGTCCCTCCAGCACAGCGTCCGCAGCGCTGGAGACAGCTTTGGCCTTCTCGCTCCGGCCCTGTCGCGAGCAGCCTTCAGCAACGCTTCCTCCGAGAACGAAGGCATAAACTGAGAAGGGAGAAGCAAGTTTCGTACACTCGGGAAACGGAGCGCACCACTGAACACAAGAACTGGCTTATAAGCATGCGGCTACTGCTGTATGATGCAACACTCCAGCGCTCACATCCAGCTTTACGGCCCTTGCAGTCCTCTCTATAGAAAAACACCATAAACAAGTAAAGCGTAAGGTGATGTAAGGCTTGCAATTCAGCTTCAGAGTCCAAGCGAGCATTGCTCTAAGATGATGGTGAAGCTTCTTTTTTTTTTTTTTAGCTTTATTTCTTTAAAGTTCATTGCATTTAAAAATAAAGATTTTTAGTTTTGTTAAAGCTAGAGCGTTAGTGTAACAACGAGGCAGCCGCTAAGTGAAGTTTCCCTTTTGGGAGCCCAGAAAAAAACCCAACTGTTTACCCCCTTTACCAGCCTACTCCATCAAGAGCCAGAGAAAACAGTAACAGGAGAAGCCCGGGAGCTCACGGAGGAGCTGCATGGCATGCCCTGGACAGAGAATGTAGCCAGAAGCTGCAGCTAAGATGCCCAGGCACTCGGCCTCTCCAATAACTGCCCTCCTCGCTGCTCGGGGCGATGGATCTGTTCCAAGTTACGTCAGACACGGAAAAACGGCTTTTTTCTATACCAGTGGCATTTCTGAGCTACTTTAAGGAAACTCCATCTTACACGCTCTCCCAAAAGGACAGCAGTGATACATTTAATCTACAAACTTTAGTGTAAAATATTATTTGTGTACAAAACTTTGCATTCTCTTTATTTGACTTGGATCCAGCAGCAGTGTCTATGAATGAAGGATGGATCTCTCCAGACTGGCTCTCAGCCCCTGCTTGGGTTCACATGTTGTTGCTGTTGTGCAGGTTTGGGAGGGAGGGGGCTTGCTCTTACAGTCGTGCACAGCCGTGCAAAGCCACGCCGCAGGTCTAGAAAGGAGCGTTGTCTTGTGGAGGCTTGTCTCCAGCTCCCGAGGGGGAGTGGAGGCCGTCGGTGCTGTTTTCCCTGCTGCCCACCACTCTGGACTGAAAGGAGAGCAGAGAGTTAAGATAACAAGAAGGCAGCTCGCGGAACACCAAGGCAGTTCCCCCTCATCAAGGTCACCTACTGTAGCAAAGGCTTCCCCTATCTGTGAGGCCATTTGCCCAAATACTAGTCCACAAGAAAAACACTGCAGAAATTGAAGCTTCTGCATCAGGCTTCACACTAAGTTTACAAGACAAAGCAGACTGTTACCTTTATGGTCCCAACTCTATCTTCAAATGACTTGAAAGTTGCAGAATTCCTTGAAGAAAGGAGAGACAAAAAAAGAACAAAGAACAAATCAAGACAAGCTAGTTCTTAGCTAAAGCAAATCGTGCAGCGTGACAGGGCTCTCTGGCCATCCCCACGCAGTGACAGCAGCACCCAGAACACTTCCAGCTCCTCCCAGCCCTAAGGCACAGATCTCTCAGGCACACCAGATGAAAACATCGCATACAAACCTCGAAGGAAAGCATTTATACCACGTGCAATCCACAACCTTGCTCCAGCTAAAAATGTTGAGGGAGACAAGTCCTAGTTGACGAGGGAATCCATGCACAGTAAATAGAGAAGAAACTAGCTCTTAGTTGCACAAGGCTTCCAACTAAAAGCATGCTGTCTTAAATAATGGAAAGGAAAAGCTGAAAAGGGTTTGAAACCAAGGCTTCAGTTTCCTGTAGTATGTTCCATGGGCAGAAAGGGGAAGGGCCATGTGCCTGCACCTGCGGGCAGTTTCATTGCTACAGGGGTGGATCCTTTGCATCAGGAAACGCTCATAAAACCCAGTGTAATAAATTAATCAGAAGATTTCATATTTCTAGCACAGAAAACCAGGTCAATTGTCTGACAGCCTAACAAGCTGCTTTGCTTGCAAGTGATTCCAGGAGAGTGCTCTGCACCGAGCCTTCGAACCAGGCAATTACTCATCCAGAGCTGCTCTCCCCGGGGCCAGGCTGCGGGAGCACTGGGAGCAGGCAGATGACCAGCCTCGTCTCGGTTAGTTTTGTTCCAAAGAATCGCTTTACATCTGCGCCCATCACATAAACTCTGTTGATCTGGAACAGAGAGAGGGCTCCTGTGGGCCTTGTCCAGCCCTGGCAGTCGTTTCTATTGCAAGGAGATCACCACCAGACACACCACAAGGGCACGCTGAGAAGGGCACCAGGCTTCCAGGCTGGAGACAGAGGGTTCCAGTTAGGATTCATCTCGGTATTAGCGATGGCCATGCCGTACGTTGCGAGAGGAGGACTGTAATCCGCGCCCTTCAGGGACCTCGGGAAGCTGCGAGTCTCAGTTAGACTTTGACACAGTTGCAACACTGTGCATAGCCCAAGAACAACACAGGTGCTAAGAACCATAAAGACAGATCAGGTAAAAACCACCCTGAATCACTCCAACTGCAGGACGCGGTGACCCCACAGTCTGAGCGGGGTCTGCTTCAGAAGGGAACCAGTTGTACAAATCAGAACCAAAAACCCCGTAACAACGGGGTCAGCTGTGCTCTCCCACCAACCCCACCCCGGAGACACGGGTATTTGCTACATTACCTCATCGCTGGCATACTTATCGAGTGGCGAATGGAGTAACTGCTACTCGGAAGCATTCAGAATAAGGAGGAAAAAGTTAAATGACAATTTCATACAGACACGGTGCAAAAGCAGTACACTCCTAGTTCTTAAGCACTCACTGTCCACACACAGGCTCCGTGGACAACTGAAGCATTAAGAGCCAGCCCTCTCCTCCCTTCTTCAGCAGCTGCAGCCCTAAACTTAATTTTCCAGACATTGGATTGTAAGCACGAATATTTAACTGCTATTAACTGCAGCTGTGATGCAAAAGTCAATTACAGGGCATTGGTTTGTGGTCGGTTTCTCAATCTGTGTCAAAAGTGTAGGCAATAATCAGCTTCCCCTTTAACATCTGCAAGGGCCTGGCATAGACGCCAACGCTCTTTTCGCAGCCTTGAAGAGTGCCTTACCTCAAGGAATGCGAGAAGGGGTGAGCCCTGGGAGCAGCCACGGGCAGCAGAGAGAAAAAGGAAGCAACAGTCAGACACCTGTGCAGACCTAAACACTAAGCGCAGGGCAGCTGAGCAGGGACATGGTCACAACATAATGGGACAGCAAAGTCAACTACCCAGGAGGAAGCCTCTCAAAATAAATTACAGAAGCAGGCAAAACAGAATTGCTTCTCATTAAGTCAAATAAGCCAAGCTAAGAGGTTTTTTCAGAGGACAGTAACAGCACCTACAGCAACTCAGAGCCAGGGTGCTGGGCAGGGAAAGGAGCAGGTATGCAACAACAGCAGCAAACCAAAACATTTTACCCACCCCTATCCATTGCTTTCATGTGGATTTTTTTTTTTTTTTAACAGCATGTTTTCCTAAACTGAGGGTTTTACCTAGCTAATTGGGTAAAGATATCTTCGTCCCCCACTGCCCCCCACGAGATCTCACACAAAGACAGCACTGCGAGGACTTCTGGTTGAGAACTTCGGTAACAGGAACCTGCACATTAACACGCCAAGCTTGCAGATCTCAAAGTTGCAGCTCAGAGAACAAACACATCTCAGCATAATGAAGATAAGAGCATCTGGATAGAAGGTATCATGCTTCCGCCACAACCTGGTTGCCCATTTTTAGGTTTCAAGGCGAACTATCCCCCGCCAGGCTACCAGACTCCCACATGTGACTTTGCAATGCTGTAGCATCTCAGGAGTCTGAAACAACAGATTGAGGTTTCCTACTTCTGCTAGTAAGGCTACCAGGATGCTCTCAAGGAGCTTCTCCTACCAGAAGCAGTGTTTTATTCCACTGAAATATAATTTTTGTCTCTGCAGCGGGAAACAGTCACAGGAAGTTGGATCTGAAGTACTTGGCAAGGAGTACAAGGGCTTTTCCTTACAGCCAGAGTGAAGACGTTGGGCTTTGTGGTTTCATTCCCCCACGCATCCAAGTCAGCTCTTTGGCAGTGGAGATGCCTTGAAATGCTGTCTTTGCATGTGAAATAGATTAACTTTTGCTTTAAGGAGACAAAACACAGATAACACACGTCCACACACCATGCTGCTCTGTATGCAATGCCACAAGCAGCGGTTCATCCGTTCAGTATCTGGGCCTGGACCTAGCAGTAACCCTTTTGCTCCGTTCATAAGGATTTAAAGTTTACATAAATTCAGGAATTTGCAGGCACCTTTGGGGCTCGGGCTAACATTTCATAATGAATCTGCTTGTAGTATTATGTACAGCAGCAAACTTCAGACAACATTAAGTGTTTTGGTGTACACACAACCACAAAGCAAGCTGTTATCAACGAAAAGAAAACGTTTCCAATTTTGCAGTTTACGGGGATCAGTAAAGTGCAGGAACAGGATGTCTAAAAGCCAATTTACTTCTAGGTTGTAAGTGGAGATAACAGAAAAAGCTAAATTGGACAAGATTTGAAAAAATCTCCCCCACTAGTTCAGGTATATTTTTCTCCTCTGGGCAATCTAACAGAGCAACGCCATTAATACAGTTAGCACGCGGCTGCCACGTTAACTTCACATTGTCTACTCAGAATCCACACCTATAACATGCAAAATTATTTTGACCAGAATACAGCAGCCCTAAAGATTTAGCCCAGGAACACACTGCTTGTATTTCACAGCATTTCGGTCCAAGCATTTTGAATGGAATCACGACTACGCCCTCTGTGTATCTGGGGCATTTGTCCCATTCATCATGCCTTCCTTGCATTTATCAACCGGTGAAGGCTGACTAAACAAGGAAATCCCTTCTGTTATCTCAACACTTCCAGTGATGGAAAATAAACCTGCTTTACAAGTGAATTTGTAGTGCAAGAAAAAAAAAAAAAAGTGCAGTAACAGAGGTTGCAGTGTGGGCTACGAGGCCTGTAACAGAGATTCTCGGGGAGCAGAGATCACCCCCACTCCTTCAGAGAAGTGATCACAACACCACAACAGACTTCACTCCTTGTCAGCTCTGAGCACGTATCAGGACACCATTCAGAGTTTCACCTGGCAAGGGCAGAAAGCAGGACAAGTCCTGCAAAAACTTGTGCTCAGAGTGAAACCTTCTTCAGAATCAGAAATACCAAGACTTGGATGCAGCACAGGAGACAGAAGTCTGTTTATACACACACAGAAAAACTGAGAGTCTTAAGAAAATCATTACTGTGTTCCCCCACAGGGCCACATATACAAAGCGAATCCTGCTGAAATAATTTTGGCAGGGATTCCCAAGTTACAAGGCAGAAGCTGCCTCTGTTTCATAATACACCAGCCAAGGTATTAGCTATAAAAAGGACTGCAGATGTTTAAATTGGTGATTAATGCCGAGCAATACCATCGCTGCAGAGCTCTGACTTGTTTGTAGTCAGCCAGGCCAGCACCCACAGCCAGTTTTCACTACGGCTGTGCCAGGGCAGCTCTGTCACCAGGAGCCACAGGCACACTCCTCGCTCAGCCGTGCGTCCCCTCCCTCTGTCACCAGCTCCCAGGACAGCACAGAGTTCTGCAGCTGCATGGTGAATCGGATTCTCCCAACCAAAAGGCACCAGGCAGGACCAGGCCTGGCCAAACGGCTGCTTCTGGTGGTAACACTAGTTCAGGAGCTCCCTGTTTGGTCCAAGCAGCACAGTTCCCATCCCCTTGCCACAACAGCCTAGCCAGGCTGCACAAGTCAGGCACCAAATTCACGCCACTGATCAGTTTAGCAAAACCCATTACCACCACATCTTGCACCAGTATCTAATCTACTGCAATTACATGTAAAATCTCTTCTTCCAACAGACTAGGTAGTTTTCAGGAAAGAAAAAGTTAACACTTGAATACTGGAAAGGGCAGGAAGCCAGCTAGTCCTCTGCCGAGTTCAGGGAAATGAGCTACTGAAAACTCCAAAAATTACCCTCCAGGAACACAGTAAATAACTGACTGAGGACAGAACTAGAATAAATCAGCACGATGTGATCAGAGGCCAATGAGTTCTTACCACTTGGATATTCCCAGCCACAGTGGAATAGGAAATTCCCTACAAAGAATGACAGCTACCCATTCAATCCAAGGTCTGATACATCATGTTAAATACAAGCTCTAAGAATACTTCTTTAGTAACCAAGACAGGCTGTATATTCAGAATTAGTTCTCAATTCCAAGAAAAACGTGGTCAAGGTATTCTGCACAAAAAACTTTGACGCTGCCATTAATGGGGAAGCAATCTTTAGCTTAAATTTCTGAAGATCAGGTACATCACCATTTCTAACCCTGAACTTTGTACAGCTGAGAAACTCAGAGCAAGACCCTCAGCCAGCAACCAAGGGAACCAGCCTGCCACTCTCCAATTCAGAGAGGTTGAAATCTGCAGTTACTTCAGTGGTCAACTGCTTCAGCAATTTAGATAACCACCAACCACAAGGTTTAAGTGCTGTCATGATCTTCTGAATCCATTCATATCTTCCAATCAACATAAGTGCGCCTGGAAAGCACGCTGCCCTTCTGCACAGGAAGCCAACACACAGGGCTTCAGACTGCATGAAATGCAGCATCCAGACTTTTGAAAGCATAATACAGCACTGGAGTGATGACCACTTTCCAACCCTAAGCAGTAACGCTGAGAATACACCTCCATAATGCAGTAATGAATGGAAAAGGTAATCTTTAATAACTAGTTTCTTACATATGACCGAAAAGCTGCAGTGAAACCATGACAACAAAAGGGGGACGGCTGCTAAAAATGTTCTGTCAGTTCTCCTAAGCCAAATCAAGCTTAAATGCCATGGAATGGGTTTTATCCCACCAACAAGTCTTTAACAAGCATTTAATCTGTCCTAAACTACGATGTACAGGGCCACACAGAAGAAGGTAGTCCATCAACAGCAATGTGCTGCCAACTAAGCAGAAAAATGGAAAAAAGCCTAGTTATTGTCTAAAGTCTCATTACTGTTTGCAACCAAGATCAAAGCATCAGAGCGCAGAACAGAAATCTTACCTCATGTCACCGAGTTTCCTGCTGATAACGGAGCCTACATTGGAAAGGGCTGCTGAAGTCTTCTGTCCTGCCTGGGAAAGGGTTTCTTGGGTCTTCTTATAACTAAATAGAAAAAAACACCATAAATTGAACTAACAGGTAGAATCCGAAAGCAAGAAGCACAGGCACCCCCCCCCCCTTTTGAAGCAGGAACCCATATTAAAGGAAAGAAGCTAGGGTAGTGAGCTGCACTGGCTTCACTGACAGAGCCCTTCCAGTTTTGCACATGTTCAAAGACTTTAAAATGCAGCAAGTGTAGGATGGAGTGTAGTAGCGTAGACACTCACTTCACTATTTTGACCATATGTTCTTAAATCTGATGAACATTTAAACAAAACAAAACAAAACAATTTCCCACGTGGAAATTCTAACACCACAGCATCATATCCTGTGTACTCTACAATCATCTTTTGGTCTCTGTGAAAAAATAAGTCTAGGAACCTATTCCATAATATGCTTGCACCCTTGGAGAAGTTACAGCGCTTGTTGTAGCGTTAGGTTACGGAGGAAAGAGGCAAGATTAAGACCACTGTACAGAAAAGAAATGCAGGAATCAGCACTATCTCTACAACTTGCAGTCTAGAAATAAGTTGGTAGCGAAGTTTCCTATCAGTTACCATTAACCACAATACGCAAGAATTCCGACAGCTTGCATTTGAGTTTATACCAGAGCGGGAGCAGACAGACACTTGAGAATCTTTGTTTCCCTCAGACGAGACTAGTCCAAGGAACAAAGATCCTTTGAGCCACTTTCATTAACTCGTCCTCTAAGCTATTCCACAGTTGGTGATTAACATCTAGATTTATGGCATTCTTCAAATTATTAAAAAAAAAAAAAGATTCAGGCTGGAAAACAAGTTCAACAATTTAAGCCAAGATTTCTTATTCTAAATATTTCAGCTCACGCCCGAGCT
Organism: Opisthocomus hoazin; assembly: GCF_030867145.1. Classification (NCBI taxonomy): domain Eukaryota; kingdom Metazoa; phylum Chordata; class Aves; order Opisthocomiformes; family Opisthocomidae; genus Opisthocomus; species Opisthocomus hoazin. Next base: position 18,115,834 of record NC_134431.1, read on the forward strand.
CCCAAGGCTAGACGCACCATGACGACAGCTCTCTCCAGACAGGAGTGTGGGAGACAGCACCCCAGCACCCGAACTGGATTCAAGCAACACCAATTACAACACATTGGTGGGTCAGTTTTTGTTTGTTTTTAAGACCACAGCCATGTATTTCTGAATCAAGAAATGAGACTTATGCAGAACAGGGCAAAAATGCATCAGCCTTACCTTCCCTCTTCCTGGTCCTGAAAGAAAATTTCTATAACCCACACATTTTTCAAACCAATTCCTTCTAAATTCAGTGACTCCAGAGGAACATGAGCTTGGCCCAACAGCCAGGCATCAACACTGTTCCTCCACAGCACAATCTTCTGCAAAAAATTGTCTTCTCAGGACAAGTTAGGAGTGAACTCGTCAGCATCAACGCTGCTTGCTCCTACACGTGCCTTCCTATTGCAATAACTGTATCTGAACCCTAGGGCCAAAGCTGCTTGGGAAGAGGAGGATCTCAATCCCTGCCTTCAGCAGCCAGGCCCCTCCCTGGCTGACAGAATCCTATCGCAGGATTTAATCCACAGCTGCCCAGCAGATCAGATGTGCTGACTGAAGTATGTTGCGCTGACTCTGCGTCTGCTTGGCACTTGGCTCTCGGAGACTGGCGCTGAGCACCTGAGCAGCGATGCGAGGAACAGTTTGCAGGCTCCAAGGACACCATCACACCATGCACACACTGCCAACCCCCAGGTATTCTGTCTAGCTTCAGTAGATCAAGGCCAGAGATTTTCCAACCGTATTTTCCACACTTGACAGCAGTATTCTCAAGATAATTGAAGATCTAGCACAAGTGCTGCTCCTTCTGCCTGAGTGTGCTCCTTCATGATGCCAGCACAACTGCTCGTGCTGACACAGTGCTCTACACCAAGGAAATGATCCAGCTGAAATATAAACTTGGAAGAACAAAAAAAAGAGAGCAGCAGCCAGACCGGATCGCCTGTCTAGTCCTGCCTCCACAGCTCTCACACACACGTACACATCTCCACCACCGCAACGCAGGAGGCAGAGCCAGGAAAGAGGAGCTGAGATGAGCAGCTCTTTATCCCAGAGCTGCCATCAGACACACATGTGGAACTGCATCTGTGACAACCAGGGATCAGGTTATACAAGACTTTAATACAACTTAACAACGCCCAGCCCTGACCCAGAAGTCGCAACTACTCTCCTGCAAGAGACATGGCCAGTCTACCACGGCTTTAAATTCACGCTCACTTGCTTCCCTTCGCACCAGTACAGAGCACAACAGAATAATCCAAACCTAGGAGCAGTGAATATGAGCTCTGATTAAATACCTTGCTCTACTAGCAGGCAACTGGCTGCAGCAGAAGCTGCAGAAATGATCCCTGCCCTGCGGTGTTCAAACATTTCATTGCACCCCTCTCCTATAAACCCTGACACGGAGCCAGACCTGCACCCTCAAGCCCTCCTTTATCATCAACACCAGCTTCCTCTCACGCGCTCTTATCCAGCAATCCCCGTTTGTGCTGTCTGGCTAAGTTCACAAACCATCTAAGTCATCTTGCGTCCTGGTTACAGTGAAACTGGAGCTCGGGCCAGACTGGACTGATTTCTGTCCTCTCTCTGCACTGCCTGCAGAGCGGCCGGGAATGGCGGCTGCCAGGAAATTCAGCGGTGCACAAAAGCACCATAAGGTCACGAGTTAGGCCCGTTCCCAGCCCAGTCAGGATGTTTGTTAGTTATAATGCAGAGAAGCTCAAACAACAGGAAAGAGAATGCATTTGCATTAAAAAAAACCAAACCCAAAACGTACAAGTAAAACCCCATCCTTGGATTTCTTGAACTTGACTCCTCACATGTACTGAGCCTTAGACAGAGGAAGTAGAAATTCTGTTGGTTTTCTGAAACGTTGCTGGAATCTTTCCTTTCAGCCCCGCTCGCCTCTCCATTTTAATCAGCATCTACCTTGCTAGCATGAATTGTCACTCTGCCTCGTGCCAAAGCAAGCAGGAAAACTAGCGTGCCACAGCTATTCAGCCCTTAAGGGCTCTACAAAAGCACGCTTCCGACACATTTCTGGCACTTAAGTACAAGGAAACAGATATAACGAGAAGTTTTCTATTCCAGCAGGCACACCCAGGGAGGAACCCTGATTAAACGCTGCTGGAGTCAGTCACACTGTCAGCCAGCATAAAAACCAAGGTCATTCTATTTAGCAAGTGAAATTGTGACAATTTACATCATCTCACTATAGAAAACATACATGGAATATTGAAAGTAGACCTGCATACTTGGAAGTTCTTTCTGATACTCCAACTTTTTATCTCTGCTCATCTTTCACTCGTCTTATGAAGAAAATCTACTCACACACGCTGCCAATAACAAGCCAGCTGGAAGGACTGAATTTCATATCCCCTCCAGAGAGCTGGAAAAGCTGGCTTACCTAAGACCTGCCTCACCATGGTTTAAATCAGTTCAGGAGACAATGACGCTACCTGCCTGCTCCCACTGTACCACTGTAAAGACTCCCCTGCACACTGTGGGAAAGATGCAGTGAGAAGGACAAAGGCCAACTTCCATAATATGCTGCCATAATTTAGTCCAGATGAGAACTTAATTGCAGGCATTTAATAAAAACATGGCTAAGAGACCTTCGCAGCCAACACCTGGAGTATAACAGCTGTGAGGTTTAAGCTGTTCAAGCCCATTTGGGGCCCCAACACGACAGAAGAGCCTTGGACACGGCAGCTCTATTTGTTCTCATCAGGTACCGTAGCAGAAAGAAAAGCTCCTGCTCCCTGCAGAGCATGTTGAGGGTAACGAGAAGAGGTCAGTCTGGCTACAGCACAGCTTCTCAGCTGAAGTGATAACCTGTGGCACGCAGGTCTCAGCTACCTGGTGGCTTTAGCCAGTTCTCCTCTGTGAGCAGGCAGGCGTTTGAAGAATATCACTTGGGCCACAATGAAATCATTCAAATATTGATCTGAGCAAAAGCTCCCTCTCCCAGAAGAGGCACTTATTGGGTTAAAAAAGTGAAAGCTAGAAGAGATAAATGTTTAAATAGATCTAGTCAAAGCAGAGGACTGTGAGCACGGGCACAGAGCATTAGTGGCAGCAGACTATCATGAAAGTATTTGTTAACGCTGAAGGTTAAGACACTCACGCTTCTGATTGAGTTATTTTTTCATTCCAGTCCTCCAGTGTGCTGCTGGCTGAAAGATATCTACAAACACAATGGAGGTTAGATACACTGCCAAGATTCAGACAGATGCTTCTTTCGACACTTCCCACATCATTAGTGTCTCTTTACACTTACAGGATCATGGGCTTTATTTCTCTGACAATAGCTTCCCCCCTTCCCTGTTACAGCCAGAAGGAAAAGAAGGGTTGTTTGAGAGGCAGGGAGACACCTAAGCCCCAGTCTCTTTCTTATTTAAGCATGTTCAAACACTGAGCACGAAGAAACAAAGCCTGCAGTTTAGGTGTCAGGAATTGAAAGACTTCGGATCTATTCGGCTCCCTTCCTATACGCTGCGTGGTGGCTATGTGTTAAAAGCACAGAGTGACGAACTGAGCTCAAGGCCAACAAAGTCAGTCTAATTGCCACACTCAAAGCTGTATTTCACAGCATTGATAGACCTGGACAAATTGTTAAACTTAGTTTCCTTTTCTGATCTTTAGAAATCATGTTTCTCCACATAGAAAACAGTACTTTAGGGGTTATGAGAATGAACACTGGAGGCACAGAACAAATACAAGCACTACAGAAAGTGTGCGCTGCCAGCTCAGACAACACGCAGGAGCGCTCGGAGGTGACGTATCGCAGGCAGTTCACCTCAGCCAGCAGCGCAGCTCTCCCCAGACAGAGCAGTGCCATCTTGCCCAGTGACAGGAGGCTCCCAAGCCACGCTTTCCTCTTAGCCAAGTAATCGTCTCCTTCAGAACAAGACATGGCAGGAAGAGAATCTTCAGGGCAGAAAACATTCAAGGTCTCCCTTGAGACCTTGTGTTCAGCCACGCAGCAGGAATCAAAACGATTCCTGTCTAATATAAATGGAGGTCTGACAGAACTAAAAAATATATTCTAGAGACAGAAGTAGCCAGGTGTTCTCCGTCCACATTTGTCACCTGCTTGTATATACTGCAAAGACTAAAATCCACGGCTTTCTAGTGTTGACATCTTCAAAAAGGTCCACATACACCAACGCAGCAGAGCCACTGCGTGGCAGCTTTCAGAAGGCAATCACACACCTGCGTCTGCACAGCCCGTTTCCAGCTACAGGAAATGCCGTCAGGCACCTTCTCTCCCGGGTGGCCACACGGAAAGGCAATAATCAGACTCATCCCTACCACACCCAGCAATGAGAAGAGAAACAGTTTCACAGCAAAGACAGAGGTTCACTAATAAGACATCCGATGACAAAAGACTAACCTACCAGTGACCAGCTAAAGGGAAACTGTGGATGACTGTTTGAATTTCCTTTTTTTTTTTTTTTTAGTAAAATGTGGTCTGGTAACTGATTGGAATTTTTCTTCTGCAATAGCAAGACCATGAGAGAGATGATAGCCGTGATGTTTACTCATCTCCTCTGCGACTGAGGGATGCTTACAGCTGGAAGCCAGGCATGCTGCTGACAACAGTCCTGCCTCCCCATGCCTCCAGCTCCCAACCAGCCCCGATGCCCGGGAGAACAAGCAGCAGCACAAATCGGGGAACGCAGCAAGGGGCAAGGACGTGTTGCTGAGGAGCCCGAGGCACTCACAAGTCAGACTGTGTCACTTTGTCATTCCACTCTCCAAGTTTCTCAGATGTTTTCACATAACTAGAAACAGAAAGTGTTAATGAATATAACTTTAATATTCATTTTTAGAAGACAATGACAAAGATCTCAGTTACAAAGGAATAACAGAAATCAGGCAGGGATGTAGGAGAGAAAATGAGGAAAAGGGAAAGAATAAACGGCGATATGAACAGCTTAACAATCTGCTCTGCAGTAACACTGACAGTGCTAAATTCCAGTTAAGTTGCACACAACTTTTTAGTCTGAATGGTATCTCTCTGGGTATCGAGAGTCCCTCACATCCAGGCACAACTGTGGGGTCAGACCTACCTCTGACTCTCCTTTTGGCAGAATCCAGCACTGCAGTGACCGTACCCTTAACACCTGCTCTGGAACAGTCACCCAAATTTCAGAGCTGCCTTAGGCAGAGATGACTATGCATGAGGCACACTAATGTTACAGATTTTTTTCCTAGGAAGTGCAGCCATTTGAATTCAAGCTGTATGACTCAGAAAACGGCTTCTGAATCAGCACTATGCAGTAAAGCTTTGTTACTTCTTGTACTTCTCTTTGAGCCCGAGTTCAGGGCAAGGTAGCAGCTGCCTACGTCTCAAAGAGCAGGCAGAAATGGGCAAACTGAACTGTTAAGTGTCAAGCTAGATTCCTAACACCATGGGAAAGAGCACCCAGCAACAATTTATCCAGATCACAGACAGTTCTGTTTATGCTGACATAAAGACGCAGACATATTAGGGCAACGATTTTTCTTTTTAAGTGCCTTTTATTCTATGTCCCCATCAGAGCAGAAGCCTCCAGCCAGCTGGAAGAACCCTGGAATACGCTGCTGGGAACTAACTACTACAGAGTCATATTTAACTGAACGTGCATCATGAGCAACACTTACGCGTTGGAGACTTGGACGTCATGCCAGCTTTTAGACAGGTTTTGCTTTAACCCATCCAAAGGAGTCAAACCCAGCTTCCTCTTCAGCTCCCCGCAGTGCCTCTCTTTCGCAGCCAGAACTTGCCTGAGAGTACCAATTTCTTCTTCAACCTTAGAGAGAGGTAGAGGTTTGTCTTAAACCACAGTGCAGTACAATTCTGAAAATTCAGCCAACTTCTACCTCTTGTCAAAACTGGCAGGACTTCATTAACATGAATATAAAGAATGGGTAGGAACGTCAGGTGCGTGCAGAGCAATTCAACTAAACACGAATGTTGCTGGAATGGGAGGCCGACAGCTCAGACTTCAATCCGGAAAACACCCCTACAAGTCACTGCACTGGCGACTGCACGGCACCAAGATTAACAGGACTTGTTTCCAGTGTTGTCATTTCAACAGTAGATAAAAATCAGTTGCTAAGCTTTATTAACTAAGGTTTCTATCTTATGATTCTTCTCCTCCGATGTCACTAAAGCAAAGAGTTTTTTCTCAGAGATCCTTCCTAAAACATTTTCAAAGAACTCCGGAGTTGCTTCTGGGCAGAGAGGGTTCATTTCTACTTTAACTGCAGCTCACCAGCGTCTGCCTGACCACCCAGAGCTGCCAAGTCCTCCCTTGCTAAAACCTGCAAGGCCATGAGATTCTCAAACAAGCAAAAGGACTACAGAAGGACAGCTGCAGTTATCTTCAGCTACGTTTCAGGTAGAAATTATAAACTGACCCTTAAACCCCGAAAGGTGCCCAAAATTTAGGATATTACACTACAAACTCTCAGTCTTCAAAAGCATATACGCACCAAAAAAAGGTGTCTATAAAGGGTAATAAATATTTAAGAGAAAAAGGTAGAAAAAGAAAGCATAAGTGCTCCATTGTTTCAGCTTCCCGAGGAAAAACGAGTTCTTTTACTTGCCTGAAGTGTTTTGTCGCTTCAAATGGAGCTAAATGCCTACATGAAGCTCACAGCATCAAAAGCCACGTATTTCCTCAGAGCTCTAAATTAAGTTGTTCTGGGAAAGAGCACGCAACGTACCGCAGCGTTTGAAGTCTCTGCCAGCTTTGTGCATTTTAACAATTAGCTGAGAGACCCAAAGGTAACACCACTGCAAAATTAAAAAAAAAAAAAGAGAGACAAAAAACAAGCCCTGCTCCTGTGGCTCCTGTTTCTTCCTCCCCAGAACACAACTGCGGCCACACACAGCCCCTGCTGACAGGGACCAGCGCCCCGTTACCTTGGCAAGCTCAGCCCTCAACTCCTCCTCTTCAGCAAGAGTCAGTCCCTCGGGCACAGAGGTCCTGGCCGAGGCCGCGTTATCCACGGGAACGTCCATCATGGCATCCGACAGCAGACCTTTGTTGGGAGAGTTAAGGTTGATATCTGTCGCGGACAAGGAGCAGAGGGCAGACAGCGTAAGCAGACAGCGTAAGCAGCCGGCAAGCGCAGCACGTCACGCAGACCTGACGGGGAGGTGAAGGCAGGGGCTTCGCAGAAAGGGGAAGAGAAACCTCCAGCGGGGTTTCCTCCGTGAGCACCTCTCACAAGCGACGAAAGCACTGATCGTTGAAAGCGGCCCCCCCGCCCCACACCAGCTGCTGAACACCCACGGGGCCCACGCAAGACTGGGGGGGGGGGGGGGGGGGGGGGGTTGGGGGGATGAGCCTCGGGGCAGGGGGGGAACAGGAGGAGCTGCCAGAACCCTCTGCAGGGGCCTGGGACCGCGGGTGCCCCCTCACAGCAGCAGCCCCCCCCAAGGCCCGGTTAGGCGACCTCCCCCCTCAGGGCCAGGCCAGGCCATCTCCCCTCACCCCCCTCAAGGCCCGGCCTTCTCCCTCACACTTCCATCTCCCCTCAGGGCCGAGCCTTCTTCCCTTCCCCATCTCCCCTCAGAACCCGACCATCCCCCCCCGCCCCCCAATCTACCCTCACGCCCGGGCCATCTTCCCCCCCCCACTCCCCTCCCATCTCACCCTCAGGACCCTGCCATCCGCCCCCGCCCCATCTCACCTCAGGACCCCCCCTCCCCCCCACCTCCCCTCAGAACCCGGCCATCTCCCCCCCCCCCATCTCTCCTCAGGGCCGGGCCGTCTCCCCCCCCCCCGGCCCTCAGGGCCAGGCCAGGCCCGGCCGTCCCCGGAGCCGCCCCGCACACAGCGGCCGGAAGCGAAGGCCCGTCCCCGGGGACGGGACCGGAGCGCGGCCCCTACCCTGGCTGGCGCTCTCCATGGCGGCGACCCCGGCCCCGCCGCCACCGAAGAAGACCCAGAAGCCGCCGCCGCCACCGCCTCCCCCCGTGACGCAATCAGCGCCGCGCCGCCCGCTTCCGGGGAGGGTCGCGGGGAGAGCGCGTCACCCGCCGCGTCACTGGCCGCGTCGCCACGGCGACGGCGCCACGTTCCCGCCCCTCTCCCCCCCCCCCGCCGCCGCCGCCACCGGAAACGGCGGCTGGGTGACGTCACGGGAGGGGTGACGTCACGGGGCGGTGGTCAGCCGGCGGTGCCGTGCGCCCGGGCGGAGGGAAGGGGGCAGCAGCGGCGCGGGGCCTCCGCGGCCCGGCCTTGTCACCGGGCCCGGCCCTGTTACCGGGCCCGGGCCGGCGCTGGCGGCTTTCCCCCGCCCGGCCCGCCCCGGCTGGGCCTCCCGGCTCCGGGCCCCGGCCACGACCGGCCCTGGAGCGGCTGGAGCTGGAGCCGGGGCCGCGCCGGGCGCCTGGGCTGTGCGGGGTGCGGGAGACCCCCCCTCGGTGCTGGGCCCGGTCGCGTTTCCAGCCCCGTTTCCCGCTCGGTCTCTTGGGGTGGCCCAGGGTGAGCCTGGAAAGGGAAGCGAATGGAAATGGGGGACTGGGGTGTCCCGGGGGGTGACCTGGAGCACCTCTGCTACGAGGAGAGGCTGAGGGAGCTGGGGCTGTTCAGCCTGGAGAAGAGAAGCCTCCGGGGTGACCTTAGAGCAGCTGCCAGTGCCTGGAGGGGCTGACAGGAAGGATGGAGAGGGGCTTTTCACAAGGGTATGGAGTGACAGGACAAGGGGAGATGGCTCTGAACTAACAGAGGGCAGATTTAGATGAGATATTAGGAAGAAATTCTTCCCCATGAGGGTGGTCAGGCCCTGGGCCAGGCTGCCCAGAGAAGCTGTGGCTGCCCCCTCCCTGGCAGTGCTCAAGACCAGGTTGGATGGAGCTCTGAGCACCCTGGGCTGGCGGAAGATGTCCCTGCTCATGGCAGGGGGGTTGGAACCAGATGATCTTCAAGGTCCCTTCCAACGCAAACCATGCTGTGATTCTAGGACAAGTTGACCATGAGCCAGCAGCGTGCCCTGGGTGCCCAGAAGGCCAATGGGATCCTGGGGTGCATGAGGAGGAGCGTGGGCAGCAGGGCGAGGGAGGTTCTTCTCCCCCTCTGCTCTGCCCTGGGGAGGCCCCACCTGCAGTGCTGGGTCCAGTGCTGGGCTCCCCAGTTCAAGAAAGATGAGGAGCTACTGGAGAGAGTCCAGCACAGGGCTACGAGGATGAGGAGGGGACGGGAGCATCTCTCCTACGGGGAGAGGCTGAGGGAGCTGGGCTTGTTCAGCCTGGAGAAGAGAAGGCTGAGAGGGGACCTTAGAAATGCCCATAAATATCTGCAGGGTGGGTGTCAGGAGGATGGGGCCAGACTCTTTCCAGTGGTGCTCAGCGACAGGACAAGGGGCAACGGGCACAAACTGAAGCAGAGGAAGCTCCAGCTGAACCCGAGGAAGAACTTCTTCCCTCTGAGGGTGATGGAGCCCTGGCCCAGGCTGCCCAGGGAGGCTGTGGAGTCTCCTTCTCTGGAGATATTCGAGCCCCGCCTGGACGTGGTGCTGTGCAGCCTGCTCTGGGTGACCCTGCTTGGGCAGGGGGTTGGGCTGGGGGATCCCCAGAGGGCCCTGCCAACCCCTGTCATGCTGGGATTCTGCTAACAGGGATGGATTTTTTGCGAGCCCCTTGCCGACAACGCGCCTCAACCACACGAGCCAGGGGGTTGGCAGCCAGCACCCCGGGAAATGCCCATTCTGGAGCCTGGCCCCTCGGCCGCCCTGCTTGACAGCTTGTCATGGAAAGGACCGGGAGCATTTCAACGGCTCAGCTTTTTATTCCAGGGTGTTTTGTGGGGTTGCTGTGAAGTTTGAAGCCTCGGCGCGGGTCTCATTTCAAAGCTGGGCTCGGTGGAAACCCAGGGAGTGGCTGAAGGCTGAGCTGGTGTGAAAAACCGTGATTTTTCCAGGCTCACCAGAGACCGGATTCTTCAAAATCTGTCCCCGAGAGGTGGCTGCAGCTCACAGGGAGCTGCGCTGGCTCTGCCGGCTCTGCCAGGCATGAAGCCCTGCTGCCGTGCCCAGCCTCGCCGGGCAGCCGCGGATCCGGCTCTGCCTCGGGGGGATGGGGGAATCGCCCTCCAAAATCCACCGCTCCGGCGGCTGATTTCGCTTTGCCTTCAAGCACTGGCTTTTAATTAAATGCATCACGCTGCCAACTTAATTATTCCCCATCCCAGGCCCTTGAAGGGTGTTGGGAAGCGGAGAGCAATCCTGCACATGGGGAGGAAATGAAAACCCACCTTTTTGTGCCAGGATCATTGCTTTTGTTCGAAACCGCTGTGGCTGGGCTGGGACTGGGCACTAATTTGGGGGCAAAACGTCTGCGCCGTCTGCAGAGGCGTTCGCTCGCCCCGGCAGCCGCAGCTTCACGCCCTCCACCTTCCGCCGAGTTCCCCTTTCGCTGCCGCCGGGCTTTTTGCTCGCTTGGGGCTTTTTTTTTATCGTTGCCATTTGCTGGCGAACGCTGAAATGTCAGGCCTGGGGCCGGTTCCCTTCGCTGATCCCCCTCCAGCCGTGCGGAGGCGGAGGGGAGGGAAGGGGCCAGCTTTGGCGGGCGGGGGGACGTCGAGCGGCATCTCCCCGTGCCCGGGCATCGCTCCCGGTCTCCGGAAGGCACGCGTCCTCGGGCAGCGCGTTGTTTTCCAGCGCTGGCAAGAGCCCGAGTTACAAATCATGGCTGTTTCCCAGCAAAGCAAGGAATGGCGTGAACGGCCACGCAGACGGGAAGAAGCGGCACCCATGGGCGTCCTCGGCCGCTCCCGGGACGGGGATGCTCCCGGTGAGCACCGACATTTCCCAGCCGCCGATTCCCTGCATCCAGGCTCGGGCAGGCGCCGCTGCTCCGTGGCTTCGCTTGGAAGCCGACGCGGTCTGGGCTCTGTGCCCCCTTTTAAAGCGAGCCCTGACCTAGATTTCCCCGCACGCTGCCAAGCCGGCCGGGTTCTGCTCTCCCCGTCGCTCCTCCCCGCATCTGAGCTCGTTAGCCGGTGGCCGTTAGCCCCGTCGGGAGCGAGCCTGCGCTGGCTGATAGAGCCCTGTCGTGTTTTGCCCGGCCGAGCACGATTCTCAGGTGCGAGGCGCTCACGGAGCATCCCCCACGCAGGAGCAGCGGCCGGTGGGGCTCTCTCTGCACCCACGGCCAGCCCTCCCTGCCTGCTCCCCCCCGGTGGTGCCCCCCTCCCCGCCGAGCCCCCGGCACCGACACGGGGGGCACGGCATCGCCCGGGGGGCAGCGGGGAGGGAGCATGGCTGGATGGCTTCCCGCGGCGCAGCGTGACGCTGCTGCCTGTCTGCGCGTCCATCACGGCGTCCGTCCATCTGCCTGTCCAGCCGTCCGTCTGTGCATCCGTGTGGCTGTCCAGCCGTCTATCTGCCCATCCCTGTGTCCGTCTGCCCATCCCTGTGTCCGTCTGCCCATCCTTGTGTCCATCTGCCCGTCCGTGTGTCTGTCTGCCCATCCCTGTGTCCGTCTGCCCATCCCTGTGTCCGTCTGCCCATCCCTGTGTGTCCGTCTGCCCATCCCTGTGTCCATCTGCCCATCCTTGTGTCCATCTGCCCATCCCTGTGTGTCCGTCTGCCCATCCCTGTGTGTCCATCTGCCCATCCCTGTGTCCGTCTGCCCATCCCTGTGTCCGTCTGCCCATCCTTGTGTCCATCTGCCCATCCCTGTGTCTGTCTGCCCATCCATGGCTCTCCGGCTGATCCAGCCCCACTCATGGTTACGGACCCAACCCTTAGAATCACAGAATCATTGAGGCTGGAAAAGGCCTCTGAGATCACCAAGTCCAGCCGTCACCCCAACCCCCCCACGCCCGCTAAACCACGTCCCGCAGGGCCACATCCCCACGGTGTTTGAACCCCCCCAGGGATGGGGACTCCCCCCCTGCCCTGGGCAGCCTGGCCCAACGCCTGACCGCTCTCCCAGGACAGAAATTGTTCCCGATCTCCAACCTGAGCCTCCCCTGACGCACCCTGAGGCCGTTTCCTCAGCTCGGGGAGCTGTTGCTGGCACTGGGCGGCTGCACCCGATGACGTTTACCTGGGTGCTGGTGGCAAAACACGCTCTTAGGAGCAAAAAGCAGGACTGGAAGATGGCCTGTGCACCAGGCTCCCCTGCTCCTTTGCTCCTGCGGCCAGGACACGAAGCCAGCAGCTGGGAGAACTGGGGGGTCCCCCACAAGCGTCGCTCCCCAGCCATCACCCGGGGCTGCCCGATCCCCCCCCGTGCGCTCCAAAAAGTCCCTTTTATGCTTCAGGTGGGACGGATCCTCTTTCCCTGTCCCCCGGGCGGGAGCGCGGGGTGCGGGGCGGTGTCGGCGTTCCTCTTTCCCCCTCCGCCGCAGTCCCCTGCGTGCTGCGGGGCATCACCCACCCAGCGCCGCAGCCGCCGTCCGCCCGGTGCTGCCTTCCGCTTTTCTCCAGACCCAAAATAGCCCCCGGGCCGCGGCGGGGGGGACGCCGGGGGCGACGCTTCCTCTTTCCGAGCCGCCGCCGGGGAAGGGACGGGGACTCTCGAGCGGGGTTGAACCGAGGGGACGTGGGCGCAGCTGCTGCGGCCGCAGGATGGACGTCAGGCGTGGGCCTGTGGGCTGATCCGGAGCGTCCTCTGCGACGGAGGAACCCAGCGTCCCCCATGTTGCCGTCTCCCTGCCGGTGTGGACGGCTTGGTGCGGGCAGACGGACCTATGGCTCCGTCCCACGGAGCAGCCGGGGGTGGGCTGGGGTCCCGGCGTGCCCTGGGGGTCCCCGTGCCCTGAGCAGAAAGTCCCCTGGACTGCCCGAGGGCTTTTTGCCCGGCTCCCACTCTTCCCAGAAAGTGCCCGTGACTCCCCGGCCGGTGGCTGGGCTTCCCCGCCTGCAGCCGGAGACCCCCTGCTCCCACCCCAGACGCCCTTGGGAGCCGTGGGACTGACCCCGGCCAGGGCAAGTCAGACCCCTCTCCATGGCCAACCGCCCTCCCCCCGCTTCTTTGGGAGCAGTTTCGGAGCCCATCATCGCACCCCTCCGCCTGGAAACGGGTCCCTTCATTTCTGCCTCGTTATCCTGGCTCGTTTGGCTGCTCCAGGGCTGCCCGAGCACACGGTGCCGGCCACCCGCGTGGCCTCCCCGCCCGGGGTTTGCTCTCCGGTCCCCACCTCGTCACCTCCTGAACCGGCTACGCCTCTCGTTTCCACCCTCGTCACCGGGAATCCCCCCGGCAGCGTTTGGGGTGAAGTTGCTCATCGCCGGGGAGCTGCCCGCGCCGTGGGGCAGGAGGGATGGCCCCGCTCCAGCCCCACGGCAGCACCCTGCTGCCCACGAACCCCATTCCCGTCACCAAGCCCCCCCAGGGAGATGCAGGGGGGGACGTGGGGGGAAGCCTCCGATCCCGGGGTGTCCCGTGCGCTCACAGAATGACGCGCACACCTGGGAGCGTGCACGCTCATGGGGACACGTGTGCTCCTGGGGACGGGGGACACGTGCAGCCGAAGGACCGAACGGGTGACAGAGCCACGGGACCCTGAGCTCCGCAGCCCAGCTGGGGGTCAAGGGATGCTTCCCGGGGGGCACGGGGTGCAGGAGCCATCCCGCTGCTGCTGCGGCTGTGACCGGCCCTGGGCGTCAGCGTGGGATTTCCTCGCTGGCACCCAGCACGCCTGGGAGCCAGGGGAAGGATCCGGCCCTCCAGCCCTCCCTTGTTCTCCTGCCCGGAAACGGGCTGGGTGAAAAATCCTCCTCCTCCCTACTTCTGCCTGATTTTCCCCTGCCCTGCCCAGGGGCTGCTCGGGGACCTGCTTCCTACCCTGCTAACCTCGCCCTGGGATCCATCCAGCACCATCTGCTGCTCGGAAAAACCCTGCTCCCTAAGCTGCTCTAATCCCCGAATCCTATCTGCGCCCCGCAGTCGGTGCGAGCCGCCGGCGACGAGCATCTCCCCCGGCTCCCGCAGCCCCCGCTCCCCGGCACCCCACGGCCACGCTGGCTGCGGCTCTCCCAGCTTTTCTCTGCCCGTGGCGCCGGGGCTGGGTGGGTGCTGGGCAGGATCTGGCCAGTCCAGCCCCTGCGCTGCGGGAAAACGCAAAATGCTTGGAGAGAAGAGGGAAGGAAAAACAATAAATGATGCCCGACTCGACCACCTCCGTGCTCCTCCGGAGCTCTGCGCCGTGGCAGAGGGCTGGAGAGCAGGATGCGGCCCGGGATCGGGAGGTGGCAGAGGGGTGAGACCCCCCCCCCCGGAGCTGGGAGCTTGGGGGGCAGCTGGCAGGAGAGGAAGGGGAGCGAGGGGCCGCGGAGAGGTGGGAGAGATGGAGGGGATGAGCCGGCAGCGACAGAGCCGAACGTGGGAGCAGACGGACCCGGCGGCTGAGGAAGCCGGGGTTGGCGGAGCGGGGGGCCAGTGGGGGGGTCTCCCCCGCTTCACCCCGCCGAGGAAGCGCAGGGGAGAGCTTCCCGGAGGATGCGGGGGGAGAGGAAGCGCCGGAGGCAGCTGGACAACATCTGGCAGCGGCGTGGCCCCCCGGGACCCCGAGCGCGGGGGGGGGGGGGGGGGCTGAGCCAGCGCAATGCTTCCTGCCACCCCTCCGCTGCCAGATGTGCACCCCGCTCCCCCTGCAGCCCCCTCCTCCGGGACGGACCCCACACCTGCTTCCAGTTCAGTCCCAGTTCACCGGCGTTCCCAGGACCCCGTCGTCCCCGCAACGCCCAGGGGACAAGCGGCCTCGTCACCTCCTGTGTCCCCATCCTTCGATGGCCTTCCCGGCTCCCGCAGGGTGGGCTGGAGGGGGACACAGTCCGCTTGTGTCCCCAAAAGGGGCACGTTTCCCTCCATGGCACCAGGGTGCCATTGCCCGGTGCCAGCCTAGGCGCCCAGCACCGGGACCCGGCAGAGCGGTGGCAGAGGGTGCAGAACCCCCCCATCCTGGCCAATTCCCACCCAATTCCTCCCGCTCCGAGGACGCAGACTGCCCAGGGCAGGGAGCTGCCCATCGCCCGGCCCCGGCAAATAGCTGGGTAAGGTTGAAAAGCAAGACAGGATTAGCCGCGGGCAGGGAAAATAGCCTCTCTCCTCAAAAATAGCTTCCTGGGATTAAAAATAGCCAGAGGTCCCCAAGCCATTGCTGCGGGGGGACACAGGCAGCAGCTGGGCTGGGCTGCCCGCTCTGGCACGGTGGGACAATTAGGGGCATTATGGGGAGCTTAGGGTTCCTCGGAGCCATCTGGCCGCGGGCAGAGCCCCTCGGCACCGGCCCTGCCGCAGGATCGGGTCCCTGCTGCAGGATCAGACCCATTCCGGGTGATCCCACAGAAAAGGCAGCGGCCTCAGGGTGCGTCAGGGGAGGTTCAGGTTGGAGATCGGGAACAATTTCTGTCCTGGAAGAGCGGTCAGGCGTTGGGCCAGGCTGCCCAGGGCAGGGGGGGAGTCCCCATCCCTGGGGGGGTTCAAACACCGTGGGGATGTGGCCCTGCGGGACGTGGTTGAGCAGGCGTGGGGGGGGGGGGGGGGGGTGACGGCTGGACTTGGTGATCTCAGAGGTCTGTTCCAACCTTCACGATTCTGTGATCCCAGGGAGCCCCACGGTGGGGATGGTCCCCAAGCCCCGGCTGTCCCCTTCCCAGGACAAGTCCCCAGGGACGCTCCGGGCTGTCTCGGGGCACAGAGCAGGGTTTTCCCCGCGGGCAGGATCAGGCCCAGCCGGGGGCAGGCACAAGAGAAGCCCAGCCCGGAGCTTTGCGGGTGTCCCACGGCGCGGGGGCTGCCCCGCTCCCAGCGCTGGAAACCCCCAGCCTGGGGCAATGCTGGGACACGGCCGGGCCCCCCCCCTCCATCTCGGACAGCCCCGGGGGTTTCTGCGCTGCCTCGCACCCTGCGAACGCCCATCGCTCTCCCGGGAGCTCCGGGCAGGGCTGCTCAACCCTAAGAGCTTGGGCTGAGCTGGAGAAAAACAATTCCCCCTTCCCCTGCGCGGGCAGGAGACCCCCGGGCAGCCCCCAGCCAGGACCCACATGGGGCTTCGACCCCCGGGCATCTGCCAGCCGCCCCCAGGGACGCCCAAGGGACCGGGGGACGCTGGCAGGACACGTCCCTCTTCGTCCCGGTGCAGAGCACTGACAGGCGTCGAACGGCCCTTCCCAGCAAGCGCCGCGTCCCGGGCACAGCCAGCCCCGGAGGGGAGCGGGACCCGGCTGTGACATTTTCACCCCCACCTCCTGTTTTCTGCTCTCCTCCCACCCGGCGCTTGGAAACAGCTCCGCTTGCTCTCCCTGCTTTTCTTCCCGCGTTTCCGCTGGCCGAGGGCTTTGTGCAACGGGGAGGGTGAGCGGGGACCTCCTCATGGAATCACAGAATGGTCGGGGTTGGCAGGGACCTCTGTGGTCACCCAGCCCAGCCCCCTGCCCAAGCAGGGTCACCCAGAGCAGGCTGCACAGCACCACGTCCAGGCAGGGCTGGAATATCTCCAGAGAAGGAGACTCCACAGCCTCCCTGGGCAGCCTGGGCCAGGGCTCCGGCACCCTCAGAGGGAAGAAGTTCTTCCTCGGGTTCAGCTGGAGCTTCCTCTGCTGCAGTTTGTGCCCGTTGCCCCTTGTCCTGTCGCTGGGCACCACTGGAAAGAGTCTGGCCCCGTCCTCCTGACCCCCCCCCTGCAGATATTTATGGGCATTTCGAAGGTCCCCTCTCAGCCTTCTCTTCTCCAGGCTGAACAAGCCCAGCTCCCTCAGCCTCTCCTCGTAGCAGAGATGCTCCCGTCCCCTCCTCATCCTCGCAGCCCTGCGCTGGACTCCTCTCAGACGGGAGGGCTGGGGGGCACGGGGGCAGGCGGGGGTCCCGCGGGCGATAAGATTTTAGCAGGAGCCTTGCACAGAGTAAATCCCCAGCTCCTGGAGTCACGGGAAAGGGCCGGCCGCCTGGCTCGCGTTGCTACAGCCAGAAAGACACTCGGGGGGGAGGAGTGGGGACGGCTGGCAGGGGACGTCCCAGTCTCCAGTGGGGTCAGCGAGGTGGGGGGGCCCCTCCGTGCCCCCCGGTTATCACCAGCTCCATCCGCTCCCCGGCCCCCCCTGCCCCCGCCGGGCATTATCCCGCTGATCCCGCTCGCCTTCTCCCTAAGGCACTTACGGGGGTTAAAAACAGCAACAGCCCCAGCCCTGACCCCAGGGACCCTCCGAGACCCCCAGCTCCTGGTGCGGGGTGGGCACCGCCGCCACCCCCCTCCGTGAGTCCCCCCCATTCCACAAGGCCACGGGCGTTCTCTCCCCACCCGAGTGGGGTGGTGGGTGCCGGTGTGGGGTGACCCACCCGCACCGCCTCCCCCCTGCCCCCCCCAGCCTGCCCGCCTGGGTGGGTGACGCGGATAACGGGGGGCTGCGGTGGGGGCACCCGGTGATGGGGGGGGGGGATCGGTGCCCGCTGCAAAGGGCCGTGGAGGAGGGGGTCCCCTAGCCCCCTCCTCTCTGCCTCCCCCCGAATCCCACCCGAAGGCCGGGAGATGACAGCGGGGCTGCCCTGCCTGCCCCCCCCCCCCCCGAACCCCCCCATCTCCCCGGGGGTGCCCGGCCCCGCGCAGCCCGGAGCAGACCTTGGCGTTTTCCCCTCCGTTAAAAATAGCCGGAGATTTATTTTCTGGCAGCATGGAAAGCCCCCGGGGCGGCCGAGAGGAAGCAGCCGGGGCGGGGGGGGGCCGGGGGGGGGGGGCAGGAAACAGCCCCCGGCAGCGGCGGCCCCGGGAGGGGGTGGGGTGGGGGGGATCGCTCCGGTGCGGGCGGTTCGTGGGGAAACTCCCCGGGCAGCAGCCGCCCACCCCCCCCCTACACCCCCGCAGGGCTCCCAACCCCCCCCAACCCCCCCCCAGCCCCCCCTCAGCCCCTCCGCACAAGCAGCCAGGTTTGCCCTGACCCCCCACCCTCCCTGGCACCCCTAAGGCGGGGGGGGGGGGGGGGGGGGCTGAGCATCCTCCCCTTGCCCTGCCTGGACTCCCACCGCCCCGGGAGTTCAGGACCCCCGGGAGTGCAGCACCCCCGGTCCCCATCCCTCGGGCCCCCCCGTCCCTGTCACCTCCCTCCGCTCCCCGGGGGCCGGTTCCCATTTCCCTGGGACATCTGGGTTCGCCTCCCCCCTCCCCAGCTCACTCGTTCTCAGCCTCGCTGTTATTATTTCCCCCCTGTCCGCCCCCCCCCCCCCCTTATTTTAGCTGCTTCTCCCTTCCTCCCCGCTGCTCTCGGAGCAGAGTCCGGCCCCGCTCCCCCCGCCCCGCAGCCCCCAGCCCGGCCATGCTCACCCCCTGCCCGCCCACATCCCCCAGCCCCTCCACCCCCAGCAGCCCCTCGACACCCCGAGCCCGGCCGGGCGAGCGATGCGGGGTGCTGGGTGCTGGGTGCTGGGTGTGGGGTGCCAGGACACGCTGCCCACCGCCCCGCTCACCTGCCCACCGCGGCCGGGCACGGGGGTTCTGTCTGAGGCAGGATCCTGCCCTTGCTCCCTGGTGAATCGGGGGCTGCGGCTGCCCTTTGGGGCTCCTTGGCTCGCTGGCCGGCTCCTCTGGCCGCTGCCCGCGCTGCCTGGCCGCTGCCTGCACCCTGCCTGCGGGCCCTGCCTGCTCCCCCAGCCCAGCCCGGCTTCTGGAGAGTTCCTCCCCGCAAAGCGCCCTGCGAGGCAGCGTCTGCCGGCTGGAAAAACGGCTGCGTCGTGGTGCTGTGCCCTGCCTGCACCCTGCCTGCATCCCCGCACCCTGCCTGCATCCCTTCACCCTGCCTGCATCCCTACACCCTGCCTGCATCCCTTCACCCTGCCTGCATCCCCGCACCCTGCCTGCATCCCTTCACCCTGCCTGCATCCCTACACCCTGCCTGCATCCTCGCACCCTGCCTGCATCCCCGCACCCTGCCTGCATCCCCTCACCCTGCCTGCACCCTGCCTGCATCCCCTCACCCTGCCTGCATCCCCGCACCCTGCCTGCATCCCCGCACCCTGCCTGCATCCTGCCTGCATCCCCTCACCCTGCCTGCATCCCCACACCCTGCCTGCATCCTGCCCACATCCCTACACCCTGCCTGCATCCCCATACCCTGCCTGCATCCCTTCACCCTGCCTGCACCCTGCCTGCATCACCGCACCGTCTGCATCCCCACACTCTGCCCATATCCCTACACCCTGCCTGTATCCCCACACCTTGCCTGCACCCTGCCTGCATCCCTACACCCTCCCTGCATCCCCTCACCCTGCCTGCATCCCTGCACCCTTCCCCCATCCCCTCACCCTTCCCGCATCCCCCCACCCTGTCCGCATCCCCACGCCCTGCCTGCATCCCTACACCCTGCCTGCACCCTGCCTGCATCCCCCACCCTGCCCGCATCCCCGGGCAGGCACGGAGAGCTTCTCCCCTGGCTGACTTTCAGCATTTAAATCACATTTTTCAAGGCGAGGTTGTGGTGCTCCGTCACCGGCGGCTTTGAGGAGAGGTCAGCAGACGCCATCAGGCAGCGCTGACCGCGCCAGGGACCCACCAACCCCCCAGGACCCCCCCACCCCTTTGCCCTGGCTCCCCCCCGCCCCAGGCCGAGCTCCCAGCAGCCACTGTCCCCATTCCCAGTTCGTTCTGGAGCGCAGGGGCCGCGGGGGAGGGCTCCCAGCATGGCACTGCCAGCAGAGCCGGGAGATGCCGGCAGCTCGTTATTTATTTAACGCAGCATCTTTGCGGGATGCGCCTGTCCTGCGGGGAGGGATCCGGCTGGGGGGAGGGATCCGGCTGGGGGGAGGGATCCAGCTGCGGGGAGAGCCGCCGGCCGCCCTCGCAGGGGCTTTTCTCCCCCCCCGGGGCTGGGCAATGCCCCCCTGCCCGGGGCAAGGACGCAGCCCCCTTTGCAGCCACTTCTCGCCCTGCCCGGCACCGGCCATGGAACGGGACAGGGGGGACATGCTTCTGACACCCCTGCTGTCCCCCCAGCCCGGCGAGCGGGGCTTGGCCTCGCCACCCCCATGGCTCGGTCCCTCGGTGGTGACAGGGATGTGTGGCTCAGGCGCCGTTTC
Organism: Opisthocomus hoazin; assembly: GCF_030867145.1. Classification (NCBI taxonomy): domain Eukaryota; kingdom Metazoa; phylum Chordata; class Aves; order Opisthocomiformes; family Opisthocomidae; genus Opisthocomus; species Opisthocomus hoazin. Next base: position 18,135,872 of record NC_134431.1, read on the forward strand.
CAAGGTAACCCCGGCTGAGCATGGCCTCTGCATCCCTCCGTGCCCCCGCATCCCTCCGTGCCCCCGCATCCCTCTGTGCCCCCGCATCCCTCTGTGCCCCCGCACGCCTAGGGGCCTCCCAGCAGCAGGGGAACCGGGACGGGGATGGGGACGGGGACAGGGACAGGGAGGGTACCGACCGCAGCGAGGAGGGATGGGGAAGGGGAGAGGTGCAGGACATCCCTCCCCGTTCCCAGCACAGCCGTCCCCTGGGCACGGGTGTGTTTGACCCATCCCGGAGACGGGACCTCGGGGACCTCGGGGACCAGGTCAGGGTGTTCCCGTCCTCCGTCCAGGAGCACCTCCCAGGGAGAAAACCAGGAATAGGAGCTGTGGTTTCCCACCCAACCGTGGGCACGAGGCCAGGGCCAGGGGTGGGAGCGCGCCCCGAGTCCCAGGGGGACGCCCTGGCCGAAATCCAACCCCAAGCATCCCTTGTCCAGGCGGGATGGGCCGAGTGGGCAGTGCTGGGGGTGCGGGGGGTCCTGGGAGGGTGGGGGACAGGGTGGGAGAACCATGGGAGGCTCTGGCTCAAGTTTAACAAATCTTCCAGGGTGGGCAGCCGGGGCCGGAGCAGGCGGGGATGCTCCGGCGGGGATGCAGAGCTTGGCGGGGCTGGGATGCTCCCAAGGGGAAGCAGAGCCGGGGAGGGGACGCCGGACTCTTCCCCGCTGCGTTGGGAGACCCGGGGGGGCCGTGGGGAGCTCAGGAGCCCGGCTCCACGACCCCAGCCCACCGGCTGCTGCCTGGAGGGGAAGCAGCTCTGCTGCCAGGGTGCTGCCCGCCCGCCCTGGGCACCGTTTCCATCGCAGCCCTCCCTTCACCATCTGCTCTCGCCGCCTCCTCGGGGCCCTCCCGCCCGCGGGGCCACCGACAGCAGCGATTTCTTATTACAACCCGTTCCGGTCCATCGCCCCCCAGATCTGCATCCTCAGGACCTGTGTGACGAGGAATTCGATTCCTCGCCGTTAATGAGTTTATGCCAGCAAAGGGCTGGGAAGATGTAAAGCTCCACGGAGGAGCCGAGCATCATTTTTATCGCTGCTCTCACTGTCCAGCCCCTAAGGCAGTGCGGGAGGACGCTCGCCTGCGGGTGAAGCCTCTCGAGTCCTTGGGGAGGCAGCGGGGAAGGACGTAACCCCGGCTCGGAGCAGAGAAGGAGAAATCCCTCGGGTGTAGCCACGCTTCGCCGCGACGCATCCGGCTCTGAACCCTTCCCAGAGCCACCCCCCGCCCGCAGCTCGCGGGACAGCAAAGCTCTCCCTGTGCTGAAGGAGCTGTTACGCGGCAAAACCCCGCACCGGGGGCCAGGGGAAGAGATCCGCGTCCTGCTCGGCTGCCGACAAACAGAAATGTCATCGCTGGAAGTAACAAACGGCTAATTGCGCCGCTCGCCACGAAGGGAAGGCGAGAGAAAATTGCTCCAGCTTTATTATACTTGGCAAATTCCCCCTTTCAGTAAATAATTTCCATACTCTACCAGGGCTCCTTTTATTAATCGAGTTAATTTATTCTTCGCCTTTTTCTTTAAGACTTCAGATGCTTCTTTTCTTTAGGAAAGGGTAAGCAGCCTCGTGCCCCGTACCGCACGCTGCGCGTCCACAGGAGATGATGCCAAAGGGGGATGTTCCGCCTGCGCGGTGACGCCGAGACGGAGCCGGACCCGAACGGAGCCAGGGGAGCGAGGCAGCGGAGGGACGAGGTGGAAACGTCCCCTGTCCCCGGCTGGTGCCGAGCTCTGCCCTGGTCATCCCGCCCTGCCCGAAGCGGCGGGCGCGGGGGCCGGGAGCAGAGATGCTCTGTGGTGTGGTTCGCCCCGCTCCCCGCCAGCGGCCGAGACCTTTCTGGCCCCGACAGCCCTTTATTTCACAGGGCACTTTGCTGATTGTTTTTCGAGGAAATTTGGCAGCAGTGAAGCGGGGGGGTTGATGGGGCTGGAGAGAAACCCTCCACGTGTGCCCGGGCCCCGCAGAGCCGCAGGCAGCAGCGGTGCCCGGCCCTGGATGCGCGACGTTGGAGGGGTTTTGGGGACGGAGGTGGCTGAGCTCCAGAGGGGACTGAGAGGGGCTTCGGCACCCTCGTCCTGCCCAGGGCACAGGGCTGTGGGGAGGGATCTCCAGGGAGGTGGCAGGAGGTGGAGGTGGATCTCCAATGTCACGTCCATGTGTCCACATAGATGTCGAGGGGCTCTTCTCGTCCCGGAGCACCGTGCACACAGCAGGATGAGTCCGGGCGCGGATCCAGGCTGTGGGAGAGCGTGGCGCAGAGCAGGCCCCAGCCCAAAGCGACCCACAGAATCCCAGAATCCCAGCGTGGCAGGGGTTGGCAGGGCCCTCTGGGGATCCCCCAGCCCAACCCCCTGCCCAAGCAGGGTCACCCAGAGCAGGCTGCACAGCACCGCGGCCAGGCGGGGCTGGAATATCTCCAGAGAAGGAGACTCCACAGCCTCCCTGGGCAGCCTGGGCCAGGGCTCCGGCACCCTCAGAGGGAAGAAGTTCTTCCTCATCTTCAGACGGAACTTCCTGTGCTTCAGTTTGTGCCCGTTGCCCCTTGTCCTGTCGCTGGGCACCACTGGAAAGAGTCTGGCCCCATCCTCCTGACCCCCACCCTGCAGATATTTGTGGGCATTTCTAAGGTCCCCTCTCAGCCTTCTCTTCTCCAGGCTGAACAAGCCCAGCTCCCTCAGCCTTTCCTCGTAGGAGAGATGCTCCCGTCCCCTCCTCATCCTCGTAGCCCTCCGCTGGACTCTCTCCAGTAGCTCCTCATCTTTCTTGAACTGGGGAGCCCAGCACTGGACACAGCACTGCAGATGGGGCAGAGCAGAGGGGGAGGAGAACCTCCCTCGCCCTGCTGCCCACACTCCTCCTCATGCACCCCAGGATCCCATTGCCCTTCTGGGCACCCAGGGCACGCTGCTGGCTCATGGTCACCCTGTCGTCCCCCAGCACTCCCAGTCCCTCTCCGCAGAGCTGCTCTCCAGCAGGTCCGCCCCAGCCTGCACTGGTGCCTGGGGTTGTTCCTCCCCAGGGGCAGGACCCTGCCCTTGCCCTTGTGGAACTCCATCAGGTTCCTCTGTGCCCACCTCTCCAGCCGGTCCAGGGCTCGCTGAATGGCATCCCACCACCCTGCCCCAGCCTCAGCCACCCTGGCAAGCCGAGTCCTGGGGGTCGCAGACCCTGAGCCGTGAAGGACCTGGAGCGGCGGAGCTTGGGATCAGGCTGGGGCTGTGAGTTTGGCAGCGGCCGCTCCGCCGGGAGCCGCAGGAAGGGCGGCCGGAGCCTTTTGTCGGCCTCGGCTGGCAGCAGCCCCGCGAAGGTCCTTGACGGGCTCCGCACAGCCCCGTCCCCACGCACCCACCCTGGGGACCGGCTGAGCTGGCAGCTGCCCTTGCTTCAGAGCAAGCAGAGGCTGGGTGGGATGGGGGCATGGGACCCCCAGCCAGCACCCACCACCGCTGCCCTGGGCCGATGACCCCGGGGAGGGCAGAGCCCGGGGCCGCTGCGATGCTCCACGGACCCCCCGCGCTTCGGCAGCCCCGGGGAGGATTTCCTGCGCCGGCAAAGGGCACCGCTGCCCCTTGGCCCGCTCCGCTCCCGGCCGTGGGATTTTCGGGAAACGCCTCCCCGGTTCCCCGTTCCCGGGGCCACCCGAGGTCATTTCCCGTGGCGGGAGCCGGCGTGGGCGCGGGTCTCCCACCTCCCTCCCAGCACCCAACCGGGGAAATGCCACGCCGGGAGAAATCGCCGGGAACCACAAAGCCGAAGGCTGCGGGAGGATAAACCCCAGCTGATTATCAGCGGGGGAAGGAAGCGGGGAGGGAGATGCTGTTCCGGGGCCCGAGGGTGGGGAGAGGAACCGTGCTGCTCCCAGCTCCCCCCCTGACTCACTGGCAGCCCTGGGAAAGCCAACCCGCTCCGTAATTACGACAGATCGGACACGGATAACGCGCTTTCGGCGACCGCACGGATTGACCGGAGCGATCGCCGCGCGCGGATCTCCCCCGGTTAAACCCAGGGCGGTGGTGCTGCGCGCGTGGCACGACGCCCGCCCTCGCCCGCCCAAAAGGCATCGCCTGTTTTATACCATTTTCTGCCTTCTCCATGCTCGTGGGTGGAGGGAAGGAGGCGGCTGCTGCTGCCACCCCGGGGGGCAGCCACGGCCCCCCAGCCCCCGCTAACGGGGCCGTATCCTGACCCGAGTGGCGCTGGCGCAAGGCTAATGCGTTTCTACAGGGCTCCGTGGCTTTACTCCATGTCATCCCCAGTGGGTCCTGACCTGGGTGTCCTGGTGGACGACAGTGTGACCATGAGCCAGCAGCGTGCCCTGGGTGCCCAGAAGGGCAGTGGGATCCTGGGGTGCATGAGGAGGAGTGTGGGCAGCAGGGCGAGGGAGGTTCTCCTCCCCATCTGCTCTGCCCTGGGGAGGCCCCATCTGCAGTGCTGGGTCCAGTGCTGGGCTCCCCAGTTCAAGAAAGATGAGGAGCTGCTGGAGAGAGTCCAGCGCAGGGCTGCGAGGATGAGGAGGGCACGGGAGCATCTCTCCTACGAGGAGAGGCTGAGGGAGCTGGGCTTGTTCAGCCTGGAAAAGAGAAGGCTGAGAGGGGACCTTAGAAATGCCTCTAAATATCTGCAGGGTGGGGGTCAGGAGGACGGGGCCAGACTCTTTCCAGTGGTGCCCAGAGACAGGACAAGGGGCAAGGGGCACAAACTGGAGCAGAGGAAGCTCCAGCTGAACCCGAGGAAGAACTTCTTCCCTCTGAGGGTGCCGGAGCCCTGGCCCAGGCTGCCCAGGGAGGCTGTGGAGTCTCCTTCTCTGGAGATATTCCAGCCCCGCCTGGCCGCGGTGCTGTGCAGCCTGCTCTGGGTGACCCTGCTTGGGCAGGGGGCTGGGCTGGGTGACCCCAGAGGTCCCTTCCAACCCCTGCCATGCTGGGATTCTGTGATTCTGTGGGTCTGGGACTGGGAGGGGACCGGCGGAGGCAGGGGGTCAGGATGAGCTGGGGAGGGTGCTGAGCTGCCTGTAGCAGGGCTCCTTGGCTCAGCGTCCCTCCGCTCCGGGTACCACCACGGGGACGCTTCGCTGGCCCCGGGGCTGCCGAGTGGCACCAGCAGAGATGCCATGGCGGTGGCGAGGCCGTGCCTGCGATCCGGCGTCAGGAAATGGCTAAAAAATGCAGGTTAAACCAAAAAATAAAAAAAAATAAAGAAACCCAGCAGAGCCCCACTTTTGGTTCCTGTTTTGGGGTCCCCCAAAACAGCAGCCGGTGCCCCAGGGGTTTGGTTTGGGGCGAGAGGCAAACGTCCCCTCGGTGCCGGGGCCTGCGCCGTTCTCGGAAGGGGGGAGCGGGGGGTGCCCGGCGCTCGCTCGGAGTTTGGGGGATTTTCGGCGGAGTTCCCGTGGGTCCTTTCCCACGGGTCGCTCGGCTGCGGGCAGCGGGGGCACGAGCGGGCTCGGGCACGTCGAGGCCAAGTTCTGGGGGTGGCAGGGAGGCAGCGAGCATCCTCCTCCTCCCCGGCGCGCGCGGGGTGCGGGGGGGGCCGGGTGCTGACCCGCTTATCAAGGTCACGGCCGTGGGCAGCACAAGGCAGCGGCGATGTGACTATTTCTGAGAGCTGAGGGAACTTCGCTGGCCTGATTCCCATAAATAAAACATGCAGGGAACAGCCCCTGCTCTGTCCTATTAATTCTGGACCCCAGGGGCCCCGCTCCGCGTGCAGCCAGCAGCTCGGCGTCGCCTGCTCCGCTCCCCTCGCTGGAGCCTGGCCGGGCTCAGCAAGCTTCCAAAGCCCCCCAGGTTTCCACAAAATGCCGAGCACGGGTGTTTTGAGGCCGCTTCATGGGAAATTTTATTTGTTTTCTGAGACGCAGAGGCAGCTGGGAGGGATGCTGGTGTGCGGGTGGGGCTGGGGAGCGGCCGACAGCCCTGGCTCCCCGCGGCTCCCGGCTTCCAAGGAGCTGGAGCTGCTTCCCTTCCCCATCTCCAGGGATCCGGGTGTCAGTGGCCCCCAAGGAGCTGGAGCTGCTTCCCTTCCCCATCTCCAGGATCCGGGTGCCGGTGGCCCCCAAGGAGCTGGAGCTGCTTCCCTTCCCCATCTCCAGGGATCTGGGTGCCGGTGGCCCCCAAGGAGCTGGAGCTGTTTCCCCTTCCCCATCTCCAGGATCCGGGTGCCAGTGTCCCCCCAGCACCCCTCTGCGCTCCGGGAGCAGCCGAGCTCACGTCGGGCTGGTTCCTCCAGCCCCGCACCCAAGGCATTAGCAGAACAAGGGATTTTAATTATCTGGGTTTTCTGCTAGGAGGGCATGAACCTGTCTCTCCGTTGAATTGATCGGTTGCTCCCAGATTTCATCTCTTGCTTTCGGTTGGCTCGTGACGGTGTTTTCTGCGCCGGGGGCATCGTGTCAGCAGCTCCCCTCCTCGCACAGTAAATGATCTCACTCTTCCCCCCACGGCATCGGGTTCTGGGCGCTTCTCCCAACACCCACCCCACAGCATCCCCCCCCACAGCGGTCCCCACGCTGATTCGCATCTATTAACGACCGTGGCAGTGCCCACCCGGCACGGCGGAGCGAAAGCTGCGGAGCCACAGCGCGTCTCGCCCCGGGGCTCTGCCGATATCCACGGCCCCACCAGTCATACCCAGAGACGAAGGGGCCCCCATTTTCAAGTGACTCAGACTCACCCTTCCTTCCTCAGGAAAACCTGTGATCAGATAAAGCCATCAGACTATCTGGTGAGAATAAACAAGCTCGCATCTGCACGGATGCAGGCGATACCCCTCCTCACCCCTCGCAGCAAGAGGAGGCCACGCGTCTGCTGCCTTAACCCTCTCCTGAGGAGAGACAGCCCCAGCCCCGCGAGGAGAAGCGGGGTTTGCTCGCGTGTCTGCGAGGCCACGAGCTGCTCCCCCCACGTAACTGCCCTTGCTGGAGGTCGGGAGAGACAAATCCCAGCCGGCACCGGCTCCATCCCCCCTCCATCCTCCCTCGTCTCGCTGGGCTGTGTCCGTGCTGCAGCGGCAATAAACGCGTGGGGAAAGCAAAGGTGCCCGTGAGGGTGAGCAGAGGAGGAGCAGAGGGGGCTGAACGGGTGGAGGAGGAAAAGGGAGGGAGGAAAATGTTTAAAAAAAAACCCCGCAACTGCCAGCAGATGGGCAGCTGCCCCCGCCGAGGTGCCGTGCTGGCAGGCGGAGGGGCTGGCAAGGAAAAGAGCAAAGGAAGGTGTGAAGATTTCCCTGCAGATTAAACCGAAACCATGCAGCGTCTGCTGCTCGCTAGCCCAGGTCTGGGCAGGGAAAACAGGGGGGGTTTGGGGTTTGCTTGCCCCCTCCCGAGGGTCCCAGTCTGGCTGAGGCAGGACCTGCCCAGCTCCCCACAGCTCCCAGCCCGCAGGATGCCGGGGGGCTCTGGGATGGGGAGATCCAACCCTACTTGAGGGGCTGGCACGGACCAGGAGCCCACGTCTGCCGGGGCAGCTCCGCTCCCCTCGCCCCAAAAAACCCTCGGAGGCTGGAGATGAAGGAGCGCGATGCAAGGATGTGGCTGCGGGCGCTGGGGAAGGTTACGCCGGCAGCTCGGCAGCTCCAGCACTGCCTTCTCCGGGAAAAGCGAGGAAGGAGCGGGGTCTGAGCGCGGCGTGCAGGGGAGAGGCACTGCCGGGCTGCGGGAGCCGGTGCCGGGTCCAGCAGCCGAGGGCAGGCATTGAAGCTCAGGGTTGGTGCGGCAATGCCGGGAGCAGATAACGCGTTACGTGGAACAGACTCATGGAGGGGTAATGAAAGCACGTGGGTTGGGTTTAGGAAAGCTGAGAATCACAGAATCACAGAATCCCAAGGGTTGGTGGGGCCCTCTGGGGTCACCCAGCCCAACCCCCTGCCCAAGCAGGGTCACCCAGAGCAGGCTGCACAGCACCGCGTCCAGGCGGGGCTGGAATATCTCCAGAGAAGGAGACTCCACAGCCTCCCTGGGCAGCCTGGGCTAGGGCTCCGGCACCCTCAGAGGGAAGAAGTTCTTCCTCGGGTTCAGCTGGAGCTTCCTCTGCTCCAGTTTGTGCCCGTTGCCCCTTGTCCTGTCGCTGGGCACCACTGGAAAGAGTCTGGCCCCGTCCTCCTGACCCCCACCCTGCAGATATTTATGGACATTTCTAAGGTCCCCTCTCAGCCTTCTCTTCTCCAGGCTGAACAAGCCCAGCTCCCTCAGCCTCTCCTCGTAGGAGAGATGCTCCTGTCCCCTCCTCATCCTCGCAGCCCTCCGCTGGGCTCCCTCCAGTAGCTCCTCATCTCTCTTGAAGTGGGGAGCCCAGCACTGGACCCAGCACTGCAGATGGGGCCTCCCCAGGGCAGAGCAGAGGGGGAGGAGAACCTCCCTCGCCCTGCTGCCCACACTCCTCCTCATGCACCCCAGAAGAGAGCACGGACATTTTTTGAGGGGTTTCGAACTACTAAACCCAGCGGGAAAGAAAATGCAGAGGGCATCCCTCTTCTTTGCCTGCATCCCTGCCCCACTCCCCAGAGGTTAGGGGCTTCGGGGGAAGTGGCATCTCTGCCTCTGGCAGGAGCATCCCCAAACCTGGGTGCCTGTGCTGGCCCCACCAGCACAGCTCTGGCCAGGACGGGCTTCTGGGCTCATCCACATGCTGCCTGTTCTCCATCCGACGGTCGAAATGGGGTCAGACGCGATGGCCAGGCGAGAGGGCTCCCGCGTGGGGCTGAGCGCACGCGCGGGACGCAGGTGAGCAGAGGGGAGGCTGAATTCATCGCTGCTGGGGGCTTGGTACCCACGGAGCCCTGCCTCCCCCGGCCCCCTGCACCCCTCCGGACCGAAACCCGCGGCCCCATGGTGATGCTGGGCTCTGCCCGTGCCCTGCCCGGCTGACCAGGAGAGCCAGGAGAAGAGGAAACACCTTCCCGCGGGCGGCTGGCTCCGGGAGGGATTTTCCACCGGCTGTTTGCCGTGTTCTGCCGGAGCCAGCCCGGCCCCGCTCAGGTGCTGGCTCTCCTGGCTGTAATTTCATCCCCGGGCTCCCATGATGGCTCCGGCCGGGCAGCACGAGGGAAGTGACCGGGGCGCAGGTCCGAGCCCCGGCCCGGAGCTGCATCCGCCCGGCGTTTCCAGCCCAGCCTTATCTGGCGGCTCCCCCCTTGACTCCCCATTTTCCTCCTCTCCCGCTCCCGGCAGCGCTTCCTGCGGCAGGGCGAGGGCTGGGGGCTGCGGGGCGCCCGGCGGGACCCCTCCCTGCCGACCCCGGCTCTGCCCGGATAGGAAATCCTGCGGGAGCCGAGGGCTGGGAACAGCGGCCGAGCTCTCCTGGGCACCGGGATTTCGGCTGCCGGTCGCGTCAGCCAGCCAGGCTGCGACGGGCAGAGGGGAAAGGCTGGGGGGGGCAGGGAGAAACCCAGGAGGAGAGAGCGGAGACCACCACGACGTGCCCGCGGTGGGCACCCGTGTGCCATCGACACCAACAAGAGGGTTTTTGCCCTTCAACGAGCTGCTCTCCGCGTGGCAAGGGTGGGAGGAGGGGATGGCCGTGGGCATGGCAGCGGGAAGGTGCTGCCCGCCGCCAGGCACGGCCACCGGCGTGACCCCAATGGCTCCCAGCTCCGCAGGAACCCGGCGTGGCCAGCACGGCCGCTCGCGGCTCGGCTCGGTGATGCGGACGCCATTAACTGCCCTGGAATAGCTTCTAATATAAACTAATTCATTGGCGGCCTCATCGCTCCTCGTGACAAGCAATTTAATATAAATTCAAATATCTGGCAAAACGCTGCTTCTTTACTTCAGAGTGTTTTGTCAACGTTTTCCCAGGGTCCTCCTGATTTTTCTCATTATTATTTTAGAACGGGAAGCAATCACGGAGATCTGCTGCTACCCCCACCGCCGCTGAGCTCCAGGCACCGCCCCGCCTGGGACCCCCAAATTTGGGCTTTCGGGGCGAATCCAGGATGCTGGGGGTCAAACCAGCAGGAAGCCCCGGAGCAGGAGCAAAGCGCAGGCGAGCGCTGAGGGAGGTGGGCTGAGCGCTCCCAGCAAGGGCCGGGCTGCGCCCGCGGGAGCGACCGCACAGACGAGAGGAAAACTTGCCTTCTGGCGTTTCACCTAGCCAAAGCTCGAGTGCGGCCCGAATCGTTACACGCACTACCAGCCGCCCGACTAACCCCCAAACCACCCTGCCCAGGCTTCAGCAGTTATGTGCATTTTAACTGTGGCTTCTGCCCGTTTCCAGCGGCGCTCCACGACGCGCGCTGTTTATACCGACTGCGGGAAACAAAGGGCTCGCCTGCAGCCCTGCAATTTCTTTGGGTTCTGAAGAAAACAAAATCGTTGCAGACAGAGGGATTTATTTCAGCTAAAGCTCTCTTAAACGCGGCGTAGCTTGCGGTGCTGTAGCGAAACGGCTCGGGCTTAACTGGGAGCCAAATGGGAGTTTGGGGGATGCCGGCGCTACGGGAACGTTCCTGTTTGTGTCTCGTGACGATCGGAAAGATAAACGGGTCTGCCCGTTTCTGCAGGGCTGGGGTGAGCCCCTGGGCAGTGGCCGGGAGAGGCGGCAGGCGTGAAGGACAGCGAGACCAGAGGAGGAAGGATCAACATTTATTCTAAACGTGTCAACGCTGTGCTGTTGGTCTCCGGAGGAAGCATGGCCCAGGCGCCGGCTCTTCCCAGGTACACAGAGGTGAACGTTGGCAAAGAGCTACAAGAGGAGAAGATCTGGTTAAAAAGCCCCATCCAAAAGGCAGAGCAGTGAGCTGCTCCAGATCCACGCCTGGGAAAGGAGGAAAGCTGGTAGAGGGATGAGTACCAGAGCACAACGATACAAAACACAGCAGAAAGCAAGCCTGAGCAGAGCTCAAGCTCACCAAAAGGCAAGCAGAAGTCCTTTCTTCTGGGAGGAGGGCAATGTCGGCGTGGTACACTGAGCCTGGGCTGGCACCGAAGTGGTCAGCAGCTTCTGGGTGGGAATCGCAGGGGCCCCAGGCTGGCTCCAGGCACCCAACGGGGTCTGCAGGACCGGGGTTTGGCCGGGCCAGCCCTGGGAGGAGAGCAGGCGAGAGGCAAGATGAGCCAGGGCAGCGAGCTCTGTCCAGTGCTGGGCTCCCCAGTTCAAGAAAGATGAGGAGCTACTGGAGAGAGCCCAGTGGAGGGCTACGAGGATGAGGAGGGAACTGGAGCATCTCTCCTCCGAGGAGAGGCTGAGGGAGCTGGGCTTGTTCAGCCTGGAGAAGAGAAGGCTGAGAGGGGACCTAATAAATGCTTATAAATATCTGCAGGGTGGGGGTCAGGAGGACGGGGCCAGACTCTTTCCAGTGGTGCCCAGTGACAGGACAAGGGGCAAAGGGCACAAACTGAAGCAGAGGAAGCTCCAGCTGAACCCGAGGAAGAACTTCTTCCCTCTGAGGGTGCCGGAGCCCTGGCCCAGGCTGCCCAGGGAGGCTGTGGAGTCTCCTTCTCTGGAGATGTTCAAGACCCGCCTGGACGCGGTCCTCTACAGCCTGCTCTGGGTGACCCTGCTCGGGCAGGGGGTTGGGCTGGGTGACCCCAGAGGTCCCTTCCAACCCAGACCATTCTGTGATTCTGTGATTCTGAGCTGGGGCCGGAGCAGCCAGGAGAGGGGCTGGGGACAGAGCTCGCATGCACCCCTGCACCCCGCCATGCCGTGACACCACCACCTTTCATCCTCACCGTCACCCCCAGCCTCGGGCGAACCTCAGCGAACACCCTGGGGCCGAGCCCAGCCAGGCCACGAGGAGCTGGGAGCGGGGACGGTGTTTGGCACCCTGGACGCTCCTCCACTTGAGAGGCTTTGAAAGGGAATGTATTTTTGGAGCGTTAAAGATCAACTGTTTCTGAGTCTGGCCAATCCCTTTCAAGAGCGGCACCAAAGGAGGTCAGTGGGATGCGGCTGGGCAAATGTTTTGTCCATGAACATCATCTCTCACCCCCTCAAGTATTTACAGACCCGAGAGCATTTCCTGCTGTTCCCCCCCCCGTCGAGTATTTGGTGTCTCTGCTTTCTCCAGCAGGACGGGGCAGTGCGTCACGGTGCGGGGAGCACACGAAGGACCACCCCAGCGCTGCCCTTCAGCCCAGAAAAATAACAACCAAAGCGGCGCGGTGCGTGCAGTGACACAAACGGCGACGGCTTTACCCGGCGAGCGGCGAAACGGCGGCGCGGAATGACGAGAGAAAATACGCGGGGGCGGCGGTGGTGGTGGGGGAGATGGGGTGGAAAGAGGGAGTTTTATTCTCCAGGGTTTTTTTTGCAATCTTCGTTCACCATATTTAGTAGGCTTGTGACTTGCCCTTGCTAGCTGATGGAGAATTCCCCCAAGTGTTTACTCCCACAACCCAGCAAATGCCTCAATACACATCATGGAAAAAGTACAATCGACATCTTCACTCCCACTAGAGAAGGAATTCTAACTCGCCCGGCGCAGACCGGGAGTATGTGCTGGAGAGAGAGACAAACACCGCTTCATTAGCTCGCCTCAGATGTGGTTTACTCCTCAGCTGACCAGGTCAGGGCTGCACCACCTCCCTCCCTTCCTTCACCTCGAGCACTGCCTGACCTTTGGCCGGAGCAATCGGGCCAAGAATGTGGGTCCCTTAACCCTTTCCTCCGACATGGGCGAGCTGCTGGCGGTGTGGTGGGCGAAGGCGACGGGCCCAGGGGTTTCGGGGGGTCCGGAGCTGCCGTGAGGGGTAGGAGCCGTGCGGAACGCCTTCCTTCTGGCTGGAGTTGGGCAGGAGCAGGCTGCGGTGATGGAGACCCACGTCCACCGCGCACAGAAGGTGGAAACAAAACGGTGATCGCAGAGCTTGCGGATCGGAGATGGCTCAGGATTATTTTGCACCTCTATTTCAGAGCACAAAAGTTTTGTAGGGGGGAAAAAAGAGAGTAATTAGGCCACCTGGGTTTTCTCAACGGGCTTCCAAACTGACCACGCACAAAATCATATTAATCTATCAAATGCAAAACCTCCCACAACTGAGATAAGCATCAGGCAGAGCAGAGCTGAAGAGAGGAGCGGCAATGGGAACGCTTTGTAATTACGGGTGATTTTGCAAACAGGACGCGGTACGAACGCAGCGACCCTTGCCCCCACTCCAGTCCCACCTTACCCAGCGCAGGGGACAGCGGGCGGACGGTGCTTGTGAGCCCCAGCAAGGTCTCTGCGAGCGGTCAGAGGCGTGCAGGGACGCTGAGCAGGCGGCAGCAGTCAACGACACGCGCACAAATCCACGCGTGCTTCGTTTCTGCGGGCGGCGACGACGATCAGCCACCGAGCGCTGGCATGTGCCGGTGGCGGGGGTACGTTCGAGCGCTCGCACGCTCGTCGTAGAGAAAGCAAAGGGAACGTGTCGGGGCGATTCCAAGCGCTCTCATGCTGCAGGAATTGGACTTCTAGCTGTTTCCCCAGCGGCTACAAACTATCAGCGGGGTGATTAAAGCCCTCGCCTGTGGTGGCCTCTGCCTTGGCGAGACCTGCGGCGTGGCGGCGTGCAAAGGACGTCGATTCGGGCTGGAAACACGCGGTCTGGAATCCCCGACATTTCTCCGAAGAGGTGCGTCGTTACGCTCTTGACCTCTCCTTTGCAATTCTCCTTTATGGCCCGTTGCACACCAAAAATCACACAAGCTACCCTGATTTTTCCTCCAGCTCGTCTTTTTTCCTGTTCTCTTCTGTTTTCCACGCACGTTCTTTCCTTCTTTCTGAGGAGAAACCACCTCTCTTCTATGGACAGGCTGAGCAATTGCAGTATTTACCTAAAACACAGTACAAACTTCTAATTATAGGAGGGGGGGTGTGACTGATCGACAAAAGAATATTAAACCTTTTCAAGTCTCCTGAAATCCTTTGTGCGGAACAGCTCTGGGAAACTCGGCCGGCCGCCATCCTCCCCCTCTTGGAGAGCGTTCCCCAGGGCAGTGCCCAGGCTGCAGCTGCTGCCGCGCTGGGGGAGTCAGCCCAGCCTGACACGCAAATAAACACTACAGAAATAAATACTTTTGGCCAACAAAGACCTGGGGAAGAAAACCTGGGTGGGAGGAGAGGAAGGGAACGTACGTGCGGAACCCGAGGAGCGGTGGGATAACGGGGGGGCTCTGTCTCAAACCTGGAGGAGCCAGGAAAGGCAGGGGTGCTTATAGCTGCAACCACATATAATATCGATTTAATGCAAAATATCTGCATAAAGTACCGCTCCGTTTTCAATCAGCCCCTCTAACCTTCCCGTTTCAGCCTGGAGCCTGAAAAAAAAGAAAGGCTTCCAGCACAGAAGGATTTAACACCTGCAGGCGCCGGGGGAATGGCTTCACACAAAAACCGGCTGGAGCACTGAGAATGGAACAGGGATTTGGGCTGTTTAGTTCTGGTGCTCTTCACCCATGGGTGACAGTGGCTGGGAAATGCGGGGACGATGGGGCGAACGCGCGGGACGGCGCACGCGGAAAGGGCAGACGGCAGCGGGAAACCCCGCCCGGCGAGGAGTTTGGGTTGCTGAAGTCGAAGAAATTGCGTCCTTCGTTGCATTAGCAGGCAACTTCTGCAAAGTCTTCATTTGCATTTTAATGGAGCTCTTTCTAGGAAGGTGCTGCCTGGACTTTGTCGCAATATAAAATAAAGCGGTAATTAAAAACATGCTGGAGCTGAAAAGACACTTCGCTTTCATTAATGGGGTTTATTCACAGTCTTTTCAAAATTCAAGGTATTCAGGGTATGTAGGAGGAAACGGGGGGGAGGAAAACACACGCTGGAACATCTGTTTATTTAAATCACAGATTAAAAAGTGGAAAATACGCTTTTGTGAGGGGGCATCCTAAAGATCACAAGCACCTTCTACAGAAACGCCTTTGAATGAAGAGTAGGCATAAAAGGCAACTCCGAGGCTTTGACAGCATGCCTGCCTACTCGCAAGCCAGAGATAAATACACGGGACGAGGGAAAGGAAACCACGGAGGGAATTTTTAAACCTTAGGCACGCAATTATCCGGGCAATTACCGTGATTACCCACCTAAACCAGTTAAGGATGCACACAAACAGCCAGCCCCAGTTCCTCCTGCGTGTATTTCCCCAATCTGGGGCACAATCACGGCACGCAGATGTTCCACAACCACTTTGCAAACACTTTTATCTACCGGACCGGCTCCTGCTCTCACAACCCCGCAACCGCAGAGATTTCACCCGCGATTCCCTCGCTCGCTGCAGCGCTATCGCACGGCCGGCGTCGACTTCCCCCGCGCTCCGGACCCTTCCCGCCCCGTTAAGCTCCATCCTCTGAAATATCGGGTGGCTGCTGCCAGCTCCTCCAGAGCGGCAGCCAGCAGGCCGAACCCCTGCCCCTTCGTCGCGGCGAGGAGGGTTTTCCACCCCCGGATCCAACGGCCGACGCGTTGGCCGCCATCTCCATTGCGCAGCTCGCTCTCCAGACCTCCGGCCACGCTCTCCAGCCGTTACACCGGGCCCACGCCCCACTGCCCGGCGGCGGCAGGGCCCTCTGGAGCCGCCTGGCCACGGCAGGGCCCTCTGAGGCCTGCAGGCCTGCAGGTCTAATCAACTTTTTTCAAGAGGGTCTATGAAATACAGCTTTTTTTTCCCTAAAAGGGCAGAAAAGTGATTTCCCGCCCCCCATGCAAGGTGCGGAGGAGGCTGCAGCGTCCCGGGGAGCGGCCCAGCCGCGGCTGCTCCTCACCCGGCCCCCGGGGAGGCCGCGGTGGGCCCGAGGCGGGGAGAACCGACGGGGGGAGGCAGGCGGGCGCTCTCAGGCCGGGCGCACCTGCCGCAGGGCCCGGAGGGGGGGTCCGGGGCGGCGGCCGGAGGGGAGCGGAACGGGCCCGAACCCGGGCCCGGTGCCGCCCGCCCCGGCCCTGTCCCCGCGCCGTCCCGTCGTGCCCCGCGCGGGCGAGCCTGGGCGCGCGCCCCCGCCCTCCCTCACTTCCGGTGTCCGGCAGTGGCAAAGCCGCCGGCGGCGCCCCCGCTCCCCCTCTTCCCCCCCGCCCCGCGCCTCATCCCCGGCGCAAGGGGGCGGGGAAAGGGGCGGCGCTTACGGAGGCCAACGGAGCTTAGCGACCAATCGCCGACCGCCGGCGGGGGAGAGGGGGGCGGGGAAAGCGC
The DNA here is from genome assembly GCF_030867145.1 of Opisthocomus hoazin. Lineage (NCBI taxonomy): Eukaryota > Metazoa > Chordata > Aves > Opisthocomiformes > Opisthocomidae > Opisthocomus > Opisthocomus hoazin. The sequence goes on from NC_134431.1 coordinate 18,152,021, forward strand.
CGGCACGCGCCGGGCGGCACCGCCCCCCCCGCCCGCCGCGGGCTCGCGCCCCGCGCGCCCGAGGGAGCGGCGGGAGCGCGCCCGGGCACCCCCCCTCACACAACCCCCCCCCCCCTCCCTCCGCCGGCTTCTCCCCCCCACCCCCCCTCCGCCCCCCCTCCCGTCCCCTCCCCACCCGGAGGAGAGGCGCGGAGTGACCGACGGAGCCAGCGCTCCGGCCGCTCCGAGACCCCGCTCTCCTCCATGGGGCCCAGGTAAGCGCGCCCGCCCCCCCCCCATCCTGAGGCGAGCGGGGGGTCGCCATGGCCGCCCGCCCCCCTGAGGCGGCAGCGCCGGGCCGCCCGCAGCCCAGCCGGCCTCCCCTGAGGAGAGGCGAGGCGGGCAGCGCTCCGGGGGCGCCGGGGACCCACCCCTCCTCCCCACCTCATTTATTATCACCGTTATTATCGCCCCGTCCCCACCCCGTCCCCCGCCGCGGGGAGGGGGGGGGGGGCAGCGCGGGCCGATCGCTCCCTTGCCCGCGGAGGGGGCACGGTGCCTTCTCTGGGACGCGATGCCTTATTTTGGTGTGGGGTGGATGGCTTAACTTGGTAAGTGGCAGGGTTTAACCCCCCTCCCCCGGCCCTCCCCTCCCTGCGCTCCTCCGCCCGCCCCCCTCACCCCCCCCCCCCCCCCCCGTAACCTCCAAAAGGGGAATTTTCCAGCTGGTAATTTCTGCTGCGTCAACACCCAGCTCGAGGGAGAGGAGCAGAGACAAGGGGGCATTTTCACAGCGGCTCCGCTGGCGGAGGGGCAGCCTCCAGCCCGGCTCCTGCCTTCCAGCCCCCGCCGCCCCCGAAAAACCGGCAGCCGCGCAACTTGGACCAGGAGTTTGTCAGGAGTGTGCTTCCAAACTGCTTGGAAAAAGGGATGAGGTAATAATACTGGTGAAGCATGTTGTATTTCTCTCCTTCTGCCTGTCTCTCTTTCTCCCTCTCCTTTTTTTTTTTTCTCCTTTCTTTTTTTCTTTTTTTTTTTTTTTTTTTTTTTTTTTAAAGCCAGGCCTGTTTTGGGTTATTGTCTCCCCCTAAAGCCAGACATAGATCGCCTGGCCTTGCCTCCATTTTAATTGCAGGCTGAAATGGGGGAAGTGACCCTCTTTTTTTTTTAAAAAAAAAAGCCCCCAAACCAACACATCAACAAATAGGGAAAAAAAAAAAACCCACCTTGAAAAAATTACACGGTTCCTTTCGGGGGGATATAGGTGATTTTTCATAAGGCTGTAACAAGTGCGAAAGTGGCTGGAAATGTTTTCTGTCATGCTGGGAAAACTAGCGCGGTGTCCTCCCCCCTCCCCAGAGGAAAGTGGCTGTAAAACGCGGGTGAAGGGGGAAGGAGAGGTGCTGCGAAAGGTGCTGGTGGAAGCAGGGGTTGCGCTGCGGGATTGCCTTTGTGTCTCTGTAAATAGACATGTCAGTTCCCAAAGTAATACAAGTAGTGTCTGATAACTCAATCCCAGATGACAAATAGAGAATGGAGCAGATTTTCAGGACTGTGGTAGTGGGAGGATTTCTCTTTTGAAACGGAGGCGAAAAAAAAAAATGTTGGTACCTCGTGCGGAGGTTCTTCGCCGGCGCGTTATTGTGAAGCTGAGCGTTCGGGTGAAATCCGGCGATAGAAAGCGATACGGATTTATTTTTACACCTGACAGGGGAAAGATAAACAAAGGAGAGTTTAACAGCTCTTTAATGAATTCCTCATGCTTTTTATTTTGCAATCTCAATGATTCGTTTGGCAAGCTTTACGGGACCGGATTATGATCAGCATTGTTTAAAGCCATGCTAATTAGGAGATGTGTTTTGCAAACAGTGGTATCGTAGACACCTGTACCAAAGTTCTTGCGTGCATTTTAATTGCATCACCGGTATCATTTTTAGCATTTAGTCACTGTAATACAGATCTAGGTCTCAGTTCTTGAACTCGATCAAGTATTTATGACAAGCGTGGATTCTCTGTGTGCGTAGAGCAGCCCTGTTTCTAATGCATTAAATGTATTTTCTCAAAAAGGAGAGGCAGTAGTTTTTCTGTTTTTTCTCTTCTCTTTTTTTTTGTTTCTGTGAGGATTAAAAGGAAAAGCTACGTTTGACAAGAAGAGTGTGAAAAACGTAATTTTGAGGAAGAAGCTTGCTGCGACTGGATAGCTCTTCCACTTATGTCAGTGCCTTGCTTGAACATTTTATGTTTATATAGCATCTTCTAATTGGAAATAAAATTTGACTTTCACCTTCTAAATTCCATCTAGCTTCTCTCACTGTTCATCAAGTTTTATATTTTGAAACCCTTAGTGATGGAAAAAAATGGGTGGAGTGTATTATTAGTCACAATATTTCCAACGTGTGGTGAGGAATTACCACTTTAAGGTGTTTTTTTGGGAACTGCCAAGAAATGGGTAGAGGAGCCTGCCCCGCGGGCTGGGGGGAGAGCTACCAAACAGTGTTTAGGGGGAGCTCCCAAATGCACGTTCCTGAAAAATATGACGTGGTTTGGTACGCTGGTGGGCTAACTGTAACTGAAACAGAAAAGTAGTCTTGTTTTTAATGCAGCCTGTCCAGGAGGGGGAAACTCGCTCACAGCTGAACTTCTCTGGCGGTTGTTTTTGTAGGCTGGATGTTAGCTTTGGTGGGATTGACTCGATTTTAGTGTGGTACCGAAAAACAGGGTGTTCCGATAATTCTGACATTAGGTGTTTATTGGTATACTTTAAATGCCGCTTCATGCGAGAGTGGGTAGGACTGAGCCTTTGAAAACATGACCTGTACCCGGGGTTCTGGGAGACTGAAGAAAATGGGCCACTTTCTCCCCGTGGTCTTTGTTTTCTGGGACAGTCGTACAACAGTGGATACGTTCTTCGCAAGAGGTGTTTTTTTTTTTTTTTTTTAATAACTGGGAAGTGCTTAGAGGAAAACCAGTTTAGCAGCCCCCCCTCCCCAGCAGTCCTCCGTCGAAAGGAAGAACGCCTCGTGTTTGAAGGGTCTGTTATTTGCTGTTAATGCGCCTGCTTTTCCTCCGGTAACATGTTGTGTGGCTGTGAGGTTGAGCATATTCTTTTTGTCTTTGCTATCCACTTGTGTGGATGTTTTTTTTTTTTTTAGAGACGTGTTTTTGAAGTTTCTAAGCGAAGTTTCCTGTCCTCCCAGCAGCGCAGCAGCAGGCTAACACCCAATCCAAACTGCTGTTGCTTGCTTTCAGAGCAGAATTATTTCATGAACAGCTCAACCTTTCCCAGGACATTTTTCCCTTCATGTTCTTGCCGCTTTTACTGGCTGCTCCAGAGCGCTCTGTAACGCCCTGTAGGCTCGCCCTAAATTGGTAAAAAGCATTTACGGGGGTTTTCCTTGCTCCCATGTGCTCAGTTTAATGGGCAAACAAAGGGGCACGGGGAGGGCTTAGTGGAAGTCTTTGAAGAGCTACCTGCAGCTGTAATGGTTATCCCATATGCGCGTTGTAATTCCCAGGAGCCAGCGTTCCGTGGCCATTCCTGGCTGCGAGCGTTACCCTAGAAAATTCTGACACTCTGCACAAAAGGATGAATACCGTGTTTATATTTCACTTCTGGCTTGCGACTGCCTTGAATATTATTAAGTGCATAGCTTACCTGTGTTTTATGAGTGTGATATTTGAAACTTAACATGTGTTAATAGTGAAAGCCAGCATGCCGTGGGATTGGCTTCAGATAGCAGGGGTCACGTTAGGCCAGAGCAGGAGGACCTACCACGGCTGCGGGACGCAGGGAGGTGTTCCGTCTGCGTGAAGTGCTGCGGTCCTGCTCCTCACCTGAGGATCTCTGCCAGCGTGTTGATGACGTTTTGGTCAAGTACCATGGCAGGCAGGACTCCAGCGTTAAAATTTGTTGCTTCAAAACTTCGCTTGATTCCTTCCTGAGGACTTTTTGTTTGACTAGGCGATACGTTTGTGTTACAGCCCTCTTAAATACAACCTTCAGTAGTTGGTTTTCTCAATTCCCTCTAGGTCTTTAGTCCTTCAGGCAGGACGAGAAATGAAAGCGTGTACTGCTTGTTGTGGGATTTCTTTGGCTTGAGATGCAAGGGGAAAGAAGCTCGACTTCCCAAAACAGTTCGATCCTTTTCTGTTTCGTGCTGCCTTGGTGCGTTTGGAGGCGCAGCGATGTCCAGTTTGCAGGGACGGCTGCTTGGGATTCAGTTCCCACCCTGTAGCTGTTGACCAAACGTGCCGGTGTCGTAACTGCTTTTGCCCTGCTGTGAAGCAGGGGTGGCAGGGTTTACTCAGCGCTTCCAACACATTTTCTAATACACTGATGAAAAATCATAGCTGTGCTAAACCCACTCATTCTTCACAAATGCAAACCAGTGCAAAGTCCTCACTGGGTTTCCGACGAGGGCTGGTGGAGTTCAGAGGCCCGTGGGTGGGGTTTTCTGTCCCTTACCAAGTTAGCTGTGGTGCAGTTATTTTCTGAACAGTTGCTTTAACTTTCTTTCATACCCATATATTTAAAAAACATCAGACTGCTATTGAAATGTTGGTTTTGAATAGCTTCCGAGTGCTTTGCAGGCAGGATGAGATCCTTGACGGTAATTCTAACGAGATGGAAATGTGTTCCACTTTGCAGTGTTCTGTTGCGCGTAGGTAAGGGTGCACGTGTGCGCTGGAGCCAGCGCAGCGGCGGAGAGGAGCAGTAGCTTTGCTGAAACGTAACAGGTAGATGCCGAGTTACAGCTGAAATGCACCTTTTTGCCATGATTTTTGGGGACGTGGCTCGCTTTCATTCCACCCAGGCAGCGGTGATCCCTTCTGTCCTGGTGCTCACTTGGCTTGTGTATGTGCTCGGGAAGAAAAACGTTCTGCAAGTGCTGGAAGTTGCCTGCGTTCGCTTTATAGTGCGACGGAGTTGGGGTCTTCTAGAATGGAGGGAGGCAAGGAGGCAGTGGAAGTATTCTACAAACACAGCGACTGGCTTGTGTATGGATTAAAATGAACTTGGTAACAAGAACGTCACGGTGTGTGCCAGGAACTTAGCTGCTTGAGAACCCTACTTGGAAAAGTGAGTTGGGTTTTAAGTATGTTTATACCTGTGTATACTTAAATACCTAGTTATTTTTCCTAATTATTTCCTCCTCGTATGTTGAACAAACTGCTTATTCTATCCAAGTGAGTTCGCTTCCTGGCATTCGTCACCTTGTGATGAAGAGCTCTGCAGAGAGTCAATGTTTCAGACGGTTAGCTAACTCTCTTTGAGGAAAGGGTTAAACAAAATTTACACCATTTGCACTAATATACCATTGGAGGAAATACCTTTCTGAGGAGTGCTCAAATCGTGCTCTGAAACCGAAGAATCAATGGTCTGTATTAGCCATTAGGTGCTTAAAATACCCGAACCCGACACCAACTAATTCAAGTCCTGCCACTATAATACTGGAGAGTGAGGTGGTGGCTAAGTATAAAACTAGTTTTTTTGACTTCCTTCTTATTACCACTCTATCCTGCTTGGCTTCACTCCACTTCTTTTTTTTGTAATAGTTGATCAAATCTGGATTATGAGATTTATACTAAGAAGTAAAAAGGGATACTTAGCCAAGGCGCAAAGTGCCTGTGCCACGAATTGCACAGAATTAGATTGTTCGCGAGGCACCTGGTATGTTACCTTGAGTTTTGCACTGGTTGATTTTTTGCTTTTGGATTATTCCTGATGGCTTATGTGTCTTTTCTGTCTTTTAGGTGCTCTTTCCCTTGGTTCTTCCCACTGCTGTACTTCCTTTTAAAAATTACCTCATGGTTCTTCCTCCTTCTTTGGCTCCCTCCCTTTTTACATACTGAGTTTGGGAACTTTAGCAAAGATCCCCTAGTTGAAAAGTCAAAAACCAGTGAGAAAGTTTTGGGGAAACCATTCTTCAGGGCAATTCCCAGTGTGATATGCGTACTGTTTTTTAATCTTTTTTTTTTTCCTGGGTGCTTTTTATGTTGTTTTTTGGCTAATGGATGCACAAAGGCAAAGTCTTTTGCTTAGGTTTCTTTCATGACTGTTTTTTTTCCTTTTAAGTGGAAGCTTAAGATCTTGTAGGAGCTAATGGCACTTGGAAAGGTAAGTGGCATACTAGCCACAGGCATTTGGATTTTTTCAGGTTGTTTTTTAATATTCACTGCTAGAGTAGCAGATACATCTATAGCTAAGTTCTTGTATTTTTTGGATATCGCCAGGTTTCTCGAGCCTGGTGCCCTGGAAGGTACTTGCTTTTTAAGTGCTGGCTAGCTCCTCCGTGTTCTTGCTGTGTTCTGCAAGGTCCGTGGCATGGGTAAGGTTGGATCTGTTCTGGTCTTGGTGCGACCAGACGAGAGAGTGAAAACGGAGACCAAAAGCAGGGGAATGTTAGGAGCAGCTGTTTCTGTGTCGTGCTGGAGCTCTCCACCGTGGAGAGGCAGGCGCGTGGACAGAGTTGGAAGTTACGGGGGAATGCGTAAGTGAAATGCAGAGGAAATACAAAGCAATGTTACTGCAAGTAAGCGTTTTGAACTAGAGGCATGCACCTAGTGCCCTGTTGGAAAGGCGCATCCTGTTGTATTAGCAACTCGTTACCAGCTGGAATATTGCATTTCAGGCTGCATACAGGCATGGAAAATGGAACTTTTACCCTCTGTTGGGTATTTGCATATCTTTCTGTATCTTCTGTGGGTTTGATTTTTTTGAAATTTTTAACTTTTCGTAAGAGGAACAAATTGCTTTACCTTCGTGCTGTGGTGCACGCTGTTCTTTAACTTCGGGGTGACACTGGGTTTTGAAGGCTGTGATTCAGCTGATTTGGGTGGGAATAGAAGTCAAATATTTTACTTTTGTATATTGTGGGCACATAATTTTTCTGTAACCTTAGGCAAATACTTTGGTTTGGAGGGGAATCACCATAACTGTGAGGTTAGATGCGTACTAACCCCATTTAAAGTATGTGGATGGCGGGTGTCACGGAAACATTAACTGAAACTTTATAATGTTAACTTGAACAAACAATATTGTTAAAATTGTTTGAAGTCCTCATCTAAAGTACTAGTTTTTAGAGTGATTTCTTCAAACCACTTCTTATAAGAGCATAGTCAGAAGTTGTTAATAGTCTTAAAATTTATGCGTTAAACTCTCTTAACACAAGAGCTAAATCATTTTTGCTGTGTTTCAGAGTATATTTCCTGTATATCTCTTTTTTTTGTTAGAAATGGCAAAGTGTTGTAGATGTGCAGTTAATTTAACTGCTGCTTGTAATTACATGACACTGAAGGTTTTTGTATTACGTTAAAGTTTAGATTTTAATGTTTGCCTTCTATTCTTTCCATTCCCAAACACAGGACATCTGATGAACTTTTTGGAGCTGGTTACCAGAGACCATTCTCCTGTGTTCTTTAAATCATGCACTGTGCAGCTGTGAAGCATCGCGACGTTTATTTTTGCTAACAGAAAACATTTTTAAATATTGGTAAGTTCTCAGCATTTAAAGATATTTTTGTAATGTGGTAAGGGGAAGAGAAAGAGTAGCTGGAGGTAACGTTGTCATGGAGGTTTACAGCTCTTTAAAAAATTTGACTTAACATTGATAACAAAGGCTCCTTTAGAAATTTTAGCCGACTGCAAAAGTTGAAGAAATACCTCTGGCTATTCTGCTGCTCCTACCCTTGTGGTAGGGCTGCCTCCATTCATCATGGTCACTTGGTTCTCATCTCTTCGATTAGAAGAGGAAAGCAGGTGCAGAGCTCAAAGCAAAAAGAAAAAATGCAGAGCAGTACAAAATAGTGGAGGTCTCAGCTTTATTGTTCTTGCCAGACTGTTCTGGCTCATTTCGTGACACTGGGACAAAGGTGTAAATGAGAATCTTAACAGTAACGGTCCTGAGTCTAAGTGAAAATACGTACTGCTTCTACACTTTGCTAACAAAGTAATTTCCCATGTGTCTGTGTTGGTCTGGCTCTCTCGCTCCCCCACTTTATGTTTTTTTTAACTGTCTAAATGACAGGACTAAAAAGAGCTAGCCAAAACAATTGCTATGGAGAAGCAATCAGAATTGGAGAAAGGCAGGACTTGGCACTCTGAAATAGAAATTGAGAACAAAGTCAATGGTATTTGCTTCAGTTGGGTCATATTTGTTTTCAAGATTTTCACAGTTCTGCTTGTTGCCATAAGAATGCTTGGATTTTCCTTAATACTTCATTTGTTTGTTAGATATGTTGTTTCACCGTTTATAATGACATTAGTTTGTATTGGAAAAGCTTTCTTTATCTTCTGATGTTTTCTTTCACAATCTGTTACTGCAGAAGGTCAGTTTTGAAATCAACAGTATTGATTTATAGCTGATTTTCACTAAGAGAACTGATCGGTATATTGAAGAAGTCTGAAATACAGAGATCAGAAATATATGGCAAATACTTTCCTGTGGCGACTAACAGTATAAAGTTTTGAATAAAGAGCAGTCAGAAGCTTTAGTTGAAGTTAAATGCTGCAAGTGTAGTGAATATGCTATTCTGAAGAAAATAAAATCTGGTTTGTAGAAGAAAAACGGGTGTTACAAGATGATAGTTATAGTCGATCGTCCTCAGAGACAAAGAACCTTTGTGTAGCTGAACTATTCCTGTAACCATAAATGTTAATATTTTATCTGAGAAGTCTGTCTGTGAAGGTGCCTTCCTCTATACCCAAGTATCTATATTTTACACAGAATTTTCAAAATCTTGGGATTGTTTATTCTCTTAACCTAGAATGACACCAGCCAGTAGAAACTGGCTATTAAACATTTCAAGAGGAAATTATCTTGCATATTCCATTGCAAACTTGATTTTTTTTTTTCTTCAGGAGTTGTATTGGTAGCTTTTTAACCTCGGTGTTTTATAGGTCACATAAGGTGAATTAGTGCCCTTCAGGCCTCAAATGTCTCTTTAAAAAGTCATTAAAGTGAGAATGTTTTGAAAAGCTACCGAACAGGAAACCCTGTTGTTTCAAGGATCTGTTTGAAGTTTCAGTATCTAAAATTAGACTCCCTTTTTCCCATACTTTAAGAAGTAACTCTTGCTTATATTGTTGCAAAAGGGTAGTCAGGCTTTAATTACCTGCGATGTATTGATACGCTTTGAGTTAACATTTTTGGGGGTTCGTTAGGTCATAAATAGGGGTGTTATAATTGTGAGTTTGGAGGGAAAGGACTTCAAGATGTATCACTGTTGTTCAGTAATCCTGTAGTTTAATGCTAATAACTTGCTCTGGTTTTGTTTTTTTATCGTAGTTCTGTCTTTCTCCTACGAGAGTTCACACCAGTGCTGTCGGAAGGTCGCAGAACAGTGCACTGCCCGTGCTGCCCTAGGGCTGTTGATGTCCTCAGCTGGTGTAGGAGAAACACTAGACCTGGAACCCAGTTTGTTACTGGTAAGAAGTAATTGTCTTGGATTTTTAATTATATTTTTTTTTAAGTGAAAAGTTTGCATGCTTTCTCTAACAAAATTGTGAAAAATCTCTTCACTGCTTATTACTTTGAGAACACTATAACAACATGTGCCTCTCTTATCTCTCTGGGGTTTTTTTCCTCCTATGTTTAACTTTACAGTTTCTAAATTTCTAATTCTAATTTCTAATTGCCCTCGTCCTAAAATGTGGAGGCTAACGGTTTGCCCTTAGCTTTCGTTTTCAGAGCTGATTTTCTCTTGATATTCTTCATGTTCTGTCAGAGCTAACGAAGGTTAATAAATGGATTTTTCTAAGATGCTTTCAGAAAGCCTGTCTTCCGCTTGCACTTTTGTAGTGTCCAGCTTCCGCTCACTGTAGCTGGCCCTGTAACTTTGGGTAGATGGTTTGGCAGGTCGAAGGCCAAAGCCAAGTCTGGTTTAAAGGTTTGGAGTAGTGTGAAATGTTTAATGATAGCTCCCTGTTATTTTATGCTCTGCTTACTGGAGTTAGATTTTGCTGGTGGTTCATGTTTGGATTGCGGAAACAAAGCTTGGATGATACGAATGACCAGAAGCCTGTAGTGTTTTTCATGTCCTTATTCTTTTTGCTGAAATTGGCCTTCTTTTAATTCCTAATTGCATTTGGATCTGTGCATTTTCACGGTAGAAGCAATTGTAAACTGGATGATATGGTCTTACACGTGTTGTATTTCCTGACTAAATCTAACCTGGGCCGACAGGGAGTGGAATCCCTTGACCGGCTGGTTCTCCGGGCAGGCAGAGCGAGTGACGTCTTTGCCGGTGTGTTACAGCTGCTGCACGTGTAACGCTTGCCCTGCTGCTGTTTGAATTTTGCTCGTGGACTTTCTGGATTGTAACTGCTACAGAGATGCTGAATAGAGCTGCTGTTTTAGTGCTGTCGATGATGGGCTAGCATTGGCTTGAAATATAGGAGGAATTTTAGTGAATCCTCATCAGGCAGATGTTAATTGAATACTTGTAGAGACTTGGGGTTTCTCTGCCCAGCAGTCACAGAGAATTGAATTATAACTCGTATTTTCCTTGAAGTTCACTGAAAATCTTTTGCCTCCCAGATTCCTGCCTTTTCTGTAATTCTGTAGTATTTCTGAAACTGAATGATGAAACTTTTCTTCCTGTGACTCCTAACCCGTAAGGATGAATGTGCACTGTTGGGCTGTAATTAAACATTCTCATCCCCAGTCATAAGGGAAAAGCAGTACACGGTTGTTTTTTATGAAACCGTGAGTTGAGTAACCTCTTTGGCCCAAGGGCCTGGTTTGGTCTGTTTACAAACATCTGCCTGTTTCTCTTTGACTTCAGAGTTGTGGTTGTGATGACCGAGTTGAACAACGAATGATCGGTTTCACGAGTCGCAGTGGGGCAGAGGAGTTTCTTTTTGGGCAGCTGTTCTTTTTCGTACTTGCATCTACTTTGAGCACAGCTGAATGTACAAATATAATTTTGCGGTATCTAGTATCAAGAAATTAAAACTCTGCTGGAATTCTGTGCTTTTCTTCCTCGAACACACTACGGAGAAAACACTGTACTTCTGGAGATTTCTGCTTGTAAAGCTCGTGAGCAGTGTCTTTGCAGGGAGTTGTCCTCCATTAATATTCCAAGTCTAATGCTTTTTCTCTCATTTAGGAGAATAAGTACAGGTACCGTCCTTTGCAGTTGCTAAGGTTACGTTGGGGTTTTTTGTTCTCTGTTCTTTTCAGCAGAGGGCACATGGATGGGAGGAATCCTCCTCATTTCTCTTGTCTTTAATTGGATAAAAGTGAAACTGGTATCCACACTGTGTCTTGTCATGCAAGGAGGCGTTTCAAGCCCAATCTCACCTTACAGAGCTGCTTTGCAGAGGAATTTAAAAAATGTTGGAATGTCTTGGGAGTGGAGACATGGATGGACACAGGGGAGGCAGAGAAGTAGGGTGTGTTTGTTGGTTTTTTGTATAATAAACTATTGGAGTGAATTTGAGTTCTTCCTTAATCTGTTTTTACTGTTCGGGAGAGGGGGGAGGAAACAACACATTTTTGGTTAAATTCCAGTTGGCATGTTTTCCCTGGGGAGCACAGAGCGGCGAGTGGAGGAGTGTACTAGTGAGTATTTTGGTACTCTATAACTTGTGTCCGTAGTATTAAGTGTAGAAACATGTTTAGAAAATTCACAGACTAAATGTCATGTAGTTTAAAGTTTTGGTTCGCTTCTATTCTGAGAGAGGAAAAAGTAAACAGACAAACAAAAAACCCTACCAACAACAAAAACCCGAAAAGCCCCTCTACTCTGTTTCTTTTTTCTTTTTTTTTTTTTTTTCCTGTTTTCCTTCCTCGCGAAGGGAGTTTATTTTTGTCCCCACTATTTCCCCAGGGACTGCACTGTAGAGGCTTTCATGTTTACACTCCATTTCTTGTCTGTGGCTTTTTGTCAAAATTCAAATAATGCACTGAGTTTTAGATGCAGCAAATTTGTGCCCTTTAATTTTACTGGTGTTAAGATTTTGGTCAGGAGACGACTTACGGGTACGTATGGTGAGAGGTTGGCTTTGTGAGTAGTACTGGTTACTGTTTTTTAAATGTTTCCAACAGTAGGTGAAGATTGTGTTTATCTAGACTCTTCTTATGCCATCAGGTGATATTTTAATGTTCAAATAATTGTACCAATAGTGCAAAATAAACAGCTTTCATAGATGCTATATTTGTAGAACTAGGTTCATACTTGCTAGGGTTAAAGATAGTATAAATTATTAATGCTTACTTCAAGACCAGGTTTTTGACAACATGAAAAATAAAAAGCTGGCCTGTAGCTTGACAGAAGTTTGCATGAAAGCGATTATTAAATCTGCTGATGTGTTGTTCTTTTTGCTGTTACATGCAAGTGTTGTTTGTTTAGGGACTTTTTTTTTTTTTCATTATTTTTGGAAAAGAAATAGACTTGAATTACCGTACTGTCTGCAAGTTGACTTATGAAGAAAGCCTGATCTGCTACAATTTATTTTATGGAAAATCTACAGATGAACTTTCATGGTTTGTTGGCGTCATGGAAAGCTGTGTTGTGGCCGTGTGCTGTCATCACAGGCCCGGGCCTGAAGGATTTTAGTGGGTGCTCAACTTTGAAATCCTTCAGTACACTGAAAAGACCTGAGATAAGACAAAAATATATCATTGATCTTTGAGGTCTGTTTCTAAGACGATTCATCCCATCTTTGCTGTGCTTCCACTAGAAGTTTGAAGGGTACTGCTTTTCTAAATAAATCTTTCCACAGTATCTTCTAAGTGGAGATACATATCGTTACTGGGAAAAGGGGAAAAAAACCCCAACAACAAGCCACAAAACAGCATGTAAAATAGGAGAACGAGAGCACAGAGTTTTGAAGCTTGCTGAATTTTTAACTACTAGCAAATTGCCTTAAATTTAACTTGGATTAATCCCTAGTGATCCTTGACATTAAATGGATGTTCTGGTTTGACATGGGTAGACAGAAAACTAATTAATTCCTCTCAATTTGAGGCGTATTTAATTTTCTCCCCCAAAGACCTCTCATTTCAAAGGTACAATGCTGTTGTGGTGAATGTGGAACGATGTATACGAGGTAGCAGATCTTTAGACACAGGAAGATCAAGACATCTACAGTAATTGCTGGTTTGGAAGATGTTAAATTTTATTGCTGAGACTGAACACAGGAGTATCCGCATCATTGCCTGTGTACTTGAAAGGGCTGTAATGTGCCCACCTGTCAGTGGAAAGGATGCTGCTGCTCTTTGATGGGCGTCTTCCGCGTCCATCGTCTTTTTATACTTAAAGTACTTTGGAACAAGGACAAGTTGTCTTCCCTTTGCACAGAGGAACGTGTATTGTCATTATTTTTACTTGTTTTCTTATATTTGCTATATTTTAGAATGTCAGGTGTGTTTGCTTTCCTGTCCAAAAGGTATCTACCCATGCTCTGCGCTTGTCCCCAGTGTCCTTGGAAATGTGGGCAAGCAGGATACAAGGGCTGTATGATCTGCCTGTAATGACACGCTTTCGTTCATCCATGGCTTGCCTGGAGGGTGTCTTCTGTCAAGAGCTTGGTGGGTGGGAGGGAGGCTGGTGGGGAATCACGCATAGATTTTTGTGTGTGTTTAGTAAAAATCCCTTGATAGGAAACAAAGTCAGAGAAAAGCTATTTCCTAAAGAGGCTAGCAAGTGCTTCATCCGTAAGAAGCACCAGATTAGTCAATGCCTGAACCTCAGACTGGTCCAGTCTAAAGCAGAGGTTGCAAGAGACAAATATTTTAATCTGGGTTTCTGGCATAGGCAGCTTAAACAAAGGACAAGGTGTATCTAAAATAGACTGTTCTCAACAGTGGGGGGAACCCAACCCACTGGACTAAGCTGAATAAATTTATGAAATAGTAAAGAAATAAAATCTCAGGGAATTGGTGTAATTTCCAGGTGTAAAACATTCAAGCAGAAAAGCTGCTGTTGCATAGATTCACAAAAGGAGGTGAAGACGTTGACCGATACTCCTGATGCTCGTCTGTATGAAGTCGAGGAAAAGCAAATTATCCTTGCAGGAGATTCTGCCCCGCCCCCCCCAGTACAGGGATTTGATGTTTTGGAATATGGATTTTGATACCTGAAGGAACAACAAAAAGAAATTCCATATCCGAAACCTTCTGATCGCTTCCTGATCGTGTGCTGTGAGGTTTTCTTGCGTCTTCTTCCGAATCGCGTGGACATGGCAGCTGTTGAAAACACGATTGGTGATGGACAACTGGCTTTATCCTATGTGGCAATTCATATTTCCTGAGGGGACTAAGCTGACTCTTCAACTCCTAAAAGTAGATGCGATAGTGGTTTCTGGAATAAAGACAAAACTGGGCTGTCATTTTGCCTTAAGAGGTGGTTCTCTCAACTGTGAAGACGCTGGGAAGCGGCGGCAGCCACCTTCAGAGCCTGGGCTAGAGAGCTGCTGTGTGGGCTGGTTCTAGCACAACCTTTTCAGGCCAAACACCTGAAAAATCAGTTGTGGGGTGGATTGGTTTTTTTTTCCTTACTCCCTGAGTCTGATTCTTGTTTTATTTTTATTTCTTTATTTCATTTATTTATTTGAGATGGAGATGGCTTCTGCGTGAGAAGTTGATTTGAGGTGTCTGGCAGATTTCAGTGGTAAATAGGTAATGTTGTTCAGATAGTGTAGAGCTACACTGTTACTGACCTCTTCCAGTTCAAATGAAAAAAAATATTAGCTGCTTTGTGCATTCTGTGCATAATTCTGTAGAAAAGCAGTGTGAATTTGAAGTACATGAACAGCAGTTCAGCCTGTTTGCGTTGCAGGAAGATGGTCCTTCCTCTCTTGAGGGAAGCGAATGTTTCTCAATGATCAGGGACCAGCTGGTCGTGAAAATTAGCATTTCTGACACTGCCGAGGAGCCGGCTCCATTCTTGTGGAACTGGAGAAGCTTGTGCAGGCAGTGCTGCGTAACTTGAACTTTTGAATCATCAGGTGGCTCTCGAGAAGAGAGGTCCTGCATCACGTATGTTCTGTGGGCTGAAAGGTTGTTTTCTAACGAATAGTGTTGGCTACGCTGTCGCTGTTTTGCTGCTATAGATGGTAATAATAGCACAGACTGGGGAAAGGGGGCAGAGGTTTTTCGGATCTGCGTTCCGTAGCACAGGAAACCCACTTGCATGTGTCAGGAAACTTTCTTAGTCATGGCTGTCCTAGGAGTGCCCGCTGCGGTGAGCTGATTGGAACAGATGGGGCTGCATTCGTGTTTGAACTCGATGCGTGTTAGAAGGTTGCTTCAAGCTCGCACCAGCCTCCTTCCTGACAGTGCTTATATTTAACCGTGTGTGCTTCAAGACCCTGAGACCTCAGAAGTACAGTGATTTGGGTTTTGTGAGGAACCACCAGTAGCTTGAATCCAGGCTTCTGCTGTGTGCACCTGCCCATAACTACATTCAGAATTTGGTCACGTCAGCAGATACCAGTCTTCCAGTTGTATGTTGACATGCGGACTCACGTATCAGTTTTACAGTTGGAACTTATTATATTGGAACAAATTTAAGTTTTCAAGAGAAATGAGTAGATACCTTTCACGTTGTGTGGCAGCTTGGCGCTCTTAATTAGTTGGACCATTAAACCACTGTTACACGGTACATAAATCTCGATAGTAACTTCCAAATAAGCCATATAAGGTAAACAAAATGGCAGAAATTAATGCCAAGGAATTGGTAAAGCTGGGGCAGCAGAGGTGAGTATGGAGTTGCAAAGGCAGTAGCTGTGTCACGGAGAGCACTTCATCGGTCTGTTCTGGTGCTGCCAGCGTCCATCCTTAACACCTTCGGTGCTGTGAACTGGAAGTCATCTCGCTGGAGAGACGGCATGTGTTGATACGCCTGACACCAGTGAAGTCTTCCCTTGGGAGACGAAGGGCAGGGAGTTTCTGATGGTGCCGCATGGATTAAGCTGCGTGGTAGGAGTGACTTACGGAATTCCGCAAGAAATGCGTGTGTGCGCTTGTCCGTGCTGCTGTACTGCTTCTCGTGTTTGTATTTTGCAGGTGGGATAAAATTCAGTTTGAAAGTATTAGCCCCACTGATTACTGCCAACATTTAAGATATTTTTTTCTGTTTTGGGGTGTAAGAGGAGGATAATTTGGAGCATAACTTACAAGATAGTCCCAGCAGCATGGCAGAGACTCCTAACTAGCCTGTTTTTGGATCATACCATCAAATTTTATGAAAGGTGATCAAAAGCCCTGTGAATTCTTCTCTGCTTGAGGGATGCTTTGTTATTTTGGTCATAAGCATCCTTTCTAAATATGAATGTGTAGGTGATTATTAGAATTTCTCTACCCAGTATCTTAGGGTGGTTGTGGGGTAAACTTGGAGATGTAAAGCCAAGCGAGTAACATGCCTTATTGCAAAGTTAGACATCTTGTGCTTGCAAGTAGTGAAGTTTAAATAACATTAATGTCATAATTCTGATCTATTGCCAGTTTAGTGTGGGTGGGGACTTAAAATTTTGTGATCTGCGGTCTTGGATTCGGCTGTTGCTCTTCTGACTTGAAAACAGTATTTATAGCCCCTCAACAGCGATACCGCAAGGGCAATAGCTGGTTTCGATTGGCTTTTGCTGTCTGAGGATTTCAGCTGTTCGGTGTGCTACACGTCGTGCTTGTTCCCTTGAGGAAATTGAGTTACAGAGTGCTTGTCCATAGTTTGTCTCCATCGGCATGGTTTCAAGTGTAGTACCTCTTTCAAAACCAAACTTTACTGAACCCAGACAGTAAAACCTGACTGCTGTTTTACCCAGGTAACTTAAGACAGGTTTTCTTACAAGTCTGTAGTAATTTAAATAAATGTTTCTGCGGAATATTATGAGCCACTGGAGGATTGAGCTTCAAATCTAGTCCCTTTTAACGTAAATTATTTGAAGTCTGGTAAAAATAAGCTGCATTGTGTAATGAATGTGCAGTCTCGCTAGGCAGTGGTTGTATTTCGTGGCATTCTTTCAAGATGAATCTGTTACGGAATTTGGTACGACTGGGGTTTGTCTCGGTCTTTGAAAAACAGTCTGTGAGCTTCTGTTGGGTTTTTGTAATACTGTCATTCCCTTCCCCACGCAGGACTTGTGGAAGAGGAAACACAAAGATTTCCAAATGAATAACCGAAAGGAAGATATGGAGATTGCTTCCCACTACCGTCATCTGCTGCGTGAGCTTAACGAGCAGAGACAGCACGGCATCCTCTGTGATGTTTGCATTATAGTGGAGGGGAAGATATTTAAGGCTCACAAAAACGTTCTGCTTGGGAGCAGTCGCTACTTCAAAACGCTGTACTGCCAGGTGCAGAAAACCTCCGACCAGGCCACAGTCACCCACCTGGACATTGTAACCGCCCAAGGCTTCAAAGCCATCATCGACTTCATGTATTCCGCACACCTAGCACTGACCAGCAGAAACGTCATCGAGGTGATGTCCGCGGCCAGCTATCTGCAAATGACAGACATCGTACAAGCCTGTCACAATTTCATAAAAGCAGCTCTTGACATAAGCATAAAGTCTGATGCCTCGGATGACCTCGCTGATTATGAACTTGGAGCCCCTTCCAGCAGTAGCACGGATGCTCTGATTTCAGCCGTCGTGGCGGGCAGGAGTATATCTCCCTGGTTAGCTCGGCGAATGAGTCCAGCAAACTCTTCTGGAGATTCAGCTATTGCCAGCTGCCACGAAGGAGGGAGCAGTTATGGAAAAGAGGATCAAGAACCAAAAACAGACAGCCACGAAGACATTTCATCCCAGTCCCTTTGGTCTAGTGACATGGGCTATGGGTCTTTACGTATCAAAGAGGAACAGGTTTCGCCGTCACATTATGGAGGGAGTGAACTGCATTCTGCCAAGGATAGTGCAATACAGACCGCGTTCTCAGAACAAGGAGTAGGGGATGGCTGGCAACCCACTGGGCGCAGGAAGAACCGAAAAAATAAAGAAACTGTGCGGCACATTACGCAGCAGGTGGAGGATGACAGCAGGGCAAGCTCTCCAATGCCATCTTTTTTACCTGCCTCAGGATGGCCGTACAGCAGTCGAGACCCAGGTAAGTCATTCCTTCCAGTTTTTGTGGTTGAAATGAAAAAGGTTAATTAGATCTGTCCACGGTATGATCTTCCCAGTCTCCGACACGTAATTGCTTGCCGGAAACTGAAGAATGTAGAAAGTTACATTGCCAGCAATTCAGAAGAACCAAGCACTGGTCCTGTCCTCAGTGTCACAGCAGTGCAGGCTGGTTCTCCTGTGGAAGAAGTTGGTAGTTTTGTTTTGGCCTTGAAAATAGACGAGCCTAAATCACCCCCAAAACACCATTGTAATTGTTGGAATGAATGAGAGAAAAGGTTGGAATTTATTTGGGCAGGTGTGCAAACTGATGTCAAGGTTGACAATTTTCCTTGCACAGTAGATTGGTGACATGCTGACACCACAAGCAGGTGTAATTTAGTCTTGATGATGCTATCTTCAGTACTTCCTGATGTTCAGATGTCACTTTCTCGTGTATAAGAAAAGCACCATAGCTTGTTGCTGGTAATGGCAAGATGAGTGTTTGGTAACTCTGAAGAATAATGCGGGTTTTTGAGGTACTGCTAAGGCTTAAAATGTATTTTGATGTGTGACTACTTGTAGTCTGAGTGGTGGCTGTGTTTAAAGTGTATGGTCAGAGAGAAAAATGTTTTCTTAACTTCTTTTGAATCTTCACTTTTCTGTCTCAAGATAACGGTCCTATTGGATTCGTTAATCACTGGCAATTAATAGGTCCAGGAATGCTGCTGATGTAGGGTTTGGGTGTTTTTTTTCTGAAGGACCTTAAGGGAGTGTGGTGTTAAACTCCCTCGGGCTGACTTGAAGAACATAGGCTGTGCTGTGAGCTAGCCTGTGTTTCATTGCATACCAGAATCCAAGTCGGCCAGGAGAAGGGTGTGTGAGATTATATGCCCTTATGTTGCCAAATTCAGATGAAAAAAGCAGTATAAATAGTACTGAAACTCTGAAGAGTCTTTATGGACTGGAAAAGGATGTTTAAGTTGCTTACATACTGAATTTTAAATGTGGTTTTCATTGAATGGGTAACTCACTACAAATGTCTTTAGATTTGTTATGTTTTACAGTTATCTGCTGCAGGAAGCCTGCATGTAATTATTCTAATTGGCTGATGATAAAATCTAAACAACGTCAGTTAGAAGAAAAATGCGAGATAAGTTAAGATAACAGTGATTTATGACAAATCCTGTTTTTATACAGCATGTATTTTAGGGTTGTTTTGAATGGAGATTCAGCACGGATTGCCTGGCATGCTATTCACGCGCAAATATTTTTCGCTTTCGCGGCATCCCATAAAAACAACTCGGTCGCTTGTGCTGTCTGTGAGGTGTGTGGGTTTGGGCAGGTATGTGAAGTAAACCACACGTGTTGGGGTGACTGCAGGAACACGACTGCAGCTCTGATCGTCTGAGCAGACTGGTTCTGGATTCAATGCCTTTGCCAAAACCAGTGCAAATTATAAGAGATTGTATTACTGGAAGTCGAATGAAGTTTAGATTATTGAATTCCTGATTGTTAAGGAATTTAGTAGAAGTGGGCTTTTTCTTTACAGCTGCTGGCAGATGAGAGGAAGATGGCTTTGGATGTTGACTCAGCGCAGCGCTCAGAGCGCATCAGCAGGCACAATCAGATTATTTGTTCCAAATCCTGCCTTAAATGCGGTTTCCAGTAAAAGAGGTGTTTCTAATGATGGGAAAGGGGAAGCCGAATGGCGGTGGTCGGGGGAGTAGTTTCAGTATTCAACTAGCGCTGGTAAAGCAGAAAGGAAGACTGAATAGCAGCTCTTCTCGCTGTCCGGAGCGAGCGGAATGGCGGGACCGAACGGGCCCAGGCGCTGCGCACGTTGGCAGTGGCCAGCCGGTCTGGCGGCCGCGCTGAGCAGTGTGTGCGAAGTGACGTATCCCTGCTGAGCGAGGCGGATATTTGGAGACTGAGCTGCTCGTGGTTTCCCCGCGTTGGCCATCTGGAGAGGTGAGCGGAGGTGAAATTCTCCTTGCTGCCCAGCTGAAAAGGGACGTTTCTCTGCGCTGTGGGGCTTGAGCTCGTGGGTTGGGTGTGTCTCTGCGTGCTTGGGGGAAGCACACGGGAGGAGCCCCGCGTGCATTTTAGGTCAAATATTCTTGTCATTTGGGAGACTTTTTGGGTGTGAATTCAGAGGATTTGAGATCTCTGCATGTTCAGTTTTATTTAACACTTGGACATCATGTCAGCAGCAAGCCTCTCGTGTGCTTGCCTGTGTGGATGTGTGGTTTGGGTGAAATCGGAGTTGGTTGCTCAGGTGAGGTTGCTTCTCTTTTCGGTGTGAAGTGAAAGCACCACTGCTGCCCCACCATCAGTGCCTTGGTCCCTACAAGCAGTAGGGTCTTTTGGTCTTGCATGAATATTTCCCATCTCCAGCAGGTGGAAGCAACCCTCCTGCAAACTGCTCCGTGTCCCAAGTTGCCAAGCTGCAGGGTTCTGCTTAGGTTGGTTATTGGTACCCCAGGTTCTCTGCTTTCCTGCTCAAATTCAGAAGTAGTCTAGAGGTATTGCAAACTTAGTGCCTATGCATGAAGAAAAACTGATTCCCTTGTGTGCAAATGGATAGTAGTAGGTGTCTGCATGGTGTCATGAGAATTTGGGATGTGTTTAAATTTCAGCTTGAAGTTGTGTTTGGTTTAGTAGTGTCAGGCTTCATTCTTTAAAACAGACTTCATAGTCCAGGGCTTTTTCTTTACCTCATTTATTTAGAAGTGTCCCTATCTGTGTTGTTCATAGCTAAGATGAAAAGGTACTCCTTTGCTGAGGAAATGGGTGTTGAATGTTTTTTCCTAAGTAGCTAAGAGGGGAAAAAAGTTACCTAAAACTGTTGTTTTCTGAGGCTCATTCGCTTTTCTCATCTATTCAGTTATTTTAAGATACGCTGCTTGTTAAGTCAGAAAGCCCTTGCTGTGGGATAATTTGGGTACCATTTGCAAATACCTCTTTCCTGGAGGACTAGAGCAGACCTTCTGGCTATGTAAAAGCTGATTTAGGAGAATCAGTCTTGAAAGTTCAGTGTCAGTGTCTTCCTCCTGAAATTGTGTAAGATACTCATTTGCTTTTGCCTGCAAGCAGCGCAGCTTTTCAGCAACATGCAAGCAGCATCTTGGAAGGGTGATCTTGCAAGTAACCATTCCACCACCCCTTTAATTCAGGGATTATTTGAGGCAGTATACTTCACAGATCAAAAATACTCCCCTACTCCTGTGTTACACAGGATTACTTTATTTATGTTCCATTGCAAAGAAACTCATTGCAGTCACTGAAACTTTGCTTTTGAAACAACTAACAGCTCACACTTTGTAGTGGTGCTTCTTTCAGTGAGAAACACGTCCTTATCAATACAGGGCGATTATACTGAAGCGTCCCAAACACAGTAGACTGTGCTTAAATATGATACAGTGAGCCCTTCAGAAGACACAGACTTTTGTAATTGAAAGAATAAGAAAATTCTTTACGAATCAGTTGATTCATTTCCAGATGTTGGTGGGGAATTCGATCACACTATGGATTAAAATAAAAAGGAGTGTCTGGAATAATCTTATTAATGGCAATCTAACGTCATGAAAATAGCTGAGATTCTTAATGTCTGCCGTGCAGAGTGTATCTTCTTCCTGCAAGAAACAACGATCAAAGAAGATTTGCAAATGATTCCTAACATCCTAGCGTTGAGATGCTAGACTGAGAATGTGATTAAGCTCTCAGTTCCTACAGGGTGGTAGCAGTCAAGCACAAAGCTTGATGAGGACCATCTTTTCGTGCCGGTTTCAATTTGTTAATTTGGATTCTCTGTTTAGCATAAAACACACTGGGTTTTTTCTTTCGCATCCTGTTTGGGTTGTTCAGGATGTCAGTCTGTTGCTCCTTGTATGAAGCATTCATATATATGTTTTCCTCACCAAGCCGCATTAGCTTGGAACAGCAGTTCTCCTAAGTAAACTGAAGGATGGACTTTTGTAAATAGTAACTTTCTTCATAACTGAGCCAAGAAGAATTTTCTCCACAGACTTGCCAAAATAAGAGGTCTGTCCTTTATTTTAACCTTTTTTTCTTGAACTTCTTAGGTTTTCTAAAGAAACATATTGCTATTTGTTACTCTTAATATCAAAGATGCTTATGAAATTCGGAAGTAGCCTTGTGCCTTGAGTGTCTTCGTTTCCCTGAGGTTGCTGTTCCTTTAACGTTGCTGGATAAACTTGTTACAGGATTACACGTCCTGAGTGCCTGTACTACAGGGTTGGGTGGTATTTAAAATGTTCTTGCCAAAGAGGACAGTTATCTTCACTAGAGGAGCTGTTAAGCTAACAAAATGTTGCTGGCTTTGCCTCTTCGTATAATGGAGAACTCTGTCATTTGGACGGTGTCTTTTGAAGAATTTATTGATGGTTTTATTAATGTGCTAGTTCAAGCCCAGTAGTTATGATTCAGGAATTTATTTCTAAGGAAATACTCCCACACATCTTCTGGGTGTTTGCACCCCGAAGCTGCAAGTGAATTTTTGCGTGCCAATTCACTGTGAAATGAAGCTAGACATTTTCAAAACAGAACAGTCATTTTTAGACACCACAGTTTGGGAACTTCTTGCTTTACTTTGGTTCCATGTAGTGAAATTGTTGTATTCTGTAAGAAGAGCTTCAAGGCTCAGAGTAGTAAGCTCAGAGTAGTGACCTTCGTGGGAAGGATGGACAGGGCTTCACTATATCCTTCTGACTTTGCAGAGCTCTGAGTTCCTATAGTATTTTCTCATAAAAATCTTTAATTTTGCACAAGTTTCCTCCCTCCTGGTGGGGAGATGTTGAAGTTCATCATTTCCCAGTGACACAACTGGGTTGCGGTGCCCGCTGCAGGGAGTCGTGCTGCTGGCTCTCTGTGGAGGCTGGAGACAGCTGGTGTCATCAGCCTTTTCCCATCCCTCTTGCTGTCCTGCTTTCTGGAGAGCAAATTATGATTAAGGGAGTTGTTGGCGAGCACAGATGCTGAACAGTTGCATCATACAGTGAGCTTACATTTCAGAAGCTTCAGAGGGAGGAAAGAAGGAGCTCTGTCCAGATGAACTCTCAGCTAGTTTTGTGCAGGTGAGGTCTCTGAACCTGTCTTGAGTACTGGTGGGTGAATGTGTAGGTTGTTGTCTTATAGGATGATTTTATGCCTGCAAAAAATGTCTTTTTCTCAGCAAGCTGCTAGGCTTCCTGTAACTCTTTGACCTTTCCAACACAAATCGCCAAATCTTTCCTTGATTCTTTTTTAAATTATTTTTTAAAAAAACACTGAAAATTCCATTGTTTCAGTTGTGATAATTGGCAAGCATAGTAGAGTGGTGGAGTAGAGGTCTTGCATAATGAGAAGAGGAAAAAATTGAGCACGGTGTTTGTATGCAGATGTTTGAAGAACTCTTTAAGATTTTTGTTCTGCAAAACCTGTAGAATACTTCTGGCTTTACATGGCGCTTTATAAATAATCAATTTACCTGTCCTGAAGAGCTGGTGCTTAAAAGAGAGGATCTGCAGGCTAGCGCTGAAGGTTAATATTAATGAAGAAATAAAGAAAATGGAGTGTGAACAAGTTGAGAAAGAATGGGGCTTTGCAGTCTGCGACGGAGGCTATTTGGTGTGACATGGAGTAGAGATGGGGAAGTGAAGGAGGGGTAGCGTGGTATCGGAGAGAAGACTATGAGGAACGGGAAGAAGGGTAATAGAAAAAGAGAACTGAGAACGACTTCTGAGAACAAAGAGCCTGAATGTGGTGTAGTAAAGGTGGTATCCAAGACAGACTGAAGAGATGAGGGAGCGAGGTTAAACCAGAACGTGTCTGTACCGAGAATACCTGTGGAGCATTAATGCACAATGAATTAAGTGATTTTGGGGCTTTTCTACCCAGCTATTCCCATTAGAGATGGATAAACCTTACTGAGACCAACTCTGTCCTGTCCAGCCATTCTTCACTCTCCTATTTAACGTTAGCAGCCCAATATTAAACCCTCTTGCTCCAGCTTCAGATGCAGCTGCGTGATAAATACTAGTGCTGGATCATTCTTTCATGCTCAGTTTTGGAAAGAGCGTTTTTTAAGGAGGATAGATGTTTTGCATCAAAACATTCAGCTTCTTGGAAAGATGTTGGAGTATTTTTGAGGGTAGGTAGTAGTAAATTACAAATTGCCTGCCACTTGGAAAATCAAGTTAATTACTGCATTTTTCCACCTGCTTTTCATGAAACTGTAGTTATGATACGGAGTATTAACATTTTCTTTGCTACAGTTGAGGGGGATTTAATGATGTTTTTTATTGGGGAGATATTTTGACGCCTCAAGCAATGGTAGTCGGTGATGCCAGGCTTTCTTTCGCAGCCAGACCTGGAGGGGTTACAGACTTGTGCTCTAATACCACCCCCAGAATTCTTTCTTAGTGCTGAAATCGGCTTAGCCTGTGTTCTGCATTCCTCTGGCTTATGGAGCTGCCCAGGTTTCTAGACCATCTTTGGTACTCTCTTCAGGTGCATGAGGTTCACTGCGTGGAGATAGCTGCTAGTTGCAGCAAAACACAAAAACAAGCAAGCAAAAAACCCAAAATCCAACACCCCGACCTGTCTGTCCGTGTGCTGCGTTTTGCAGAGACGTTGCAGGGAGTGCTCAGGCAAGAATTCAGGTTCTCCGTATCCCCACAGTTACAGGCTAACAAAAGTATTAGGATGCAGTCTTTGTGGGAATAACTCTTCGGAGTTTCTGTTATTAAAGGGTTAGGTCAGGTTATTTTCAAGTCTGGAAACGAAAATCATTGGTTTAAACCCAGACACTTATTCCCTGGCTACACCCTGGTTTTCAAATGGTTCCACCCTAAACCAGCTTTAGCTCAAAGCTCAGTGCATTTCCTTTCCCCACCCTGCATTCCATTTTCCCAGGCTCCAAAGCCGCCCTCCTCCTCTTCCTCCTCCCTGTGGTAACAGCCCTGATTCTGTTAACCTGCTGTAACTCTGGAGATCAGAGGCACTTCCACCCTCTCGAGTGCCCTGCTCACTCTTTTATTTGTTCCTTGTGCCAAGGTTGCACTAGGCTCATCTTTACAGAGATCGCAACCTTCCAATTTTTTTTTTTTTTACCATTTTTGTTTCTTTACTGAAAGTGCAAGTAAGAAATCAAGAAGGTTTTAGAGTTTTAACATAAAAGAATTCTAATCCTACTTTGCAATCATCACTGTCCAAGACTTTCACTTTCCTGTTTGAAGTGTTGCTTTTGCATTAAAACGTAGTAGGAATTCATGCTTTAAGGCAGGGTCTAGGAATCAAACCCAAAACCTAACTTTGCTGTAATGGTCTTGGATTTTTTTTTTTTTTTTTTTTAACATTTCTTACAGGCAGTGGTTTCAAAAGGTAAATATTTGTTCTCGAGGATTTTCAAAGGTTAGAACTCGGCATCCTGTCGTATCTTGAGTACTAGTGTTCGTATTCAGTGTGGTACTTGGACGTTACATTTCTGTCCCTTCATGTTTGTGTCCGTTCACGTGCAGATGTGCAGCAAGAGACTGTCTCTGGACTGAGGAGCAGCAGAGAATATCCGTCCTTGTACTGCAGCAGTCAGGAGACTTAGAAAAAGAGGTTAAGCTTACAGTCAACTTTGTATTTTTGAAGCGGTAGTCTGATGGAAGTTACTGTACAATTTGCTGCATGTTTTGGGGAAACAAGAGTGTGGCTTAAGGTGTTTCCACACTGGCCACTCATTCCTGCTGCTGCAAGGACCACTTTGTTATTCCGTTTTAGAACAGTTTCAAAAAACAATTAATTCATCCGATCTAAACATTTCCCTCTTCTTTGGTTTTGGGTGTTCTGTTGTATCTTGTTTGGGGGAAGACCAGTTGGTTGACCGCGTTTGCTCTGTAGCCCTACAAGCAGTTGAGTTGAGGTCACTAAGGGGCAGTGGGAGAGTGGCAACAAGCAGCTGGGTCTGGGGCCAGGAGCTCCTTTAGCTGGCACAGGTCGCAGAAAAATATCTGCAGAACTGAATTCCATATTAGAAAAATACAGGAAAGAGATAAAAATTTATTTCCTTTTTTTCAGACGCCTGGAGCAGTGGAGGGAATTTTCCAGTTGATACTTGTACACTGATTGCTGTTTTGAGGAAAACAGAGGTGGAGATACACTTGTGCTATTAGAATACCACTGCAGAAATGGTAATACAAATCCAAGTCGGATTTATGTAGAACAAACCTGTTTTATTTTGGAAATGCTGTTCTGGAGCTATTGCGGAGAGTGTTTCTGTTGATGAAACATATATGGTGAACATCCTGTGGCTGTAGGCTTGAAAATTTATGTTCAAGCCTATATAATGAATGCTGCCTTTCAGTTGGCATGGACACCTCCCCCCCGAGCCCTCCAGCAACAGCAACAGCATTGGCAGTTTGCAGTTTTATGCAGGATGGTGTTTCTCAGCCATTCGAATCCCGACAGCGCAGGACTGCACCCCAGATCCCCCCGCTTTGAGTTACGGCTGAGAAGCTGTGGTGGGGCTCAAACCTGGAAGCAGAGGGGTGGGAACGCACAGCCTGAGGGAGACCACGTTTTTGATTCGCTTGCGATATCTTAGTCTTTAACATAAAGGCAGATTTTAACAATCGGATGTGTCGCGGTTAGATATCTATGTTTGCCTGATAGTTTCCTGAGTTATGAAACTGGAGCTTATTTTGAATGCTGTGCACATTTATTATATCCACGTGTATACTGTTATGTTTGTAAAATAGTGCTAATCAAAACCAATATAGCTCATGGCATCACTTCTGTACATAAATATTACAGTGTGTGGGTTTTGCTGAACAAATAGTAAGCTGTAAAACACTTCTGAGGATTTCTGTTAGGAAGGAGAGGGTATCTGAAATAAAAGCTTTGAGGATATTTTTTGGCAGCTGGTAAAAGATTGTCATTTTTCTGCCAGCCCAAATGCTCCTTTTTTTTTTTTTTTTATTCCCAAGAAAAAAAACACAAGGAAATGAAAGCTTTTTTTTCTCCTGTGAGTTTAAAAATTAATTACGTCTTTTGCGCAGAAGGAGATCAAGCCAAATCTTCCTAAACTTATACGAGAAACATCACCCCTGAAATTTTAGATGAAATCTGCTGCCAGGCAGATCTGTGTAGACACAGATAGGTAGAAAAGAACCTCAGAAAATAAAGTCTTTGATTTCACCTAAGTTTTTTCCGGAAGAGTTTGGCTCAGGTCATAATTTGGCAGTGTTCTTGAAAGAAAAGCTGAGTTTCAGTGGCTCCCACTTTCCCTTGGTACTTAGTTGCACCCCCACGCTCTGCTGCAGTTGTTCCGGTGAAAATGTCTGTGCAACCGTGTAGTGAACCGGATTGGGGAACTGATCGGGGTTTAAAAATAACTTTTTTTAATAAACCAGTTTATTTTTAACGTATTGGTTCCTGTCTCAAGTTTACCTCACGACTGTATGTGTAGTTGTGGTACAACTGAGGGAGTAGCAGGGGAGGATGCAAGAATGAGGGTTTGGAGAAGTTGCTGATGTTGGGACCCCTTCTCTTGCCCCCCTCTGCCCTTTCTGCTTGTCATGTTGTGAACAAGAAAACCCGACATTTGCCACCGCACTAAAAATTATCCAGCTGTGTGCAGGAAGACCCCAGACAGCTACCCCAGAATGCATGATGCCTGCATCCATCACAGGTAGCTTCCAGGGCCGATGCTGTTTACTTTGTTCGCTAACGACTTGGGTGGTGGGATGGGCTGAACCCTCAGCAAGTTGGTGGATGATGGCAGACTGGGAGGAATGATTTGCTGGAAGGCAGCGGTGCCAAGAACAGCATGAATTGCACAAAGTGTGAAGTCCTGTGTGTGGGACGGAATAACACCGTGCACCAGTACGGGTTGGGAGGCAAGGAGTGAGAAGGCAGCTTTGCAGGAGATGTGAGCTGAAGGAGGGGTCTGCATGCCCTCGCAGCAGTGAAGGCTGGCTGCGTGCTGGGTTGCCTTAGGAAGAGCCTACTCAGCATATTAAGGGACATGAGACCACATTTGGAGCACAAGATCTGGTTTGGGGATCTCCAGGACAAGAAAGGCATTGACAAGCTTGAGCAAGCCCAGCTGAGGCCATGAAGATGTTGGGTACAAGGAGAGGCTGAGACAGCTTGGTTGAACCTTGAAGAAGAGAAGGGGGGTAGAGGGATTGTGCAGAGCCAGAGCCGTCTCAGATATGTATGGAGGTAGGATGAGAGATAATGGACGCAAGCGACAGGAAAGGAAGTTCTCATGGCATAGAAGGAAGAAATTCTTCACAGAGTGGACAAATGATTGAGGAAGGGCCTGGAGAACTTGTATCTCTCTCCCTCCAGATGTTCAGAACATGGCTGTAAAAGCCCCCGAGCAATGGGATCACAGAATCACAGAATGGTCGGGGTTGGAAGGGACCTCTGTGGGTCACCCAGTACAACCCCCTGCCGAAGCAGGGTCACCTACAGCAGGCTGCACAGGACGATGTAACTCTAAAAGTAGCCCTGAAGTCACTTTAAACATAATTTTTGCTATGATTCCTAAAAATGGACCCAGGTAGCACCACAGTAATGCTGTCACAAGTCAGGATAGCTACTCGCTCACGGTCTGTTGGTGATGCCACTTACGGCAGAACTTCAGTTGCTGTTGCTTTCGAACTGTGCGCTCCTGGATGCTTGCCTTTCTGTTTGACAGCCGGGCTCGTGTGCCTGAGGGCTTCTCTTTCCTTCCCTTCGTCTTTAGGTAAAGGGAGAACATTCTCTCCACCTATAAACTTTGCTTTGGGTTTTTATGTGCTTTGTCTTTATGTGTGTTCAGAAGAAACTGAGCAGTATGACTTGCCAGCCCCGCTTCATATTTACCTGTGGAAGGGGAAGTATTTGGTGGATGTAGCTGGGGGTTCTACTGTTTATGACTGTAAAGAGTGCTTTATAAATAAGAGTAGGATATAAGATTATCCAGTGTTTCTTTAATTAGCTCCAGATAGTTTTGGGATCTTGCTGTC
The DNA here is from genome assembly GCF_030867145.1 of Opisthocomus hoazin. Lineage (NCBI taxonomy): Eukaryota > Metazoa > Chordata > Aves > Opisthocomiformes > Opisthocomidae > Opisthocomus > Opisthocomus hoazin. Next base: position 18,181,053 of record NC_134431.1, read on the forward strand.
ACCCCTAGCTTTGGCACATGTCCACAAAACGCAGGCAGCCAGAGACTTTGGCTGGGTTTGGTTGGCGGTGTTGCTGATGTTGGGTCGGGAGGATGCTGGGCGGGCAATGGCGTTCCTTCTGCTGAAGCACCTGAAGGCTTCAATTCTGCCAAAACAGGTAGTACCGCAGCTGTGCGGTCGGGTGAGCCGTGCGGGAGGGGTGAGGACACCTTCTGTGTTAGGAGATGGCTTGAGTTGCTGTTGGCTTTGGCGGCTGTGGGCACTTGCACGGATGCGATGAGTTTCCTCTGGGTGCTGAGCAGCGATGACCTCCTGTTCAAGAAGAAGTGCTTGGAGGAGCGGCTGGCGCGGCGGGGAAGAGCACTGAATTCGGGAAGGGCTGAGGAGAGGTTGGAAGGGCGCCCGAAAGCTTCCCAAAGTTTGCCAGGGTGGTAGAGAGAACTTGCAGAAACCGGCTTAAAGCTTTGGCTGTAAGTGATAGGACTGCTGCTGTCCTTTCACGGGCTGCGGAGCGTGCTGGCCGGCCTCCCCCTCGCTGGCGGTCGGGTCGCTTCGATTAGGTGGGCAGTCGCTCGGCCTCGTCGTCCTGGGAGCTCCGAAGACCGAGGGAGAAACCTCACGGCTTCATGTTTCTGCCAAGCAGGAGGGGGCTTTGAAGAGATGACGGACTTCTTGGATCTCCTCTTGCCTGGAGGCTGTCAGGAAAAGAGCAATACTGAGGAATGGCGACCTGGCTCAGTGCTGCCGTCGGTGCTTGGGAAGAGCTTGGTTCTGCTTTGGCTTTTCCAGCAGCGGATGTAATCTTGTATGGCTTTTATTGACACCTCTCTCTCTTCTCATGCGTCTAGTCCTCCAGCTGCAGATTTCTAGAAGATGCTCAACTATGTACATGAGAGAGCGGGAATAAAAGTTGAAAGAGGAGAAGATTATTAAAAAAAACAAATTATGAAAGAGAATAATAGGATTTGGAGTCTGGGAAAAAAACAGAAAACACCATTGGGGGTATACTGAGAAGGTAAAAACACAACACAGGCAAGAAATAAGTGGTGTGAGAGAAGCGCACGCTGAGGAGGTACAGGCTTGGGGTGGACCTGCTGGAGAGCAGCTCTGCGGAGAGGGACCTGGGCATCCTGGTGGACGACAGGGTGACCATGAGCCAGCAGTGTGCCCTGGCTGCCAAGAAAGCCAATGGGATCCTGGGGTGCATCAAGAAGAGTGTGGCCAGCAGGTCGAGGGAGGTTCTCCTTCCCCTCTACACTGCCCTGGTGAGGCCTCATCTAGAGTACTGTGTCCAGTTCTGGGCTCCCCAGTTCAAGAAAGATGAGGAGCTACTGGAGAGAGTCCAGCGGAGGGCTACAAGGATGATGAGGGGACTGGAACATCTCCCCTGTGAGGAGAGGCTGAGGGAACTGGGCTTGTTCAGCCTGAAGAAGAGAAGGCTGAGAGGGGACCTAATAAATGCTTATAAATATCTGCAGGGTGGGGGTCAGGAGGATGGGGCCAAGCTCTTTTCAGTGGTGCCCAGTGACAGGACAAGGGGCAATGGGCACAAACTGGAGCAGAGGAAGCTCTGTCTGAACATGAGGAAGAACTTCTTCCCTCTGACGGTGACGGAGCCCTAGCCCAGGCTGCCCAGGGAGGCTGTGGAGTCTCCTTCTCTGGAGATGTTCAAGACCCGCCTGGACAAGGTCCTGTGCAGCCTGCTCTGGGTGACCCTGCTTGGGCAGGGGGGTTGGACTAGATGACCCACAGAGGTCCCTGCCAACCCCAGCCATTCTGTGATTCTGTGATTCTGTAACAGCTGAGTTTAAGCTGTAACGAGGAAAAATGACTCAAGCAGGGAGAAGAAATAAAAGAAAAAATTTGTGTATTGAAGTAATTAAGTTACTCAGATGGATTCTTTAGAATGGAGAAGCTTTCCCTTGGTCTTTCTGAGATGGCATGTGTATTTTCTCAGTTGTTTCACTAGGTTTAATGCTTTTTACTGTCCGTTTTCTCCTAGATCTTGGAAAAAGAATTTATCACGTTAACAGTTCATTCTGATACTTTGAGTAAGTTGGCGTCAACTTGATTTCTGCCGTAGTCCTTCTGGAGGGGCTAGCGGATGTCTGTAGTACTTCTAGCTGTTTTTTTCAGTTTTTTTTTTTTCTTTTTTGGCTAGTACAACTTAGTTTAAAAAAAAAGGGAGGGCGACGCTAAAAGTACATGTAATGCTGAATTTCTCAGCTGTGATGACCTGGATGCTGGTACGCTGTAGTTGACGGGTCCCTGACTTCTGCTTTGGTTTGCTCGTACCCGGTTTGTGAGAAGAACTCAGTTTATAGACTTTTGAGTGATATCTTTTTTCCTCGTTTTGCCTCTTTTGGGGTTTTTTGTGGTAGTAGTGGTATGCCAGCTGATAAACGGGATTTCTGATCTGGACGTGGGCTGTGCGCAGCGTGGCAAAGCCAGCGAGTTTCCTGTGGCTGCACGGCCCTCGCAGAGCGAGCGTGCGGTGCGGTTTTGTTTCGCCCAGGTAGAAATGTCTGCACAACAGGCACCCTGTGTGCGTTCGGGCTGTTGTACTGCTCGTGTTGTACTGCCGAGAGCGTTACTCCTGGGTGTAGATCTGTTCACGCCTGCCTGGTTGGGAACGAGGTGTGTTTTGCCGTGCCGTGCTCGGCTGCGATGTGTGAGCTCTCTGGGAAGGTGCTCGTCATCGGGCTCCCCGCGTTCCTTTTCCATTAGGCGTCCATGTGTGGATAAGAACTTTACCAGTTAAACGGTGCTTTTGGAGCTTCAGAGATGCGTGGAAATACTGTTGCCAAAATTCTAAAAAATAGGCCCTGTATTTTGTTTGAAAATAAAAAATAATGATAAAAAATACTCATCCAAGTTAACAAACCAATAAAGCTTTTTTAAAGCTTCTGTGTTTTGGAAAATAGGCTGGCGTAATAGCATAACTGCAAAATAATTATTTGCTAAAGAGACTAATGAGCTCAGTTTTTTAGAGCAGCAGTAATCCCACGTTTAGCTTGCTGCCCTGATCGGGATTTCCTGCGAGCGGTGCCTGGAATCCGTGCAGTCGCAGGGACTGTCCCCGCGGTGTGAAAAACGAGATGTGGAGGAGCTGGATGGAGCTCTGGGGCTGCCACGTGACCCGCTGCCTTGAATAATTGCAAAATAGAAGCTCATTTACTAAAGCTCGGTTTACGTCCTGTTGAAGCACTGTAGTAAACAGTTTGGATTACTGGGCAGTGACAGATAGTTTTGATTCATGTAGTTCCTTGGCTAAATCTTGTTCAAAGAAGCTGTATTCTAGAGAAAAGAGAGAAGTGGTTTTGGAGGCGCCGGGAAGCGGAACTTCTTGCAATTTTGGGTTTTGGTGTACTGAGAGTATTTTAGTACTTAAGTGGATATTTATTTTGCCTTAATGTGTATTTGATTAGGTTACATCAGCTATAAATACTGGAAGCTCCAAAGCCTCTGTTTCACTGTCTGTCTCCAGTCTTGGCTTTTGAGGAACATTTGATGTCTTGTGGTGGTTACAATTAATCTCTGTGTGTTTTAGCAATTAGTGTTTATGTGCAGCAGGCAGCAGCAGACTCTGGCAACTGTCAATCAGCAGCTGTAATTGGCTGGGAAAAAGGACGGGAGAAAAGGCAAGGTGATTTACTGCCTGCCCGGTTATTTGGCAACACCGTTTAGTTGACAAACACCCTTTCTGGCCCCAGTTCCTTGCTGTGATTTGCCGTGTGGGTGGTGAGGAGCGGGGGACTGGCAGTATTACCATGGCTTTGGTTTGATAAAGCTGTCTGTTACGTTATCAGTTTAATGGGCTAGAATTTACTTTCTTTGTCACCTTTCACAGCAGCTGCTCGCTTTTAAACTCTTGTAATTTCCCTTTATGCGGAAATGTTTGGTTTTTAAGACAAACTTCATTATCATCTAGAAAAATGCATGTACCTGTTAACCACTCAGTAACAGAGGGGTAACAAAACACGTACAAATTCAAAGCAATTGAATTCTTCTGCTTAGCTAAGATTTAATAAAACTGATAATGTGAGATTGCACGAGCAAAGCACAGGTGGAAGAGGGAAAATGGTTTGATTTAAAGAGAGAGCATCTCTGCTGGTTCACGTCGCTGCTGCTTCTGTGTTTGTAGCCCCCAGCCTTGGGTATTCCTGACGTCTCCGGGGTGTAGGAGCACTCTGCTAATTACGGCTTTTTTCCTTATTGTTTGCTTTGGGGCTTTTTGGTTTTTAAAGGAAGTGGAAAAAGTAAACAGCAAGAGGTACTGGCGGTACAGCACGGCTTAGTGGAGTGAATCTGAACCTGTCGAGGAGCCTGGCGTGCCCTGGGCTGGGACTGGGAAATTCATGGTCTGATCCTGGCTCCGTGGGCTGGACTCCTTGAGCAAGTCACCATGTCTTTCTCCAGCAGTTACCACCTGTAAAATGGAGATAAAAATAATGATCTTCCTCTAGCAGTTTGCCGGGTCACAGAGGGTAGGCACTGCACCAGTGTCCTCATTAGCATTTTTTAATAAGGCTGTGCAGATTGATGTCTTGCCCTGGTTTGAGGTTGGTGAACGCTATGGCCGAGCGCGAGTGTGCCGCACTCCTCCTCTTCCCTCCTCGTGAGCTCTGCTGCTGCGAAACCTTCTGTACGGGAGTGAGTTTGTGGCTGTGGTGTGTACGGGCGACACCCAGCTCCTTGCCCGAAGGAGTGCGAGGTGAATCTGTGGGAGCAGCCGAGTGTGAATTCTGTGCGTGTCCGGCCACCGTGCTGGACTGCAGCAGCCGCCTCTGGCATTAAATAGATTTAAATGTGTTTTGGACCAGGAGGCAATAAAACGTTCAGGATCTGAAAAACAGCTTCTTTCTCCATCTGATTGCTCCTTATCAAGCCTCCTCTTTGGATTTGGATTTTTTCCCTCTGCATCTTGAGTCGTACAAAGGCAGCCGCTGGTGGGGAAGCGTTAGCTGTGTTAGCCAGGTACTCGGCTGGGTTTTGAGCGTGTCGGCTGTGTTCTGCTGCTGCCGGTTCTGGAGTAGGTAATTGCAATTTGTTTTAAGCACTTTATAAATGGGGTAACAGCCCTTTTTGTAGATAATTTTTTGTGTTTTGTGTGAAGAGTAAAGGGGAGTATAAGAGTCCCTTTACTTACATAAAAAGACACAAATTACTCAAGAGTGTAAGAGAGTCGGAGTTCAAACAAGAGAGACTCTTTAACTAGACCTCCAAAAATAGAAAATTAAATGGTGTTTTGGCATTAACCAGTGTTTTTGAATTAACCTTATCATAGCTTTTTCATTTTTGTTTGGGTTCACTAGTTGGTATTTTTGTTAGTAGTCCATTATGGTTTTATACAGCTTCTTTGTAGCCGCCTGTTTTAAAGTGGCTGACCTGTGCCTTTGTTGTTTTCAGCTGTATCACTTCTGTATAAAACCTACCCTGTGATATACACTGGGAACCACTGATTACTCTGTATTTTTCAAATAAGTGTCCCCAAGGAATTTACACTAATTAGCAGTCCACCATTGTAGGTTGTTTATTACTGTTTTTTTCAAAACCTTCATCACTGGGAAGAAAAGAATGAAAATTCAGGCTACCTGAGTGAAATTATGGGAAGAAACAGAACTTAAATGTTCGAAAGTAATTTCAGTACTAGCAGACTATCCTGAATTCTTCGTTTAAAATAAATAACTAGAGTTTTATCCAGTTAGTGGTTGTGGGGCAGGTTGAACACATCTCTCTCCCTCTGCCCTGCCTTCTTTGAGCGTGGTCCTGAAGGTGAGACCAGTCGATGGGGCACCAGTGGAGGGTGCCGATGGGCACAGGCTGGAAGAACAGAAACCCCCGGCCGTGTGCTTTCTGTGCAGCTTCTGAGCGGCCAAGTTCAGCCCCAGACTTTGGAAAAGGGGATCGAGACACGTGAAAGGTGACAAGAAGGCCAAAATAGGTGGTGATAACTTCCCGGTTCTCAGTGACTTGGACCCGCGGTTAGACAGGCGCGCGTGGTCGGTGTGCCTCGTCTCGGGAATTTCTTTGCCTCTCTGACAGCATCTTTCGTCAGCAGGTGCTGATGTGACTGTGACAGAGCCCAGCAGCTCTGACGGCAGAGTGGAGCGATCGGACCCTTACGCCAGCGTCGACGAAGCCCTCATCGGCGGGGAAGCCAGCTACATCTCGCAGCCCCTGACTCCGGAGAAGGAGGATGCGCTCCAGGCTGCCACGGTCGCCAACCTGCGCGCGGCTCTCATGAGTAAGAACAGTTTGCTGTCTCTGAAAGCCGACATGCTGGGAGAGGATAGTTCTCTGCTGTTTGAGTACTTGCCCAAAGGCACGCATTCTCTCTCTCGTAAGTTTGTATTTTTATATTTTTTTGTTTACTGGCACTTTAAGTGAAATCTTTAGTGAGATGAAAACACAGGTCACTGATTCATTTATTACTACAAACGTGTTTATATCCAGATTTAAGTCTTGCTTAATCACACTTTCTTCAAAATTTGGAAACCTGTGTCTGGTGTTGATCCAACTTTAATGTCGACTGCTGAAGCCGTGGAAGGAAATACTTCATGTATGTGTATGTAGCCTTTGTCCTCAAATTGCTTTTACTTGTTTGCAAAATGGTGCTTACACACGAAATACAAAGTATTTGAGTCCTTCTGAGAAGAGAAGTAGCTGCAAAGGTTTTGAACCCAAGCTTGCCGAATGTTGAAAGGAGGCTTGACTGTTGCTCCTGTGTCTGTAGAAACAGTGGTGATTTTGTAGATCGCGTGACCTTTGCTTCTTGCTGTTTGCTTTTGGACCTCTCTCGAAGTAATGAGCAGCTATTGATTGTTTTGTTACACTCGCTCATGGAAACGAATGCTTTTCTACTGGTGATCTGCTGGAGACAGCTGATACGTACCGATAGCTGTGGACAGCTTGGTTTTCAGCATGCTTTTCTATTTTCTTCATTGCAATTGTAAAATAGTTTGATTCTCCAGTGCACAAAGAAAGAAAAATTATTAATGCTGTATTTTAATAATACTCTCAGAAGATGGGGGGTATCGTTTGTCACAGAAAATAGAGCAAGCAGTGGCTTTCTGAATACTGCGTGTTAGTTTCCAGCAGAAAAGGTTTATTTTAGTCTATACTGAGAAAACTGATCGATCAAATAGAATGAAAAGTTCACTTAAGATATCTATCATTTTATTTTTGCTTTCCTCAAGGGCAAAAAATAGATAACTTTTAATGGTCATGTGGGTTGTGTGATAAAGGGAAATAACTGCACAACATAATGTCAGTCTTAGTATCTCTTCTCGTGTCTGAACAGTAAAATTATTTTTTTAAAAAAAGCTTTCTAAATTTAGAGGAAAAAATGTATTTTTTGTACCTGATGTTGCAGCTTTAATGCTTGGAGGGAACTGGTAATGCAGTGTTCTTGTTACTTCCGTGGTGGTTTGCTCACTGAATGATCTCCAGTTAAATCAGATTTAGGTGGTTCAAAGTGGGCTCCTGGGTCGCAGATCCCTTCCCTGCAGTGAAGTCGCAGAGGTGCTGTGCTGCAGCTGGGTGCTGGGCTGGCTGCAGCGAGAAGAGTGCCCTCAGCTGGCACCGGGACGGGCGGGAGCGCGGATCGATGCGCGGCGGCGAGGGTGATTGACGCGCCGCGCGTTCCGAGCTGCGGCTCGTGACAGGTGAAATCAGCGGTTTCATCTCCTGTCATGATAAACGGGAAGAACGACGGGGCTGCCCTCTATCCGTCATCCTTCTCTTGGCTGGAGGATTTTAGATTTTGCTTAAAAGCTGAAGGACCACTTGGTGTGAAGACAAATTAAGGCAGTCATAAATTTGGGCGAGGAATTAGAGATTGCCTGACCAGCTGAGAAGCGGAGTTCGGGAACAGACATGGTGTAGGCAGAACACCCCCTGGGTTTAACACAAAGCTTGATAGATTTAGAGGAGGGGGACCTGATGGCTCACTGAGGGGTGCGATGGCTGAGGAGGTCTTTCCAGCCGATGTCTGAGGTCCCTGTTTTCCAGTCCTCTCGCTATTACTTGAATTTCATTCAGCTTCAGTTACCTCATCGGTGTGGAAGCAAAGTGAGTTGCGCAAGACGACGAGCAGAGTGCTGGCTTGGGCTGTAGCTCTCACACCCGCAGTGCATGTGGCCGTGGCCTCCCAAGAGGGGTTTTACAGAAGCAGGGAGTTAAGGCATATATTTTTCTTTCATCTTACTCAGCTTCACAGGTATCGATTTATTTTAATCACTTGAAAAAGATGTTCTGATAGAAGGCTCGCTTGCTTTTAAGTGGTCGTTACTGAATACAATAGGACATCAAGTTTAATGAGAATTTTCAGTGTGTAAAATGACAGTAAAACAAGTGGTAAGAAGATTCTGGAGATCTAAAAGCACGGTCTAGGTTGGTGCTAGCTTTGTAGATGGTTTTCACATTTTCTTCAAACACAATTTGAGGATGTTGAGTCATTTTAAGTCCTGGGTTATATTAAAAAAAAGGGGGGGGGGAGAAGGCAGGAGCAGAGTGAACAAGTTTTGGTGTTTTGCTTTGTTTTTGTTTTACAAACCAAAATCAACACAGTTTTCATCTGCCTGATTTGAAAAGGAAACACACGAATTTCAAGTTTTCAATTTTGATCTCTCTTGAGTTTAAAAAATGCGACGTGTGCTTTAATCTTAATTGCTATCGCTGGATTGTCTTCACGATCTCTTGTGAAGCACCACAGTAAGTTACTGACTCCGGGAGCAGTGCTCACGTTTGTTTTTCTTTTCTGGAGGAAAAGACTTGATGGAGGTGGACAGATCCAAAGAGCAGATTATACACGTTTAAAACTCTGATGAGCTGCTTCTAGAGGGGATGTTACTCTCCAAGTTCTTGCATGCATTACAGGTTTTCATTTTCCTTCCGTATAGTTCATGCTGTTGTAAAAGTTCATAGAGGATACCCAAAGGTTTTCTCTTTACCCCATGTTCTTTTTTCCTAATTCATTGTATATTGTACTGATGGTATGAAGTGTGAAATTACTCAACATTCTGCTGATGGAAAACGGAGGCTGGGATGTGGCGGGGGTGTTGTATCACGGTGAGGTAGCCAGACAGAAGTACAGCATTTCTACAGTTAACCGGTTCAAACAAATTTAAAATCGGAAGGGAAAATGTCAATATCTTGCCACTGGAGTAACACAGTTGCCAGATAACCTGCAGCTGAAGGGCTCTGAGAATTTTTGACGTTCATGGCGTGTGATCAAGATTGACGTTGTTTGTGTGCTTGTCAGAAACCTAAAGGACGTGCAGGTATTGAAGAAAAAAGTGTGTGTGGGTTGTTCGTGGGTAATGCTGGGGTCGTCTTGGGTACCGTTAGTTACTGAACCAGCGTCGTGCGTTGTTGGAGATGTCTTCCAGATGAGACCTTGGAAGAGGTTCGCTTGTCCTCGTCCTCCCGCGTTTTCGTGGTTCGTCTGTGAAAGCGGGTTCTTCCTTGCTGATTTCCAGCTCCAGCAGTGCCGTTGTGCGGAGCTCCGTGGCTGGGTAATGGGTGTTTCATTTCGCTGATGGTGCTGACCTTTGGTAGCGTTGTTCAGCACGGTTACACCACGTCTACAGAAGTCTCAAAGGCTTTAGTTGAATGTTTTTAGCTGGTTTTGCCAAGTATAATCAAGAGAATGAGAATGTTGATATTCATGAGGAAATGAGTTGGTTAGTTTACATCCTTGTTTTCTTATCTAAAAAAAAAAAAAAAGTTTTCTAACATTCAGATTTTGGGGTGTCTGACTGCCTAAAAGGGCGACTCTTCCATATTTTCAGAATAGTACATTGCATGCTTTTTATATGTCTAAATTTGGCTTTTCCTGTTTACCCTCTTGCAACTGAAATTGTTTATAGAAGCAATTCCTATGAAGCTTGCTGTCCAAGTGATTACATGGTACACAGAGCCCTTTTCTTTTGGGCAAACCAACTAATAGGTTATTTTTAGTTGGGGGTTCATTGGAGCCAATAATTTGTACTTGCACTGGATGTTAAAGGGATACATTTTACACAGTGGTCAACTTTCCCAAGAGGGAGTTAAAGGTATTCGGTTTGGCCTGGAATTTTTGTACATGGTAAATGAAGATTTAGGGGAGAACGGATGCAGTTTTAAACGAGATATAATAACCTTTGCCTTTCTCTTTTCCACAATAGTTCACTGTCCAGCTGTCAGAGAATACTGTGTTCATAGTAATGCTGATAAACCAGTGCATCATCTTCTGTACACAAAGCTCACTGAAGGAAAGCGCTTTTGATTTCTGATTTAGAAATTAAAATACTTTTCATTAAAATTCATTTTGTACAAAGTTAGGAGGGAAAAAGGTTTCTCACAGTACGAGTCGGAATGGGACATAACATGAATTCAGGTGCTGTTTGCGTTCTCATGTACAAAGTATGGGTCATTTATGTGGGTTTTGCTGCTTCTGTTACTTGCAGTTGTTGAAACCAAATAAATATTAATTATTGTTTTAAAAATGATCTTTGTACTTGGTTATGTTGTACATCTTTGTGGCTCATGTTGGATGACGGAGTTTGTTGTTTCTCCTTACTCTATGTCATTGCTCGTTCAGTAGCCTTAACCTTTGCGTGAAGAAGCGCGTAGTTTCTTAGGAACCTGTGTAACTCTGCAGAGGTGCTAATAAAGAATTAATCAAGCCAGTCCCCACTGGCTTATCTTTACGTGTGCTAAAATGCCGTCTGGTGAGGGAGGTGCAACCCAGCGATGCCTCGTCCGTGGTCACAGCGTGTCGCGGCGGTGTCAGCAGGGCGGTTTGAATCCGTTTGGGATGTTTGGGGGAAAAAAGGAACGTGCGGATGGCGAGGCAAGAATTCACTTCCTCCCCCCCCATTTTGTCCTGTCTTGAATTTATGGGGGTTTAGCATTTCATTGTCCTGCCTTTAAGTGACAACAGCAACAGATGAGCACCACCAGAATAAAAACTTGAAATATTGTTATCGCCCTGGAATAGAGTTAACTAAGTTGTGAAAGATTGCAATCTGCCATCAAAGCAGAGGAAAGTAAATCAGACATGCAGCTTGTGGCACAAGCGCAGAATTTCCTTTGATAGCTGATAAAAAGTGAGCTTTGGGATTGTTCACATTTAGAAACCTTTGTGCGGTTTCACTCGGCTGCTTTGTTGTGACCCAGATCACAGTGTATTTTATTTGGACATAGTATAAACTTTGACTTGTTATTTGTAGCTGAGTTGAAGAGTGTGGTTTTTACATGCGTAATGGTTTCAGTCAGACTCTTTTGTGTTAGAAATAAAAAAGCCTGTAGGGCACAGAGTGCTTTAAATATGAATTTGTTTACTTTTATGCTGTATTTGCTTCTGATTTTGCCTGCTTGCTTTTCAAAAATAACGCCCTGCTCAGTGTGTCATTCCAATACTCAGTCAAGGTGTTTCTTAAAGTTCATTTAACAACTCGTAATGTACACTGCTCTTGATTACACAGTCTTTATTTGTATGCAGATTTGCCATTGATGATCGGTGCTGTTCCTGGGATATTTTTTACCATTTGGCCGTTACTGCAGCGTAGGCAAGAGGGTACGGTGCTGCTTCGGCCGGACAAATAACGTTGTCCTTTTCAACTATGGTAGATTTTGAGAATGTAACGACTGTCAGGTATAATTGGACGGTTTTGTACAAATATTTGAACTTCCGTGCTTGCTAGCTGTAGAATGAAAGGAATGCTTTTCCCCATCTTTTGTAAAGCACTTTGAGATCACGGACTGACAGTACTGCATTAAATAAACCGCCACGGTCAGATCTTGAGATCTGAAGCTTTGACACAGATTTTGATAAAGGCAATAGTAGAATAAAGTTTGTGTGTATGTTACTTCAAGATTGAAATGTATGTGTTTGAAACAGTGCTGCTCCGAGAGGTGTCTTTCAGAAATGTGGTTGCTCTGGATATTTGCACTGTGCTGCTTTCTCCTGACGGACTCTTTAGTGACCGCGCCACGCGATGTAACTCCGCCGCATACATCACGCACAGACGCGGCGTTTTGGGTGGGGAGGCTGGTTTTTAAAAAAAAACCAAAAAACCGAAATGAGATCCTGGCATCACTGTCCTGCTGCGTTCCCTCCCGGTGACAGAAGAGAAGCTGCGAGTGCTGGTGCGCTGCCTTTGCGAGGCCTTTCTGAAAGCCGCCGGCTGGTCTTGGCGCACGTGGGTGAGATTCGTTTCCTGTGTTCCCCAGGGCCTGGCACCAACTTGAGTCGTTCAAGGGGCGAATGTGATGGCAGAGTGGAAGCACCGTCTCCCCCGCTGCCTTCATCACAGCTTGCCACCCAGAGCCCCCCCGAGATCTGTGCTGCTGGTGAAATGTCACCAGAAGCCGTGACAAAAGGAGAGGAGCCTTCCTCATCCCAGGTAAGGTCGTGGGGGGAAATGGAAAGAAAATCAAATGCAAAGGTATCTGTTTAATCAAATTCTCCCCGGTTAGGAGTCCTTTGAAAGACTGTAATACCTTATACTTTGATCTGTTAGCTTTTTTTTTTGTCCCCTTAAATATAGGTTATTTTAAAACTACAAGTCTGCTGAGGTCAAGGCTGGTGCTGCCCTAATTTTATCCCTTCTGCCTTACCTCCACAGAACTTGCGTTCAAAAAACTGTATTTTTTTTTTTTTAAAGTACACATGTCCTTCTTATTGTAAATCCCTTTGCTGGCAGAATATTGCATACAACAATATAATAATGGCGTAAAGGAAGCTGAGACCCCAGCTGTCTGTTGCCCGCTTCTGGTGTTCAGCATTTGGGTTTCTTGTAACTGTCTAAATTCAGGTAGAAGCAGACTGACTTTGTGTGTTTCAGGCACCAGGAGTTTGACATAAAATCCATAGCTTTCTGTAGCACTTCTTACTGATAATATTTCTGAATGAGACTTTAGTTCTGTTAAACAAGTGGGTAGAAACACGAGTTTTTCCTTTGCAGTCACCGTAGAGCAAAGCCGAGCTGGTCAGAACGGCTGGTAGCCGCTCCGCCGCGCGCCGGCAGCCCTGCCCGGCTGCAGCGTGCCTCTGCCGCAGGGAGGGCTGCCATCTGCCGCGCGCTGGCACCTGGCAAACGCTTTAGGGGGAAAAAAAAAAAATCAGCTTTTATTTATAATTTGGGTGAGCAGTGCCAGGGAGCGTTGCATCAAGGGAACTCCGCAGAAGGTGTTTGTTTTCTATGGGCTTTCCTATGTGCAAAGAAGAAGTAGCTGTGAGGGGCTAAGGGAATAACTTCCAGTTCTGTCTGCTAGACATTTTCTGTCCGGTGTTTCGTTTCTGTTGGCCTGGGTGGGAGCTACAGAGGCTTAGCGAGGCTGAAAGCTGAGTAGTTACCCGGGACCAAAACAGGCATGTTGATTAGTGTCTTTAAACACCGTATCTTGCAAAATACGGCCCAGTTAACTTCTCTGCTTTGACAGTGGAAGCTTTGTGAGGGCAAGTAGCGTTGCCAGGTCAAGTGACGAGCCTCCCTTAAAGAAGGGGCGAAGGCAGTGGTCACGTGGGAGTCTGAGCACTAACTGCAGAGATGTGTTCTTATAAATACTTGCCTGAACTTCAGCGTGCTTTTCGTTTGCAGGCCGCTTACGATGGATCTGTAGCACTTTGGCAGTATGATAACTCTGATTCAGGTAAATAGCAAGAAAACGATTTTTTTTAAGCTATCATTGTTTTATACCAGCCGACACTGATTTGTACGTGTGTGTGTATTTCGGTTTCAGATACGAGTTTCTCGAGGTCTGAAGACGTGGACATAACCACTGACAGCCTGTTCCTGGATTCAGCCCTAGCCAAGAGGCTGACCTGCGGTTTCTGCAGGAGGGTTTTCCAGTGTGCCGAAGAGCTGAAGGAGCACATCCACGAGCACGTTTTCTCCATGCTTCTCCCGTTCGACTTGGTTGGCTGCTCCCGGCCTGGCCTTGCTGACGGCGTGCCTCCTGGCCAGCTCGCCCGCTTCCAGTGCTCCAAATGCCCCGCCAGCTTCACCCTGAAATCAAACATGGATCGGCACGAAAAGACCATCCACTTCAACTGTAAGAAGATGCAGTGTCCTAACTGTGCCAAGCTGTTTCGAGACAAGACAGACTTAAACCGGCATCTTCTGTCTGTGCACGCGAACGAGCGTACTTTTGTCTGTCTCTTCTGTGGCAAGGGCTTTGGTACACAGAAGAACCTCGCTAACCACGTGAAAGCGTGTTGCCTGGGCTCTGCCCAGCTGGGCGGGTTTGAGCTTTTGGACAGTGTAGGACAAAAGGAGGATCCCGAGGATGCGTAGCTACTGTTGCGTGTGTGAGACGCTGCCTTTAAACTAGGAGAAGCAAATTGTTCCTTTGTTCTCGTGCTGCAAATAAATGTATCACGGGTGTAATGTAATAGAGTAACTCCTCAAAGGTGATCAGGTTGGTAACGTGCTGGTTCCAGACACTGTGTAACTGCAGCCATGGTGCTTTTTTTTGTGGAAAGATAACTTTTGTCCGTCCATATAATGAGCACTTTGGCTGTCTTATTGGTGTGATCATACTGTGGGCTAATACTACCTTAAGCGGTTTTTACCAGTAGATCTCAAAGTGCTTTATAAAAGAAACGGTGATGTTTTCCTCGTATTCCCTGGGAAAATAACATACCTCAGCTTGTTGAGCGTGTGAGCAATAGAATTAGTAATAGAATTCAGTCTTCTGAGTTCTGGTCTACTGCTCTGTCCATTAGACAGTTGAGGGGTTTTCAGCTTGAGATTAGGAGCTGTGAAAGCACTGGGTTGCGCAGCCCTGGAAGCTGTTCGTGAAGTCTGGTTTTCTATGTCATGTAACGGAGCAAAAAGTGTTGCGTGTTCATCTGTGCAACAGGGTATATTATTTGGGGTTTCAGGTTGTCACAAGGCTTGTATATTTTTGTTGATACTATGCTGGAGTACTTCTAGGAGTTTTTAAAAAATATACTGGAATCAGGCTGTGGTTTTCAGGAATTCTGTAAATTTTTCTGACTCGTTTGCTGTATGTAGTGTAATTAAGTTAGCCAGACTGAGTGTACGTTGTTAAAACTGAGGAGAGGAGGCTTGACATAGAAGATCTAATTGTAAACTACACATACAGAATCAGTAATGGTTGTTACTGGAGGGCAGAAGTCTTACTAATTCCTATTTTACGAAATTTTTTTTTTTTTAATTAAATATTTTTATGTCTCTTGCTATATATTTACATGCAAAACCAGATGATAGTAACTGTCAAACAAAAGCAGCGTAATGAAATGTAGTGCCTCCCAGCTGCTCTGTGTACAGCACGGCTTGTCAGCAGCTTGGGCGTTGCGCAGCTTGCAGGGTTGCTTTCCATCACGTGCGAGAGAGACAGCTGAGGAGACGAATGCAACTTCTACAAATGAGCTCTGGAGTTCTTTAGAACAGTTCTTTCTCATAATGTTGTTGCATCTGAGGGAGACAAAACTGAGAAGTATTTGGTGGTGCACAGAGTGGGCTTGAGCAGCCTGGGGGTCTCCAGGGGAGAGCTGCCTGCAAAGCTGTTTGCTGTGGAAAGCTGAGAGAGGGAGATCATCCAGGTCCTGCTGCCCTTGCTCTCGGAGAGGGAACAGGTATATTCCAGTGCAGCGCTGCTCTGCCCATTCCTGCTGCCAGTCGGAGCGGCAGGGAGATGGCTCCGTGGGTTTCTGAGAGTCGGGAAGCCAGAGTTTCCCGGCGTGGCTTAGCTCTTACGCTTCATTTGAGCAGGGTGCAGTCAGAGGTGGGAATGTGTTCCTATTTAATCATTATAGTACACCATACATCAGTCTCCCTCCTCCTACCCCCCCACCCCCAGTCACGTTCATTTTTGCTGGCCCTTGTTCCCGTTGACATCTTTGGCATTGTGGATCGCTGCTGTCTGTGTGTCTGGTTTCTAGTCTGTCCGCTTCCCTTGTTACAGATGTCAGTTTAATTGCCTCGTAATTTGTTTTACTCTTAAATAACCAGCGAGTGAGGAAGGAGAAAGATGAGCCAGAAGAGAAAGTTGTGACCAAAATGAGTCTTACCTGGGAATTTGGGAGCAGCGTGGTAGGATTTGGCTGAATCGGAGGAGTAAGATGCCAGCAAAAGTAATTTCAGCAAATTTTAAAAGGCTTTGTTCACATGATGATAGTTAAGGAGGTTTCACGTTTGTTCATTTTTCTCATGTTTGAGAATTTAATTCAACATGGAACTATTTTACTATAGTCAGGTCAACTTGCTCTCTAATCGAGGTGAAATAGTATTTTACTTGGCCTGTACATCAGAGCGCTTCCTGGCTTCAGCACTGAGAATTTCCAGCGTTTCCCTTCAGGATCAGGAGTAGGTTTTTAAAAATGTTAGAATCATAGGGTATAGCATAGCAGAGGCTTACAGAGTTTGTGTAGGAAACTTTGTAAAAGCAGGATTTTTGTGTTAGAAAATTACATGAGAAGATGATGGGAAGTGTAAGTCTGGCAGTTAAATTGCGCCTTGCTATTTATTACCTTAAATATTATGAGGATTAAGTGGACAAGATTCTCTTAAAGTTGGTGAATTCTTTGTAATAACCAAATGAGTGTAGTATTTCGGTGATCATTAATTACATACTGGTTTACAGAGTTAATATGGAGTAACTCTCAAGTATATCACTAGTGCTTTTCCTTCTCTCCGGTCAGGGATGTAGGAGCCCATTTCATTGAACGGCCCCAGCGAAAGAAGTGAAGTTACTTGAGATGACAATACCAAAGGCTTTTTTCCAAGTATTATCATGGTGGTTTAAAAAATGCACATTTTAGCGAAGTGGAGTACACAGGTTTTGGCTGTGGCACTGTGTGTATGATGTTCTCCATTTCTTGGTGCTGTTCTTCCTGAGGTTGTGTCCAGTAGCTAGTTATCTGTGGCACTACTGCTAGTGGTCTTGATGATCTCGCTAAAGGTATTTCCAAGGACCTTAATGCTGCTATCCATAAATTCTGTAAAATATTGTCAGTTAGACAAAAGATTATACCAAAGTTGGTATGTTGTTCATCAAATATGTGTACTTGTGGGTGCACATATTTAACAGTACTGTGAGAATGTTAACCCTGCAATGCAGTTATTTTTCTACCAGTGTTGTTACTTTTCAGGTGTTTACTTTTGTAGATGCAAGAACTAAGTATATGGCGATCTGGTGGAAAAAAAAATAGTTTTCAATAAAACTATAGCTGCCAAAAGTGTTCTGTGCTTATTTTTAAACAGGAGCATACGAGAAGCTGAAAGTGTTATTCTCGAGCCGTTTAAGCTGAATGCAGGCAAAAGCAAGCATGAGGAATCTTGAAATCAGAAAGTGTGACGAATATGTTGTTGGAAATAGGTGGGTGTGTTGGAAACCCACGGCGGCTCGTGTGGGAAGGTGCAGGTTGCGCACCCAAGGTTTGGAGCTGCCTGTCCAGCTTCTGCAGTAGCTCAGCCGTGAAGCCAAGAGACGGGTACGGCCGGTGCGAGAGAGCGGGCGTCTGGTCGTTTAGGAAATGACAGCATCAGGTGCAGTCTGGCGGTGGAGGAGAGAAGGGATTTAGTGGTATTCTCTTCTCTAAAGCTTCGTAATCTCGGGATCTGGTTGCTGTCAGGATCTCCGTGTTGGGTTCTTCCAGAGCGAGGTGGTTAAACCTGACTTGCCGAGCAGCTCGTCCTCGCTGTGGTCTACGCGTGTCGCGTGTTTGTGGTGCTGAGCAGTGCTGGACGTGGCCTTGGGCTGGAGGCAGGAGGGCTGCGTGTCCCCTCTTGACTTCCCTGGATCAGCTTGTAGCTTGCTTACCGTGTCCAGACTCCATAGTAATAGGGTTGTAGTGATCCTGGGAAATACAGGTGTCTGTGTCGCCTATCACTAATAATCGAGCAGTTACAAGATCAGCCCAGGAACGTATTTATCATAAATATCTTTGTATTGTAAAATTGATACTTGTGGTAGAAGGAAGTGGGCTCCTTGCCTCTGGTTTATGGACAAGGGAGTGTCAAATTCAAAGAAGAAGATAAAGCAAAAAATACTTTTCCTGTAATATAAAAGAGAAAGAGTTTCATATTCTAGCTGGTTAAAGAAAACCCCAAAATCTTGTAAATCAGAAGACAGGTATGGGGTAGGAGGAGGGCTGGATCATGAGGTGATCAACAAGAGCTTGCACTCTTGGGCATCAGGCCATGTTGATAGGACAAGGGGGAACGGCTCTAAAGTAAAAGAGGGCAGATTTAGATGAGATATTAGGAAGAAATTCTTCACCATGAGGGTGGTGAGGCCCTGGCCCAGGCTGCCCAGAGAAGCTGTGGCTGCCCCCTCCCTGGCAGTGCTCAAGGCCAGGTTGGATGGAGCTCTGAGCAGCCTGGGCTGGTGGAAGATGTCCCTGCTCATGGCAGGGGGGGTGGAACCAGATGAGCTTCAAGGTCCCTTCCAACCCAAACCATTCTGTGATTCTATGTTGAAGTGTCTCCTCTGGGAGGTTCCCAGAGGGGTGCAAGTGCCCGTGTGCAGTCACTTGAAAGCAGCCGTTCCAAATTCTGCCTGATTGCAGCGAATATTCATCACTGACAGGTGAATAAAACATTCTTTAGTGTTCACTTTCCCTGTCAGCAATATTGCAGCTGTGGCCCAGGTGAGTGGTGAGGAGGCTGTCGCCCGCCCTGGCTAGAAAATGCTCTTGACAGCTTCACAAACATGCTGGAAAAAACCCACCAAACCACCAAACCAAAAGGCAGCTGTAGGATGGACCACCACAGTTGCTGAGCAGCCCAAAGCAGCAAGGTGGGCGTACGAGAAAATGGTAGGAGAATATGAGATCCAGTTCAAACTGCTAAGCAAAAGAAGTCATTTTTCCACAAAGTTACCTGTGTGGAGGATAGGTTTGATTCCAAACAGTCAAATGCCAAGACAAAATTCATATCACGGCAGCTTTTAAGACCTCCAGCTGTGCTTTTAGTCTGCATTAGAACAATAAAAAGCTTCTTCGAATACTTTTTCTAAGATGAGGTTGTATGGAACTGCTTGTTCTGGTTATGAAGGGTGGTGTTACCTTATTTAAAGATGTTGATTAAGAGTGTCTGTAGTTTGCGCTTCCACATGAGTGACAAGTGTAGTTCCTTTTCACATTGTTTTATCTGTGTTGCCAATACAAGACAAAGTAAATTTCAAAAATAGAAGGAAAAGAAAAAAAAGCCCAGCGATTGGGCATTAAAGGACGCCGAGCTCATGGGCCTGCTGCCTGTCTCCAGAACGGCCGCTCCGAAGCCGCTGGCTGTCAGCGTGCGGTGCAGCTCCCAGGGCATCGCCGCGGGCTGCGGAGAGCAGGCGGGGTGGCTGCGGCTGGTGGGGCGTTTGCAGGAGGTGACTGTCCGGTAAGCATCCAAGGATGCTGCAAAGCACTCGACACGCTGGGAGCCGTGTGGTAGGGCTGGTGTTGCCCTGGTTCCCTTAGCTCTCCTGCACGGACCGTTTGCATTCACCAAGAGCCATTTACATACACCATAGCGATTCACTAGAGCTCTGACGTAAACAATTTATTGCTTTGAGAAATAACAATAATTAGGAGAAAAGTGGGTGAAAATTAGCATACTAATGGAAAGCAATGGAATTATTAGAAGGTGGAGATTTACAGTCATATCCACGTGGGCAGTCGCTTCCAGACTTACAGTGGGTGGATGTCCTCGGGGAACAGCAGACACTCTTCTCACCTGCTGTATTTTGCATACTGCACTTTGACTTTGGAGGAGGAAATACCGGCGCGGCTGCCATGGGCGTCCTGCCGGCACATCGCACCCTTGGGCGGTCAGTGCTGTGCGCGTCCCCTGGCTCTGCTTTCCGTCCGCTCCCAAGATGACAAGAAGGAGAGAATCAGCAGTGTCAGAATGGCTTCAAAGAATTCATCCCTTTTCTAGTTCAGCAAAATACGATAGGGGGGGACAGAAAAAAAGTCTGTCAGGGGCTGTATCGGGTTGTCTTGTAAGGAGGCTTGCAAGGGTCCTGCGGTTACTCAGCGTTACGCATCCTGTCGCGTTCCTGTATCCACTCCGTGGTGGTGTTCCTGGTTGGGAGCTGGGCAATGTAGAGTGTGTTTGTTGTAACTGCCCTGTTTCTGCTGGGTAATCCTTCGCCTCTGCGCCGTCGCCGAAGCGCTCCCGGAGTGGGGGATGAAGTTCCTGCGTCGCCCCGTAAATAAAACTCCAGCACGTGGCACTGTCGGTGTGTTACGTTTGTGGTCTGTTCACAGCTAGCCGCTACTTCCACAAACCATAGCGTTAGAATGCTAGATCTGGATATTTAGGGTAATTCGTTGTGTAAATCAGAATTATAGCAGACTGCCAGCCCTCTTTATTTGCCATTTAGCGAGCGTTGGGCAGTGCGTGTTACCGACCGTTGCTAAATGTTTGTGTACTGGGTTGTTCAAAAGCTTCTCTGATGAGGGTACTTGAAGTTCTGAGCTTTAATAATATAAGTGCAATAATACAGTATAAGGATTAAAAAAACATTGTAGATGGTTAAGAGGTGGCAATGTGATTTCAGAGTGAACTAATTAACAGTGAAATAGTCAACGAGAAGACTGACCGTTTTGAGGCGTTCTGAAAGTAATCTGCGTGTTTTCCTTGCTCTCTTCCAGTCAACGAGTTCACGGTCATCCGGAAGAAGTTCAAGTGCCCGTACTGCAGTTTTTCAGCCATGCACCAGTGCATCCTGAAGAGACACATGCGATCGCACACGGGAGAGAGACCCTACCCCTGTGAGATCTGTGGGAAGAAGTTCACCCGCCGGGAGCACATGAAGCGGCACACCTTGGTATGAGGGTGTTTGGGTTAAAAATAACAGGAGCTTCATCGGGTTTAGGTATCTTGTTTTGTTTTCCTCTCTGGGGCTCCTCTGAAGACTTCTCCGCTATCTTTTTTTCCCCAGCTTTGGAAGGGCCCGTGTTGAGCTGCCTGTCCCTCCAGAGCTCTCCTCCACCCGCGCTCCCAGCTCAGCCGGAGCAGAGGGTTCCCGAGCTGCACCTCGGAGCTGCCGGGCTGAGCCTGGGCGTTAGCAACGAGGGGTAGAATAGCTAATGCCATCTTCAGGGTGGAAAGGGAATTTTATTTTTGTTAATAGGTTGAATGACTCGGTGCAGAAGGCTGTGAAATAAGTCACTCAGCAAGAAGAATTTGAGGCAAAGCTACTCTGGTCTGGCAGTGCTTTGTTAACAGAAATAATGTTACGCCTTATTGAAGAGAGCTGCTCCAAACCGACTGGGAGGCTGGCTGGTGCCGGTGTCCGGCTTTTCACAACTTCTCCAGAAACAAAATTTGAAGCCAAACTTTGATTTTCACCCCCCTGAGGAGAGAATTAATTTGCCATCCTGAAGTGGTTTCTCAAAGCTTGGTATAGAGGTGATCTTGTGGAAGAGGAAATAGTTTCTATGGAATTATTTCAGTAATGCTTGCCAGCAAGCTCTGTTGCCTCTTTAATTAAGCTTGTAGAGAAAATGGGATTTTTCTTTTAAATACTGAGGATGGTAGCTGTGAGGTTCTAATACAGTGAGATGTTAAAAAAAAAAAAAAACAAAAAAAACAAAAAAACAAACTGAGTGTTGACAGTTCAGTGACTTAAAAATTTATATGTTGACATAATTTAAATAGCTTTTTCCATATTTATATTACCTATATATCTCATAGCTATATTATCTGGTAAATTTTGAATGTAAAGAATATCATACTGGAGGAGGAGTGCTGAGCGTAATTAATGTTTTCCTGGTCATAATTCTCAAAAAGCCACAGAGAAGTTGAATTCCCTCATCCCAGCCCTGCGAGCGCTGCGTCCCCGTGCAGAGCTTCCTGCAGAGGCCGTTCCGTAGCGGTGGTGCAGCTGGGTTCAGGTGTAACAGGGCGTGCGGTTCCTTTTCGTGCTCTGCAGGCTGCTGGACGAATGCAGTCAGCCTGCGTTTACGGACCGCGGGGAAGGCAGGAAAACGCCCGATACCCTCCAGGAGTAAAACTGGGGTGATCTGAGTTAATTTTAGTTCTCGGGTTTTTGCTGCTGGCATCACTCGAGGTGACTGATCTGGTGCTGCTGAGCCCCGAGTTCAGTTACGCGCCCAGGGAGGTGGAATCGGCTCTGTGTGAACACATTCGGGGGAGGCTGCATGTCTGGCTGAATCTCTGCGTGACTCTTGTGTCAGGAAATAAGGTCGTTCAGAAAATACCAGCTGGGTTACAAATTTTTGGTGCCAATTCCTGAAAGAAGCGCAACCCTGAGAATACCAAGTTGTTTTCATTTGCAAAGAGCTGCAGAGGACTCAGAGGTGTCTTGGACTGGATGCGCTAAGGAAAAAAGGACAGGGACCTGGGGAGGGGTTTGATACTGTTGTAAGGCCCCAGAAAAATTCCGGTTTCACTATTTATCTGAAGTTTCTTTCGAAACGAAGCTACAAAAAGGGGTATTTTCTTACATGCAAATGAGGCAGTGATCTTCATTTACAAAAGCGGCAGCGCGGGCTGCCCCAGGTGCTCGTGGCTGGTGAACTGCCGGATTCGCCCGCTTTGCTCGTCTCGGTGTTTCCGGGGCGGCTGAAGTTTTGAGGCTTAATTGTCAACTCTCAGGTAAATCTGGAAAGATGAATGCTGGTGTGCGTCAAGTAAAAATACGTGTTATAAAAATAACGTGTAGGAAAAGGAAGTAGGTTTAACACACCAAAACCCTCATTTCTCTTAGTTCCTCAACTGATAAGCAAAGAGAAAAGGGACTGGTTTAGTTTGTTTAACTCAGATTAAAAAGC
The DNA here is from genome assembly GCF_030867145.1 of Opisthocomus hoazin. NCBI lineage: Eukaryota > Metazoa > Chordata > Aves > Opisthocomiformes > Opisthocomidae > Opisthocomus > Opisthocomus hoazin. The sequence continues at coordinate 18,203,803 of NC_134431.1, forward strand.
ATATCTTTGTAGTCTTTATATAAAATTTAAATTTAATAGAAACGCTTGTTTTCTTTGAATTGGGATATTAAAGTAAAACCAAGATTTTCTTTCTGAAATCTTTGCATCTCAGGTGATGCTGCTCTGCGGTGGCAGAGCAGAAACCGAGGTTTCTCGCCTCGTTGCGGTGAACGGGCTGTGTCCAGAAGGAAGCGCTGCCCCTGTCATACCCACAAGGTTTTCAAAAAAAGCACCACCTTAATCAAAAGTTTCTTGGTTCTAGTTTGAAGTGATCTGTCTGCATGTGATTCTGTATACATTGAGCTTGACCTGCTCTGTCGCAGCATCGCCAGTGGCTGCAAACTGCTTAAAACCGGCAGGATAAATTTAGATAGGAGAGAGTGGTTTTGTTTGTGTACTGAGCTTCACTTTCCTTGCAGCAGCTTTTCTGGTTTTTTAAATTTTTAAGTGCGAAAGCATCTGCCTTTTCCTGGGAAGAGCTGCTGCCTGGTCAGCTGGAAGCCCGTTGTCCGCCTGCAGCAGATGCCGGCGGCACGGCACGGCTTGCCAAACGGCAACGCTGCCGGCACCGGGTGGGCGCTGAGCCCCGGCCCCTTGCACCAGGATGATCAAGGGCCTTACACGAGGAGTTGCTATGGTGTTCAAAACCCCCCCATCTACTCCAGCTTCCTTCCACTCGGCTGAGTGCCCAGCCATCTGCTCGGGGACCGCCTGCTCCCCGAGATGTCCCCGCGCTATTTCCTTGGGGTGCTGGGGTTCTGGTGTCCGGGAGGCAGATCCGAGCAGTGCGCTCCGTCCTGCTGCAAGCGCGCAGATTTCAAGCTCTGTTACTGGTTTTGCAGCGGGAAACATCTTGAAGTGCCAGCTGGTTGCCTCCGTCATTTGATTTCTGAGAACTTTCCCTTTCTTAAATTTTGTTCAGGTATTTAGGGTGTTGTCAGCGCAGCACTTTTCCCCTCTCTCCCTTGGAATATTGGGGTGTAGTCAGTTAGAATATGGTCTTTCTAATGGCGTTTTCAGATACTGAGAGCCAAACGCCGTCTGTGTGTTTAATACAGACTAATTTGGCGATAAGGGAAATAGGGTTAATTTCTGCTCAGCTGCATCCAGTAGTACGGCTCATTCCGAATATGCTGCCTGAACTGTCACTGTTGGCAAAGAGGGAGGGAGGTGATCAGTTTGTAACAGATATTCCAATGGCGCATCGTTTCAGTACCTGTTTTATAATTTCTTTTTTGTGTGGCTCTCTGAGCCCTTATTCTGCACCCTTGAGCACCGTCTGTAATCCTATTCAGCTTTTGATGCCTGAAAATCCTCCTTCTAACAGTTAAAAATGAGCGATACTTGCAGATCCTTTTAGATGGCTCTGAGCAGCCCTGTCCCACTGCTTTTTAAAAAAGCTTACCTGTAGCTTAAAAAAAAATAAAATACAATGACTCTGCGTGATGCGGTTGAAGAGTGCGTCGCGGGGACTAGCTCAGAGCCAGGAGAACCCGAAGCCGGAGCACATCAGAAGCGCTTGCAGACTTTGAACGCGGTTGGGACCAGCGCGGTACAAAGCCTGAGCGAGCATCCTGTGGTAGTGAGGGCCGAGGGGGTAAGATGGGTCAATTTGTCCTCTTCCCAAATACCTTTAGCTCGGCTGGGCTTTCCAGATGAGCGATGAGCACGGGGTTCCGGAGAACCAGATTGCGAGAGCAGGAGATCCCGTGCCCGGGCAGGAGCAGGGCACTGGCCTCACCGCACAGCTGGTTTAAAATAAAAACCTCTGCCACGCAAGGCATGTTGAACCAGCACAACCTCTCCTACAGGCTGCTGTGAGCATGGAAAGAATAAATGAGCTTAAGAAAAGGATTAGGCACTGGCGATGCGTGCCCAGAGGCTCTGAGAGCTGACGGGCTGCACGGAAGGGCTTGCTCAGGGTGACCCCGACTCACTGGCCACTGAGTGGGGAAGGGCAAGGTGGGTCCTGCTCTGCTTCCGCACCGCTGCCCAGAGCGGGTCCTGCTGCTCCGTGCTGGCCATAGGGCACCGGCCAAGGCGAGCTCCTGGGCTGGCTTGGTGTGGCATTAATATATAAAAAAAATAAAGAAAATATATATATAAAAGTGAATAGATATATGTATAATATTTATTGGTCAGCCATGAAGTAGTCAGGCAGTTGAACTAGGCAATTGTTGTAGGTCCCTTCCAACTGAATTATTCTATATATAAATGAAATGAATATGTCTATGTGTATTACATATATTTTTATATATATATGTACACACATATAAATGAAAGTACCCAGTGAGGCTCCTGGTGGTGGAATTCAGGAGTTCTCGCAGCACTGCGTGGCCGTTCCCCGTGGGAGAGGAGCAGGTGAGCGTTCTGAGCAAGCTCCTTGCCTTCTGCGCGCGGCAGAAGGAGCCAGCGACAGATTGCAGCTCTGATGAGGTGTTTCTGTGCTGCTCAGAGTATGGCGTTTTGCTCACTGTGTAGCAAAGTTTGAAGCTGGAAGTGATCTCTGGTGTCCTGCAGAGCATTTTCCCACTTCCCACTTACTCTGTATAGCTCTGTAAGCCTGTTGTTCTCGGACATAGAATGCAGCATGACTTACAGAGCAGAAACGTTGGTGACAAACCATTTTTCAGCCACCAAAGCAGTCAGAAATAAGGTTAGAAGCGCATTCGGCTGCATTTTTTCAGAGAAGCGGGCTGTGTTATCAGTGCTCCTGCTCTTTGGTTCTTGGCAGCGGTGGGATCAGGAGAAAAATCGCTAAACCGAGGTGATGCTAACGCTGGTTTGGTCATGGGTCATTCTGCTCTGGGCTGCAGAGAACCAGTGCGTGGGGTTGGTGGGGTTTTTTTTTTCCTTTTTCCAATGTTCCTCGTGGTGGTGGTGCAATGCAACTATTGCACCCTAGAAGAACAAAAAGAAAAGGGGAGAAAAAAAAATGAAGTGCTGAAAGTTCCTCCCAAAACTACCAGTGTGGTGATCAAAAGGCCGTCTTGAAAAAGATTTTTCCATTGTGTGAGACCACGGCAGGGTTGAATTAATCATGGTGGGTGTGAGTTGACGATGACAGCTCGTGACTATCTCAGGCTGCAGTCGTGGGCTGCGGTGGCTTTGCCTCTGCAGAAGGACGGGGCAGCGTGTCCTTCCCTGCCGCTTCTGGTCCATCTCCGTTGGCATTAACTTTTCTGATCGTTCTCCTTTTCCAGGTCCACAGCAAAGATAAAAAATACGTCTGCAAAGTGTGCAACCGAGTGTTCATGTCTGCGGCCAGCGTGGGGATTAAGCACGGCTCTCGCCGCCACGGGGTTTGTGCCGATTGCTCCGGCCGCGGCATAGCCGGTCACCTGGACCACAACGGGGGAGAGGGGTCTCCGGACGAGTGCTACCCCGGGGAGGGCCAGTACATGGAAGACCCGGATGACATCAAAGTGGAAGGAGACGAGGAGATGGGAGACGACGACGACATCAAGTGGAAGGATGACGTGGGAATGTCACAGGATGATGTGATTTTAGATGACGACAAAGATGTCGACTCTCCGCAGGAGCAGGACAACTCTGGGGAGAACGACAAGGATTTCACCTGGATTTCTTAGGGATATTTTTGTTTGTTTTTTTGTTTCCTCTGTTGTTTGTAGGGGTAGGGAGGGTGGGGGAGGAAGGAGTATGTTGGAAAAACTAAGTAGCCTTGTTGTCGTCCATGTGTGCAAAATAACTCTTGTGTTTTCTAAACAAGTCCTTCTCTGTTCCACTCCGATGCTGTCTTAGCAGTGCCGCTTCCAGCGACACGACCGCCTTCGCCTTCCCCCTGCGCCCTTGGGGAACAGCCCCGACGCGGCCGCCGCTCCGGCCGAGCCAGCCAGGTTGCATGCAGGCGAGGGAGCGTCCCCGCCGGCGCGTGGGGAGGCTGGGGGAAGCATGAGTCCTCGCACCCGCCCCGAACCGAACGCCGGGGAGATGTTTGTGGCCGAAGCAGGTTTTATTCGGTGGTTGGTGGTTTGTTTCAATTTTTTTTCTTTTTTAACACGTTGTCTGTGTGCTAAAATCCCAGCAGCAGTGGAATTAGAAGCTAACGTTGTGAAAGCGAATCGATGCGTGTGTTGGAGGGCTTCCCTGGGTGATACGGGCCTTGTGCGAAGTTATTTAAAGAGAGTTTTTATTATTTTTTACGGAGCCAAATAGATCAAAAGGCAAGTCAGATGACAGCCTTACAAATTCTTTCCTTAGATTCTTAGCTTCCAAAAGAATCGCTGTCAAAGAAGGAAAGGTTGTGACGTTTCTTGGACCTACCGGCGTCTTACCCACGTCCCGTCTTCCAGCCTTGGTTATCCGCGGTCGCCGAAACGCGCGTTGGTGCTTCCGGAAGCACCCCGTGCTCTGAAGGACACAGGTCGCTCTCTACCTGTTGTTCTTCTCCGCAGGTATCTTCACTTTCCTCCCTTTGCTCAGCTGCCTTTTTCATAAATATATGCAAATCGTAGCAAAAAGGAGGCGTTTGGCAAAGTGCGCGATGAACTGGGAAACCCGAGAAGCCACGGTGAGGAGATCCCGGCTGGGTGGACATCTTGCTGCTCCCGCCCCGCAGACTGTGGCAGGGCCAGGATTTCCCCCGGGTGCGTGGTTCTTCCTTGCCAACCTGAACGTTGTCGTTCCTCACCGGCCGGCAAAACGCCTGCGGAATTCGTGAGGAGAACCTGCAGCTTCAGCTGCGCCGGTTCCGTGTAAATTCTCGAATAAACCTTTTTTAGTTTTAAAACAGGAGCCAGGTTTCTCTCCCAGCACACTCTGGGGGGGCTGCTCCAGGCAGTTGGATTCTCCGTGTTCATATCGGCCACTGTTGCCTTCTTCCAGCTACGCCTAAGTGACAGCAACAGCAAAGCGCGTTGGCAGCGCCTTGTTCATGAGAAGCAGCTTGTTTCCCATCACCTGCTTCTGGTGCTTTCTTTAAAGAAAAAAAGCTGAAGACCTCACTCTTCCCTTGCTGTGGAGCAACTCTGCATGCTGTCTGTGGCGCTGGTACCTTGAGACCTGCCCCACAGGACACCCCGTTAGCAGGAAGCCAAATGACTCAAGGTGCTATTCTCCGTGGCGGGACAGGCGAGCCCTGCGGGACGGCGAGCGCTCGTGCGGCTGCGCTGGTCCTGAGCGGAAAGCGTGGTTCCACCCAGCGCACGAAGTAAAAAGCGTGTTGTACAGTAAACCCCGGTAAAGCAAATAATCTGGCAGGATTTAAGCCACTGGGTGCCAGGGTTTGGTGGAGCGTGGTGGGAGCCTTCGTCCCGGCACCCGCAGTAGCTGGTTCTCCGTTCATCCCCCGGTATCAGTCATGTGCTGGGTTTCCAGCGTTCGATTCCTTTCTCTGCTCTTCAGGCCCTTGCGAGCGTTCGCCGCCTTCTCCGCGTGCGTCCCACCGGTTCGCGCCGACGGTCGGCTTCGCCGGGAGCCCCGGGCAGCTCCCGGGCTGTCGGTCCTAGCGCACAGCAGCGGCTTGGCAACACGGGTCTTCCCCAAAACCTTCTGTGGGACTGCCGAGTTCCGTGGGGCTGGTTGCTTTTAGCCGGCGAGAGCGGAGAACCCTCTGCTCCAGATGCTTCCCGAGCAGTAGGGTCACGCGGAAAGATTTTTATTAAACTGTAAAAATGTAATTTTGCATTTTAGCTTCCGGTAAAGCCCTCCGACCGTATTGAAAGAGACGTGAGCAGACCCCGGGTGTTACGACGGGGCCCATGTGCGCTGCTTCGCCGGCAGCCGTAGCGGCTGGGGGGGGCCCAGAGCGCGGTCGCTGGTTCGTCTCCCTGACTTTCGCCTCTCGGGGCGCGGGCTCTGTATTTATTGTCATTTATCCTGTAAATATGGAGGGGGTGGGGGGGGTCTGAGGTCCTGAACTCGCAGCCTCACCCGTTACGTGTAGACAAATACATACAGTACTTAAAAGATATCTGTAGCTTTGCTTTTTATATGTAAAATCTATTTAAAAAAAGAATTTAAAGCCCCGAACTGTTCAAAACCCCTCGGTTTCTGTGACATTCCGTCTCAGCCGTCTGCTCCGGTGTCGGGCGGCGCATCCGCTGCCGCACCTTCCGAGGAGGAGCGGGCGGTGTTGGTCCGAGTCCTCCTCTGCCTCGCTCCTCCCTGCCCTCCCCGTGGGCAATGTGGTTTTTGCAGTCGAAGTTACGAGGTGCTTAGCTTTACTTGGCAGTTCCTTTGGCAATACTGTTTCCTTTTTCCCCTTTTTCCCCTTTTTTCCCCTTTTTCCCCTTTTTCCCCTTTTTCCCCTTTTTTCCCCCTTTTTCCCCTTTTTCCCCTTTTTCCTTCTTTCTTTTCCTTCTTTTCCTTCTTTTCCTTCTTTTCCTTCTTTTCCTTCTTTTCCTTCTTTTCCTTCTTTTCCTTCTTTTCCTTCTTTTCCTTCTTTTTTCCTTCTTTCCTTCTTTTTTCCTTCTTTCCTTCCTTTTTCCTTCTCTTTTTCCTTCTCTTTTTCCTTTTCCCCCCTTTTCCCCCCTTTTCCCCCCTTTTCCCCCCTTTTCCCCCTTTCCCCCCTTTTCCCCCCTTTTCCCCCCTTTTCCCCCCCTTTTCCCCCCTTTTCCCCCCTTTTCCCCCCTTCCCCCCCCTTTCTTCCCCCCTTTCTTCCCCCCTTTCTTCCCCCCCTTTCTTCCCCCCTTTCTTCCCCCCCTTTCTTCCCCCCTTTCTTCCCTTTTCTTTTTCCTTTCTTTCCTTTTTCCTTTCTTTCCTTTTTTTTAAGGGTGGGCAGAAGGCCGGTGGCTTTCAGCAGTGTTTCCTAGCAGTGACACTCTGAAGCTCTTTGAGCCGAAGATGCAAAAAAATAAATCAAAAAAAAAAAGGAGAGAAAAATGGAAAATCCACCTAGAAGCTGACTTTTACAACGTTACCGTTATAATCTAGCACGTGCTTCTATACTACTAACCTACAGTATATCTGCCCAATAAAATCCCTCTAACGCCTGACGTACATTGGAAGTGCTTTGTTCCGATGGAGGGGCGCGGATTCGGGAACGCGGGAACTGGGCTGTGAACTTCCATGCTCCAGCGGGCGCTGGGTGAGGCTTGGGTTCAAAAAAGGGAATTCGGGCTTTTTGTAATGCTGAAACTTTATAAAACTTCATCGGCTGCTCCGTGCGCCCGGGCCTCTCGGGCCCCCTCGGATCTACTGCCTATGCAAACGTCTGCTCGTCGGGGGTTCAGCAAGACCCCGAGAATTCTGCCTGTGCTGGCCAATGCGAGCGCGAGTCCCCTCTAGCATCTCGTCTTTGTATTTCCCTTCAGGGCTTTCTATACTTCACTGAGGTTCCCTTTTTTTAATTTTTTCTAAATATATATATGTGTGTGTGTATATATATATATATATACAGATTTAATTTGAAAAAACAAAACTCCCTTATGGGTAAAAAATTGATACACTTGGTCCCAGTAACTTGCGATCATTTTTTTTTAAGCATCCCTACGCACTTGTGAATGTCACTCCCTGAATTTCTTCATTGCCCTCAGTTTTTTGTTTTTAAATCCGAAAGTGTGCCAGGAGTTTTAAAGAGCGTTTCAGGCCGTGCTTTGCGACCGCCTCGCGCGATGGCCTCGTCCTGCCCTTGCCTCCAGATCCGAGCTGTGGGCGAGGCGGGTCCCCGCGCTGGGGCTGCGCTTGGGGAATAGCCCGGACGGTGACGGCCAGCGAGGCGCTTGCGTGGCCGCCTGTCCGCTGGCGGTTTCCAAAAATTTCATTTAAAAAGCATAAATCCCCCAGTTTTTTGTGTGTTTTAAGGTCACCCTAAAGCCTCGTGGCTGGAGAGTGACTTGGGGGGGGAGGCGAGAGGGGCTGGGTCTCACGCGGGTTCGCAGTGTGACTGCTCTTCCCTTTTTTTCATTAAAAATCAGCGGTTTGGACTCCAAAATGAGTATTTTCCGTGTGAAGCGGAGCGGGGTCTGGGTCCCGTGCCGGTTCGTCTCTCGCCTCACGCCTTGAACTGCTCCGCTCTTCCCAAGGGAACGCGGCGTTGCCGTGGGGCTGGGTGACCTCGGGGACGGCTGGCCTGGAGGGGCTGGGGGGTTCCTGCCCCCACGGGACCCCCTGCTCTGCGCGTCGCCCCTTGCGAAAGAAACTCCATGAAAACTAGTGCAAAAACTGGAATTTTTTGCAATATTATGGAAGATGAATCTGATTTTAGCTCATTCTGTGACATGTGCAACTCCGAAGAAAGCCATACTTCATGGTTCTGTTTATTTTTCAGATTCTATATTGTGTTGGGAATTTCTGCCTTTTTTTTTTAGTTCCACATAGTAAGAGTGCTGTGTGTATGCTTTCATATCTATATTTATTTTTCAACGTGCTTTAAACCTGTCTACAAAAATAAAGCTAAAGTAAGGACAGCGTTTGAAGATTGTTGACTATTTTTTTTTTTCCTGGGAATATTCTATATTATACTGACTTTATATTAATTGTTATAAACCTGTGTTTGTATTGAAGATGTGTTTTAATATTTTGGGGAGGTCGAGGAGATTTTAGTAACCATAAGTCAGTGGGAGAAAGATGGCTGTGTTGTACTGATTTCCTGTAAATGTCGTGCAGGTAAATAGGACCTTATTTTCTAGTCGCTCTCCCGGTCTCTCGCCCGCCCGGGCGCGCCGCCGGCCTGCCTCGGGGTCCGAGTTACGTCGTGATGGGATTTAGCGTAGACATACTTGCAAAAATCAATCAGTTTCAATAAATTGGGAAATTGCTGCTATGGTTTTTGTCTTGGTTTTGTTTTTTTTAAAATATATATAATATATATTTGTAAATATATATAATATATATTAATAATTTATTTATAATTATAATTATTATTGTATATATTTTTTTTCTCCTCCATCTCGGGGATCCCATGGTCAGAGGGAGCCATTCAGGGGCTGTGGGCACCCCCCAACTGCAGCCCTGCGACGTCCCGGCTCTCCAAAATCACCCCTCGAGCCCCAGGTGGGGGTGAAGCTGCCCCCCCCATTCCCACACCCCTCCCCAGTGGGCACCTGGGGCTCCCCCCCCCCCCCCCAGACCCAGGACTTCTTCACCTTTACGGCCTTGCTCACGATGGAATTCGCCCCCGTCTGTGCGGCTCCCGGGGGGCTGCGGGGTCGGGGGCTGCACCCCGCAGCGCACGGACAGAACAGCAACAATTAGAAAAGAAGAAAAAAAAGAATCCAAATATTTATTTTTCTTTTTTTTCTTCTGGATCCGACACATCAAATCCCCCTTGGGGAGAAGCGGGGCCCAGCCTGGCCGAGCCCACAGGGCCAAGGCGCTCGGCCCCCCTGCGAAGGGGGGTCCCTGCAATGGGGGGGTCCCTGGTGTGAGGCCGGGCAGGGGTGTCACACACACCCCCCCCAGGTCCCTGTGTGGGGAGGGGGCAGCCGGACCCAGCCCGAGCAATGGGGAGAAAGGGTCTGTGGGGGGGGAATGGGTTTAAGGGGGGGACACGGGGTTTGAGGGGGAGGAAATAAAGGCCCTTAAAACCCCCCCGGGGCTGGAGGCATCCCGCTGCCAGTGCGCTCCTGTGCCCCGGGAAGGGAGTATTTAAAAATACGAATTTTCATATATTTATTTAAAAAATAAAAACACACGAAGGGGGGGGGGGGGGGGGGGGGGGGCGGGTAAAAAGGAATAAAACCAAAAAGAAGAGACCTCTTTGTGCAGTTTGGCTTAGTGCAAATGGGCGCGTTCCTGCAGGCACTTCCCGGGCATCGCCCGGCGGGAGCCGCTGCTCCCCGACACCGAAACGGGCGAGAAACGACGAGACAAAGAGTAAAAAACCCCGGGGGGGTGGGGGGGGCAGGCGCCCACCTCTGCCCTGGGCACTGGGGGGTCCCCGGGAGCTGGGGGGGGGGGGATAGGGAACGGACACCCCCTCCGCCGAACCCCGCCGGCCGCAGGCACAGCTTGTGGGAACCCCGGGGGGGTCTCCAGGAGCAGCCCCTGGCCCTGGGGGGGTCCCCAGGAGCAACCCCCGCCGTGGGGGCAGGCAAGGGGTGGGGGGCACGGATTTAGCTTATTTTCAAAGGAAAAAGAAAAAAAGGGGGGGACATGAGCTCCGTGGCGGGGGGTGGGGGCTGTGTGCATAAAGCTTTCGGGGGGCCGTTCCCTGAGTCCGGGGGGGCCCCGGGGTGGAGGGGTGGGGGGGCGCGAAGGCACCTCGAGTGCAAAATGTGCAAGAAGGAGGGAGAGCGGCGTCGCCGGCGTCAGTCGAGGAAGCGCTGGCAGGCCTTCTTCCACCGGCACGCCGTGCACCACATCTCCCGGTTCTCCATCCCGTAGACCTTGCGGCACTTCTTGGCCTCCCCCCGCGGCCTCCTGCGGCAGAGGGGACACAACACGGCACGTCACATCGCGTCATGTCACGGCGGGGGGGGACACACACAGAATCCCAGCATGGGAGGAGATGGAAGGGCCCTCTGTGGGTCACCCATGCCAACCCCCTGCCCAAGCAGGGTCACCCAGAGCAGGCTGCACAGCACCGCGGCCAGGCGGGGCTGGAATATCTCCAGAGAAGGAGACTCCACAGCCTCCCTGGGCAGCCTGGGCCAGGGCTCCGGCACCCTCAGAGGGAAGAAGTTCTTCCTCGGGTTCAGCTGGAGCTTCCTCTGCTTCAGTTTGTGCCCGTTGCCCCTTGTCCTGTCACTGGGCACCACGGAAAGAGTCTGCCCCGTCCTCCTGACCCCCACCCTGCAGATATTTAGAGGCATTTCTAAGGTCCCCTCTCAGCCTTCTCTTCTCCAGGCTGAACAAGCCCAGCTCCCTCAGCTCTCCTCGTAGCAGAGATGCTCCAGTCCCCTCCTCATCCTCGTAGCCCTCCGCTGGACTCTCTCCAGTAGCTCCTCATCTTTCTTGAACTGGGGAGCCCAGCACTGGACACAGCACTGCAGATGGGGCCTCCCCAGGGCAGAGCAGAGGGGGAGGAGAACCTCCCTCGCCCTGCTGCCCACACTCCTCCTCATGCACCCCAGGATCCCACTGCCCTTCTGGGCACCCAGGGCACGCTGCTGGCTCATGGTCACCCTGTCGTCCCCCAGCACTCCCAGTCCCTCTCCGCAGAGCTGCTCTCCAGCAGGTCCGCCCCAGCCTGTACTGTGCCTGGGGTTGTTCCTCCCCAGGCGCAGGACCCTGCCCTTGCCCTTGTTGAACCCCATCGGACAGGAGGGGCCGGACGCGGGCGGCGAGGGCTCACCTGGGGACGGCGGGCGGCTTGGGCGGCAGGACGGGCGCGGCGGGGGGCACCGGGGGCCACGGCGGGAGCGGGCAGCCCTGCCGAGAGAGGACCCGCGGCTCCGCGTCAGGGCGCGGCTGCGACGCCGGCACCGAGCGGCTGGGTGGGCGGGAGGGTGGCGGTGACGCGGTGAGCGTGGCGGCAGCCCCTCCGCGTCCCATCCCCGCTCACCTGGTACGCGTGGTCGGTGTGGACGTGGCAGAGGCCGGAGGGGGCCGGGGGGCTGCGGGGGGAGGCCAGCGCCGGGTCAGGGCTCGGCAGCGGCGGCGGCGCCGGACCCTGCGCCTCGGGGGCCGGGGAGGCGGGTGGCACCGAGGAGGTGGGCGAGACGGGCGTCAGGCTGGAGAGCCCGTCCGTCAGCGAGTCCACGTCCAACGTCCAGCTCCGTGTAGTAGAAGTCCTCCTCGCCGTCGCTCTGCTCGAGGTCGGCTTTGCGGCTGCGGGGAGAGCAGGGGCCGGCTGCGGCGGCTCTGCCCACCCACGGCAGGACCCCACGGCGGGCACCGGAGGGGTCTGGGGGGTCCCGGGGGACCCCATGCGCTTACCCAAGGTGCATGGTTCGGATGTGCTTCTGCATCCCTGAGGAGCTGCTGAGGACTTTGCCACAGCTCTTCCACAAGCACTTGAACATCACCTTGGTGGAGTTCTGCTGGAGAGAGGCGTCAGGCTGGCAGCCCCGGCCCCAGCATCGTCCCCGTCATCATCCCCATCCCCATCGTCATCCCCATCCACCCCCATCCCCAACCTCATCTCCAGCCCCACTGCCATCCCCAAGGGTATCCCCATCCCCACTGTCATCCTCATTGTCATCCCTAACTCATCCCCACCATCACCCCCATCCCTAATCTCACCCTCCTCTTCATCCCCATCCTCGCTATCCCCGTCCTCAGCCCCAACCACATCTCCAACCCCACTGCCAATCCCAATGGTATCCCCATCCCCAACATCATCCCCACCATCATCCCCATCCTTAAACTCATCTTCTTCTTCATCCCCGTCCTCACTATCCCCATCCCCAACCTCATCCTCAGCCCCAAGCTCATCTCCAACCCCACTGCCATCCCCAAGGGTATCCCCATCCCCACTGTCATCCTCACTGTCATCCCTAACTCATCCCCACCCCTAACCTCACCCTCCTCTTCATCCCCGTCCTCACTATCCCCAACCCCAACCCCATCCTCAGCCCCAACCTCATCTCCAACCCCACTGCCATCCCCAATGGTATCCCCATCCCCACCATCATCCCCAACGTCATCCCCAACCCCAACCCCATCCTCAACCCCAACCCCATCCTCAGCCCCATCCTCTTCCCAAACCCCATCCCACCTTCCTCTTCCGCGGGATGGGCTCTCCGAAGACGAAGTGGGTGCCGTCGGGCTCGTCGGGGCCCTCGTCCGGCAGCGGGGCGGGCAGGAAGGTGCTGGGGACGTGGCTGTAGAGCGGGGGTGACGGGGTGGAGGGGGTGGAGCGGTCGCTGGGGGGGTCCCAGCTCCAGTCCCCGCTGGTGTTGCTGCTGCTGCTGCAGCTGGAGGACATGGCAGGCGCCTCCTTCCAGACCTCACCGCCGGGCTCTGGCGAGGAGGAAGAGGAGGAGGAAGGTCAGGTCCTGCCGTGGGACACGTGCCCAGGGATGGGGGGCACGGGAGCACGCTCCTACCTGGGCCGGGGGTGGCCGGAGGGTGACCGAGCACCAGCGGGCTGGTGGAGAGGCTGGTGAGCACCGTGGCCGCCATCACCTCGTCGATGCCCGCCTTGCCCGAGAGCTTCCTGCCAGCGAGAGCACAGCGGGGGGGTTCGGTGACGAGTCCGTGTGTCCGTCCATCCCCCCGCAGGACCCTTCACCCCTGCTCCATCACCCACCAAGGCACCGGGACCCCACAGCGGTCAGGGCTGCACCCACCCCATGGGTGGCTTGCGGTGGGGTGGCACGGGGGTATCACCCATGGGTGCCCCGTCCCCTGCAGCACCCAGCCTGCAAACCCCGCCGGGTTGCACCTTGCTTCATCACCCAGCGAGGCCACGGCCGGGCAGAGCCCTGGGTGCTGCTGGACACGGGCCAGCCGGTCACAGCCGGAGCCCCCGGCGTCGCGGCCGCGCGGCCAAAGTCCTCTTGCAGCCGGTGTTAAAAAAAAAAGACCCAGAAATGCCGGTTTCCACGCGGTGATTTCGGCAGCGTGGCAGCCACCGTCCTACCTGTGCCGGGGCACGGGGATGTGCGCCGAATGCAGCGCCAGGCACCGCTCCAGCCCGGCGTCCAGCGCCCGCAGCGTCGCTTCCCGGCGCGGCACCGGCTCCCCGAGGCAGGGAAAGGGAGCCTGCGGGAGAGACGGGGATCGTCGGATCGCTGGGGGGATCCCCGGCGCAGTGGATCCCCGGGGGAACCCCCCGTCGCCAAGCTCGGTGGGTCAGGGGAGCTGGATCGGCGCCTCCGGGCCGGCTGGCTGGGTCCCTATGGGGTGGATCCTGAGTGGATCCCAGTAGGTCACAGCTGGGATCCAACTGGGATCTCTGCAGAAGACCTGACACCTCTCCGCAGGGCGGCTCCGAGGAGGCAGCACCCAGAGCGGATCCTGCTTGGAGCAGATCAGCTGGGATCTGGCAGGGATCCGTTGCTGAGCAGGGAGCAGGCTGAGCGGATCCCACTCCAGACAGATTCCGGGTGATCTCCACCCCGGGCTGGGGCACTGCAGGGACCCCCTGAGCAGTAGATCCCCGCGGGGATCCCCCCCTCGCCGAGCTCGGTGGGTCAGGGGAGCTGGATCGGCACCTCCAGGCCAGCTTGTTGGGTCCCTCTGGGGTGGATCCCAAGCGGATCCCAGCAGGGATCCAACCAGGACCTCCACAGAAGACCTGACACCTTTCCACAGGGTGGCTCCGAAGCGGCAGCACCCAGAGCGGATCCCGCTTGGAGCAGATCAGTCGGGATCTGGCAGGAGCAGGCTGAGCGGATCCCGCTCCAGACAGGTCCCAGGTGATCTCCCCCCAAGGACTGGGGCCCTGCGGGGACCCCCCGAGAAGCAGGGAGCAGCCCTTCCTGGGGGATCTGACCCAGGTCTGGTGATCGAGTGGATCCCTCCCGCACGGCAGACGGCCCAGGGCTCAGATCCAGCGGGGATCTCCCTTGCCAAGGCAGGGACCGAGCATCCACCCAGCGGATCCCTCCCCAGGCAGATCCCTGGAAGCTCCCAAAGGGCTGGGCCGCGGCAGGGACCCCCCCAGGAGCTCCACGGGCTGCTGCGAGAGATCGCTGCCCTCCCAGCACGGAGCGGATCCCTCCCCAGGGAAGATCCTGAGCAGATAACGCGAAGCTGGGTTGGGATCCTGCCGGGATCCCCGACAGCAGCTCTGCAGGGGGGTGCCCGGAGCTGGCAGATCCCTCTCCCAAGCCAAACCTAAGCTGGACCAGGGCTTGGGACACAGCCGGGATCCACCTGGGATCCCACTGGGATCCACCTGGTATCTGACTGGGATCCTCCCCGCTCCCAGCGCTTCGGGGAGCCGAGCTGCTCCCAAGCGAGCGACCAGCATGGAGTGGATCCCTCCCTGGGGAAGATCCCGAGCGGATCCCCCCGAAGCCGGGTTGGGAACCTGCTGGGATCCCTGCCGGCAGCTCCACGGGGGGTGCCGGGAGCCAGCAGATCCCTCTCCCAAGCGAAACCTAAGCTGGATCAGGGGTTGGGATCCAGCTGGGATCCACCCGGGATCCAGCTGGGATCCTCCTCACTCCCAGCTCTTCAGGGAGCCGAGCTGCTCCCAAGCAAGCGACCAGCACGGAGCGGATCCCTCCCCGGGGAGATCCCGAGTGGATCCCCCTGAAGCCGGGTTGGGATCCTGCCGGGATCCAGCTGGGATCCAGCTGGGATCCAGCCACTCCCAGCGCTCTGGGGAGCCGAGCTGCTCCCAAGCGAGCGACCGGCACGCAGCGGATCCCGCTTTTTTTGAGGACAGACCCCTCCCCCCCCCCCCCCCCGTGAGTGGATCCCCGCAGGATCACCCCCCCCCGGCCCCCCCCGGGGATCCAGGCGGGATGGATCCCGCTCCGGATCCCACCCCCCCGGGGTTGCGCTCCACCCTGGATCCCGCTCCTCGGGGGGGGGGGGACGGGAACCGATCCCACCAAAGGGGGGGGGTGGCGGCTGGCGCGGGGGGGGGGGGGCCCCCCCCCCCCCGCGCCCCGCCGCCACCCCCCCCCCCCCCGAAGTTTGTCCCCGCTCGGCGCCATTTTCTCGGCGGGGAAAGTTTCGGGCGGGCCGCTGTCAGCTGTCACCGCCCCCCCCACCCCCCCCCACCCCGGCTTCTCCCCCCTCCCCGCCTCCCCTTCCCCGGTCGCCGCCGCCCCCGGTACCTTCGGGGCGGCACCGCCGCCGCCGCCGGGTTGGGGAGGAGGAAGAGGAGGAGGAGGAGGAGGAGGAGGATCGCGGCGGCGGCGGCGGGCGGCGGGGAGGAGAACGGTGGGAGGGCGAGGGGGTTCCATGAGGGGAAAGAAACCGGCGGCGGCGGCGGCGGCCGCGGGCCGGGCCCGGCGGGGGAGCGCGCTCCCGGTGTCGCGGCGCCGGCCAAGGCCACGCCCCCCTCACCCATTTCTATTGGTCGGTTCTTTCGGGTTGGAACTCGCCCGCCTCTTTCCTCGCTTGCTATTGGTTCCGACGCGCTGCCACTTGAAGGCGACACGCCCACCCGGGACACGCCCCCTCCCGCGCCCCGCCCCTCCGAGGCACGCCCCCGCCGGCAGCGGCCATCTTCGCCGGCCCCGCCCTCCCGCCGCCCGGGGCCCCCCAAAAACCAACCGCCCCTCCCCCCCCGCACCCCCTCACCCGCACCCCCCTGGGAGTCTCGGGTCTGCCACAGGCTCCCCGCGCCCTCCTGCCAGAGGCCGGGGGGGGCTCCCCGAAAGTCGCGGGGTCTCCCCAAAAAGTTCTGATTTCGTCACTTGGGGGGGGCAATTCGGGGTCCTGCCCGAAATAGGGGGGGGGGGCCTTCCTCCCGCGGCCCCCCGCGAAGTCACAGGGGCGGAGCTCGGAGCGTCGCACCCCGTGGGGGTGTCCCCCCCCCAAAAAAAAGTTGTGCCCCCCCTAATTAGAGGGGTCCCCCTAAATTGTTGGGGTTCCCCAGAAGCTGCGCGGCTCCCGACGAAGTTACGCCCCCCCCAAAAGTCACGGGGGTCCCCCCCGAAGTTTTAGACCCGCTGGGAGTTGTGGGGGGTCACCCGCTGGCTACAGGGCTCCCCGAAAGCCGCAGCGTCCTGAGGGGGGGGGGATTTTGGGGTGGGAGAGCGGTCCCCGGCGGAAGAGGGGACCCCAACCCCGGCGGGTCGCGGCGGTCCCGGCCGTCACGGGGGGGACGGTGCCGAGAGCGGGGATGGGTGCGGGGTGCGGGGGGGTGTCCGGGGTGCGGGGGGTACCCGGGGTTCGGGGGGTGCCCAGCATGCGGGGGTACAGCGGTGCGGGGGGTTCGGGGGATGCCGGAGCTGGCGCTCACCCGAGCTCTGCTCCCCGCAGACCCGGTCCCCCCCCCAGCCCCCGTAACGCCCGCAGCCCCTGTCCCCCGCAGCCCCGGTCCCCCCGAACCCGAGGGATCGGGAGCATCCCGGGGGCCGGCGGGGAGCGGGAGGAGGAGGAGCGCGGCCGGAGCTGCCTTCATTCCACCCCCCCGCCCCGGGTTTAATCGTTAACGCGGGCCGGAGCGCGGAGCTGGCGGCCCCGGCGTTGAGCAACTCCCGCCCGCCCCCGGCCCCCCCCGACCCCGGGCAGGGGGGGGCCCCGCAGCCCCGGGGATGCCCCGCGGGACCGGGACACCGGGGCCGGGCCCCTCTCCCAGGCGGTGCTGCCGAGGGAGCCGGGTCCTGGCCCGCGCTGCCGGGACACCGGGGCTGCGGGCGGGCGGGGTGCGGGGCTGCGCCGGGCGGGCGGGCACCGGGCGTGCGGGGCACCGGGGGCTGCGGGACGCCGGAGTGTATGGGGTACCAGGCATGCGGGATACCGGGAATATGGGGCACTGGGCCATGTGGGGTACCAGGCATGTGGGGTACCGGGAATATGGGGCACCAGGGTGTATGGGGCACCGGGCATGCAGGGTACCGGGGTGTATGGGGTACCGGGAATAGGGGGTACCGGGCCATATGGGGCACCGGGCATGTGGGGTACCAGGAATATGGGGCACCAGGGTGTATGGGGTACCGGGCTGTATGGGGTACCGGGCCATATGGGGCACCAAGTGTGTGAGGCACCAGGAATACGGGGTACCAGGCATACAGGGTACCGGGCCATATGGGGTACTGGGCATATAGAGCACCGGGCGTGTGGGATACCAGGCATACGGGGCACCGGGCCATGCAGGGTACCAGGCCATATGTGGCACTGGGCATACGGGACACTGGGCATATGGGGTGCTGGGCTGCATGGGGTACCAGGCGTGTGGGGTACTGGGCATAGGGGGTACAGGGCCATACAGGGTACCAGCCATATGGGGTACAGGGCCATATGGAGTACCGGGCATACAGGATGCAGGACCTTACGGGGTGTCAGGCCGTACAGGGTACAGAGCTATATAGTGCACAGGGTCATACGGGGGGGGGGGGGGGGGGTACTGGGCCATACAGGGTACAGGGCCGTACAGGTTATGGGGCCATACACGGTACAGGGCTATCCGGGGTACCAGGCATATAGGGTACAGGGCCATATAGGGTGTAGGGCCATACAGGGGATACAGGGCCATACAGGTACAGGCCATATGGGGAACAGGGCTATACAGGGTACTGGGACATATGGGGTACAGGGCCATATAGGGGGATACAGGGCCATACAGGGTACAGGGCATATGGGGTAGAGGGCCACATGGCGGGGGGTACAGGGCCATATGGGGTAAAGGGCCACGTGGGGGGGTACAGGGCCATACAGGGGACCAGGCATATGGGATACAGGGCCGTACGGGGTACAGGGCCATACCGGGTACCGGGCTATATGGGGGAGTACAGGGCTATATGAGGTACAGGGCCACATTGGGGGGTGTTCAGGGCCATACAGGGGGCCAGGCAGACGGGCTACAGGGCCATACAGGGTACAGGGCCATACGGGGTGTGAAGCCACATGGGGTATGGGACTGTGTGGGGTCTGGAGCCGCAGCGCTGTGTGGGTGCGGAGCTGCCCTGGGTGCAGAGCCGTCTGCTTCGCGCAGCCGTGCAGCGTGTGGAGCAGAGCCCATGGGGTGTGGAGCCATGCGGGGTGCAGAGCCATACGGGGCGCGGATCCTTGCAGTGTGCAGCACCGTACGGCGTGCAGCACCGTGCAGCAGATCATGCAGCACGGTGCAACACCCTACAGAGTGCAGCACCGTGCAGCAGCGTGTGCTGGGCTCCTGCTCACCCCCTCCTTTGCAGGAACAGCACCGTGCAGCACCGGCCCCTCGCAGCACGACCAGGACCCCAGCCCCGAGTGGGCTTCCAGCCGGTGGGGAGGAGCGGGGAGCCTGCGGCCAGCGGGACCCCGGCACCCAGCTCTCCGTGGAGATGAGGAGGGGTGCTCCCAGCCCTACCCACTCCCCTTGCTCTGACACCAGCCCCGACCCTCCCAGCCGGACCACCAGAGCCCAAGCGATGTTTTGGGATGGAGCCTTCATCCGCCACCCGGTTTTTGAGCCCCGAGCCAGGGCCGCGAGCACATTTTCCACCACCCCGAGGACTGGGCAGTTGTTCTCTTGTTAAAACGCCAGTCCAGCCCTGCCGAGCCCCACGGGCAGCACGGGAACTACGGCCAAGCAGGCAGCCCTGCACCCGGGGCTTTTCCTGCTGCTGTTGGGGTGGGTTTGGGAGATGCTTTGGTCACCCCCGGCTTGGCCAGAGCAGATTTCCCCGGGCAGGGGCAGCCCCGTGGTGTGCCAAGCCCATCTTGCCCCGGGGCAGCGGCACAGTGGTACCCACAGCCCGGCCCCGTGGGCAGCACCAGCACCGTCCGGACCCCGTGGGCAGCGCAGGGCCCATCCGGCCCCGGGAGCGAAGCAGCTCCGGTCCCGCATGGACGCGATGCACGGGGCTGGTGCAGCCCAAAGGGGATTCGGGTGGTGCAGGAGGGACCCAGCCCTGGAGAGCTGCGGGATGGGGTGATGGAGAAAGGGAGCGGGGGAAGGATGGGGCTGGGGGCATCGCTGGGGGACCCCACGGGCCGGTGCGGGGCGGCTGGCGGCAGGAAGAGCGCGGCGGCATCGACGCCAGCCGCCCCGCGCCGTTTTCTATCGGGGCCCTTATCTCGCAGGGGGATGGGAGCAGCTGCCGGGGCCGGCTCCTCTATCTCGAGCGGCTGTGGTTTGGCATCGAGCGCGGGGCTGACGAAGCGGCACGAGCGCCCGAGCCGCCTCCCAGCTCTAACGTCTTCGGCGGGTTTTGCCGAGCGCCTTGTTTTCGTTTTTAATCTCTTCGCCGTCGGGGTGAAGCTGCCGGAGGAAGGCGCGTGGCTTCCTGCCCGCTGCACGGCTCGGCTCGCCCCGGTGAGCATCCGACCCCCGGGCCACGGCGTCGGGCAGACCCCGGCCGGACCCACGCCCAGCGGGCACCCAGGGGGGCTGCAGGGGACCCCGGCCCACCGTCAGCGCATGGCCCCGGGGACAGCGGGCGTCCCTTGGGGCAGCGATGCCCAACTCCCGGCGGGGAGGAGAGGAGGAAAGATGGAGCCCTGGGGTCCGAGAGCTCCGGGTGCACATCCAGCTCTCCCGAGAGTTTTTGGCACCCGTTGCGGCCGCGGCACCCGTGGGAGTGACACGGAGGGAGCCGCTCTCCCAGCACCGGCACCGCCACGGTGCCGCGGCAGAGGCACCAGCCACCAGAACCAGGGTTTTAGCTCCGGTTTAAGAGTGTTTTCTCCTGACAAGAATCACAGAGTCACAGCCTCATTAAGGTTGGAGAAGACCTTGAAGATCACCAAGTCCAGCCGTCACCCCAACCCCCCCACGCCTGCTCAACCACGTCCCGCAGGGCCACATCCCCACGGTGTTTGAACCCCCCCAGGGATGGGGACTCCCCCCCTGCCCTGGGCAGCCTGGGCCAACGCCTGACCGCTCTTCCAGGACAGAAATTGTTCCCGATCTCCAACCTGACCCTCCCCTGACGCACCCTGAGGCCGTGAGGACAAATCCCTCTCAGCCTTTTAATGGTGTTAGGGAGAGGGCTGCTCGCGGAGGCACCCTGCCCGTCTCCGGAAGGTGGGAGCGGGTGCTGGGGGATGGGCAGCTCCCCAGAGCAGAGCCCGTCACCCACTCTCCCTTGCGCCGAGGCACGGGGCCGCTCCCTGGTCCCCATCACCAGGGACATCCAGCGATGGGAGCGAAGCTGCTCGAGGCTTCCCGGGGGGAGGAGGACAGAGACCCTCGCTCATGGCGTAACCCTGCTGATACAGGGCCTGATCCTGCAGCCCGGGGCCACGGGGCTGGCCCACAGCCCTGCCACCACCGCCCCAAAACACGGCCGGTCCCAGTCCGGTTCCCATCTCGGAGCCGGCCGTGTCCCACCGGGCTCCCGCGCGGCACCCAGCACCCGCAAACGCCCATCTCGGGGCATCCCGCTGTCGACCCGCTGGCACCGGGTGGGGACGGGACGAGGACGCTGGAAGAACAGCAACATAAAATATCTACAGAAAGCGCGTGCAGGGCTGCAGCCGCCCCGGCGGGCGCTGGGCGGGCGGGCGCCCATCCTCGGGGGGCTCAACGCCCCAGGTGGGACCCCCCCTGTGGGGATGACCCCTCTCCCGGGGGGATGCTATAGGTTGGTGATGTAGACCTCCAGGCCGTTGGCTGCCATCCTGGTGGAGCCTCGCCGGGGCTCGCCCGCCCAGACGTCGCCCACGCTTTCGTACAGGTTCTCGGGGGCGCAGGGCTTCCCCGCCTTGTCCCGTTTCGCCGCTGCCTTCCAGTTCACGTCCACGGCCTCGTAGTCCGGGTCGGGGCCGCGGCCATGAGCAGTCCAGGCTCGGTCGCTGATGGACTCGTAGCAGGGGTCAGGGGGGCCTTGGGCTGCCAGGGACCAGCACCCAGCGGGGGCACCCTCCTCCCGGCGGGGGGGCGGCCACCCCCCACCCGCCTCCCTCGGGGACGATGCGGGGACCTGGGTTTTCTTCTTGGCTTTGCAGACCGTTGAGTACATGTCTTCCAGCTGCAGAAGGAAGGTGGGGGTTCACGGGCAATCCCTGCCCACCGCAGGGTATCCCCGTGCCCCCCCAACTTCCCACCCCCCCCAGGAGGATCCTGGCAGCGGATTAACCACTGGGGATCCCACTTTTTGCACAATCCAGGGAGCGCCGTGGGCATCGCCTGCCCTTAGGGTCTCAGCTCCGTATTTCCCCTCTCTCCCCCCCCCAACCCCCAAAATCTCCACTAGAAAATAGGGAGTATTTTACACCCTGCCCCGAGAGCGGGCATTACGGGGAGGCAGGGCGTTACGCAGCACCCGCCCCGTCGCTGCCACCCCCCCATGGCCGTACCTTCGCCCGGGGGGCATCGCCCGCCCCGTCCCAGCACCGCGGGGCTGCGGGAGACCCCGCTGCAGCCCCATCCCGCGCCTCCGTCGTCTTCACCTTGCGCACGCAGGCGTAATCGGCGGCACCGTGCCTGGCACGTGGAGGGGACAACTGGGTGCCGGTGGGCACGGGGGGCACCGGGGCATCCTCCCCCCCCACTGCCAGGCACTCGTAGACGGCGTCCGGCACCAGCTTGCGCGTCGGGGTGAAGAGCAGGTTGGAGTAGGTCTGGTCGGGGCCCGGGGAGGCGGCCGGGGGCTCGGGGACGGGGATCTGGGGCAGCTCGCGGTGCAGGAGGACGCTGACGCCGGGGCTCTGCAGGGACTCGGCGCCGGTGGAGGTGGCCATGGCGCAGGCGAAATCCAGGCTGGCCGGCCGGTGGGCTGCGGGGAGACGAGGGGAGATGGGGGGATGCAGCGAGCACCAAGCCCTGCGCCGGCACCGCGCAGGCACCACGATGGGAGGTGACCGCGGGCACCCGCCGAGTGCCACCGGCCCCCGTCAGCTCCCCCGGCTCCATGGCCACTCACTGTCGTCCCTGGCCTTCACCCGGTACAGCTCGTGCAGCTTCGTGTCCGACTTGCTGAGCGACCGCAGCTGCGTCTGTCGGAGCAGGGACTGCAGCGGGGGGGAACGCGCGTCAGGCTTGTGGCCGGGTGCTGGGGTGCTCGGAGCTCCCCCGGGGCTGATCCTGCCCCCCACCCCCCCCCAGCACACACTTACCTCGTCCACCAGCTTCACCCCGTCCGGAGGGACCTTCGTCCTCCTGCCCTTGCTGCGGGGAGAAGCGGGATGAGCCCGGGGCGGGCAGCCAAATGCGGGGCGAGGAGCGGGTGACTCCCGGACCCCGACCTGGCCATGATGGGCATCGCCCCACGCCCCTCACCCAAGCAGCAGCACCTCCCAAACCCCCGACCCCGCTCCTTCGCCAGCCCCGCAGCAGGGTCCGGGGAAGGGATGAAGGGACGGGAGCATCTCTGCTACGAGGAGAGGCTGAGGGAGCTGGGCTTGTTCAGCCTGGAGAAGAGAAGGCTGAGAGGGGACCTTCGAAATGCCCATAAATATCTGCAGGGTGGGGGTCAGGAGGCCGGGGCCAGACTCTTTCCAGTGGTGCCCAGCGACAGGACAAGGGGCAACGGGCACAAACTGAAGCAGAGGAAGCTCCAGCTGAACCCGAGGAAGAACTTCTTCCCTCTGAGGGTGCCGGAGCCCTGGCCCAGGCTGCCCAGGGAGGCTGTGGAGTCTCCTTCTCTGGAGATATTCCAGCCCTGCCTGGCCGCGGTGCTGTGCAGCCTGCTCTGGGTGACCCTGCTTGGGCAGGGGGTTGGGCTGGGTGACCCCAGATGTCCCTGCCAACCCCTGCCATGCTGGGGTTCTGGGATTCTGTCCATACTGGGAGGGGAGGCCTTGGTTGCACCCCGCGCCCCATCGAGCCGTGCCGGGTACCACTGGCATCACCCATCCCGTCGGCAGCTTGGGGGTTTGGGGTGAGGGGAGTGGCAGTTCCCAGTGCTCCCAGTTCAGAACAGGCACACGCGGGGGGTCCCCACCGCCAAATGCCACCAAGGGGTCCCCGACCCCATCCCCAGCACGGGGAGGGAAGGCAGTGGGGCGGCGGGCAGCGCGTACCGTCTGCAGGCAGCGCACAGGGCGCCCAGGTAGACCAGGACTCCGAGCAGGGCCAGCGCAGCGCCGGCCGGCAGGATTGGGGTCCGCGCCGGCCCCTCGCCGATGGCCGCAGCCATGGGGCAGCCGCTTCCGACACCGCCGTGGGGCTCAGCTCTGGGGAGAGAAAACACGAGCTGGGGTGCTGCCAGGCTCACCATGGCACAAGATGGTGTTCCACGGCCCCCGGGGCTCGCCGGGACCCCCACAGCGCAGCCCCCCGGGCAGGGGGTCTCTCCCGATGCTCTGGAAGGGGACACGTGCACCCAGGGCCCCGTTTTCCAGGCAGCTGCTCCCTGCCCATGGTCACCGTGACATCTCCTCTGCTCTCAGACACCCTGCAATGGGTGCTTTGCCACGCCCTGGAAAACCTCCAAATTTGGGTTCTTTTTAGAAAAAATAAAATCCAACCCACCACCACCCAACCCCGGAGGATTCCAGCTCCCGAGCTGCCACCGAGCTGTCGGAAAGGAGATGGCCAGGGGCCCTGAAACCCCCCTGGAGACATCCCAAAAGTGCCAGCGTGCTTTCTGGGGACAGTGGGACAGCGCTGCGGGATGGGGTGGCCCGGGCAGGACGGGCAAACAGATGACTCAGCTTCCCGGAAGCTTCAGCCTCGAAGCTGTCTCTCCCTCCTCTTCCTCCTCGCACCGCACCGGGGATGCCCTCGCTGCGCAGCAGCTCTCACCCTCTCCCCCTCTGAACCCCGTGGGTTTTGGCCCCATCCAGCCGTGCCGTGGGACCCGCAGGGTCACCAGGCAGAGGACCCCGGGTGGGCGCTGCCAGCATCACCAGTGTTCCCTCCAGTCCCCCCCAGTTTGCAGCGCCGCTCATGGTGAGCTCTCGGGGGGCTGAGCCCAGCCCTGCAGACCCCACCATCCCATTCCTGCTCCCGAGGGAGCCCGGTTGCTCCCCGCAGCATCCCAGCAGGACCCGCGCTCGGGCCAGGGGCTGCGGGACGGCTCTCGGCGTACGGGGACCCCACGTCTCCTCCACCACCACAGCCCCAGTTCCGCAGCTGCAGAGCAGAAAACGCCCGACATTTCGACCGCTTTCCTCCACCGAAAGACAAAGCCGTGCCTTGCCCAAACCCAGCCCTCTTCCCTGTGCCTTCTTCGGGGAATATGGCCCTCCCCTACAAGCCACAGCAGCCGTGAGGCCGGAGCAATGGGTGCGGAGGCGTGAAGGCGCCGGGGAGCCCGACACGAAGAGCGGACGCTCCCCGGCCCGTCAGGATCCCACGCCTTTCCCAAGAAGGCTTTTGGTGACAACCCATCCCCCGGTCCCCGTCCCCGCTCAGCCACCAGCGTGCCGCAGAGCCCGAAGGAAAAGCCGACACCGCTTCCCCTGCGCCGGCGTCGAGACGGCGGCTGCTGCTCCCAGCTCCGCGCACGCCCCGCTCCCCAAAAAGGCTGGTCCTGCTGCTAGGGATCTGCGCCAGCACCTGGGCAACGCCGGGTCCGGAGGGGCACCGGGGCAGCTCCCGGCACCGGGGTAAAGCTCGAAGAAGCCGCGGTAACCGAGCCAGCCAGGGCCAGGAGCAGAGTCCCCGGGTGGGACAGGGCTGGCATGGCCGAGCAGAACGGCTTCCACCGGCACGGCTGGGGACGCAGACCCCCCGGGACACCCGCGCCCCTCTTACTCACCCTCTCACCTAACTTCATCCAGACGAGGAAGATCAGGCGAGCCCCGGTGCAAAGCTACCGCACCTCGCGCGAGCCCCGGGTGCCAGCGCCGCGGGGAGGTCTGCGCCCACCGAGGGACCGACCCCCGGCACCCCGCAGTGCACGGCAGCGCCTTCGGCGCATCTTTACCCCCATCACCAGGAAGTCTCTGCCCACTTCCAGCGCCCTTTTATCTGAGCACTTCCCACGCCTTCGGAAACTTCCCCGACTGAAGCCTTCACCCCCAGAGAACAATTATTTCAAGGTGGAAATTGAGACGGAGAGGTCTTCGAGACTCACCAGGCTGGACAGACTGGCTCAGATCAGAGCTGGGAAGGGAAGGTTGCTCCCTCTCCGACGACATTTCAATTAGACAGCCCTGCTTTTCTGTCTGAGCATACATTAATTAGACAGATTACCTGCGACGCGAGCAGTCGCTTCAGACAGCCCTCGCTGAACTCGTTCAGCTCATTAGAGCGGCAGGATCGCAGGCTGCAGCAGCGACTGCGTCCAGGGCAGAACCGAGCGGGCTCTGAGGTTTCGCAGACAAAATTACAGCGGGGTGCGACGGCCGGGAGCCGGCGTCGCGTCGGAGTCGAAGCGTGAGCGTTTGGCCGGCCGAGGCAGGCGCACGCGGGGCAGCTGCTCCCACAGCGGGTGGATTCCCCATCCGTGAATTTTTAAGACCGAAGAACGAAGGGAGAGGCTTCCCAAGTTGAAGTTAACACAGAGAAATTCTTCCGACCCACTTTGTCGCGCAGGAGGTCGGATTTCGGACCTGTCAGAACGCCCAGCGCGCGCCCTTCGGCGCGTCCGGGCTCAGCCGTCACCGGGAGCAGCCGCTTCTCAGGACTGCACGTTGCCCCCCCCAGAACCACAAACCGGAGAGGAAAACCCAGCGCCCGGCTGGAGCCGCCCAGGTAGGACCGAGCAGGTCGGCGAGGCCGAGTCTCAGACCGACCCACTGAAAGGCACACCTGAATGTCCTGCCCACGAGGTTCTCGATCTCCCGGTCCCGGGGCTATTCCCCGGGGCAGGAGACTCGGCAGACGGCGTTTCGTAACGCGCTGGCTCCACCGGCCAAGATGGCTTTGGAGAGGAGAGCGGTCGCAGCCGCCGCGTACGTGCGACGCACACCCGCAGCCCGCCGAGGAGGGAGCAGCTCCCTTTTGCGACCCCCGAGCACCGGGACCCCAAACGCTGTCGGTTCGTTACTCCAGGACGTGAGAGTCCTTTGCAACTCCTACAAAAGGCACAAGTTTCCCAGCCGAGCTTCACGAAAACAAGAGTAAAACTCACTGTGAAACGGAGTGCCGCCGCCGCTGCTGCTGCTGTCTGGCCTCTGAGTCATCTGCCCAGATAAAGCTGCACGCAACCTTCAGGGCGACCAGAAGAAAGCAGACGAAGCTGCCAAAAGCGCGTTTGCGAGGAAGCCGGGCGAACACCGCGAGCTGATCTCCGTCAGCGACGGCGAACATGGCTGCGGCAAACACAGCGCGGGTGCCCTGGGGAGCTGTGCGGCAAAAAAGTCCCCAGAAGCAGAAGTAGATCTTTATTGTCTATTAAATTATGAAAAGTGAAAGCCCCGTAACAGCCAGTCAACAACTCCGAACCTGCCCCAGGCCACGGGGTGCTATTGGTAAATTTTAAGACTATTTCTGGAGCCCTGGCCCAGGCTGCCCAGGGAGGCTGTGGAGTCTCCTTCTCTGGAGATATTCAAGACCCGCCTGGACGAGGTCCTCTACAGCCTACTGTAGGTGACCCTGCTTCGGCAGGGGGGTTGGACTAGATGACCCACAGAGGTCCCTTCCAACCCCTACCATTCTGTGATTCTGTGATTCCAACATGGAGCAGGCAAGAGATCTCCCCCACTTCTCTCGCGTTTCTGCAGCTGGAGGGAGAGGCTTCACGGCCAAACTCCTCCGCAGGAGTCTCATTTAGCAAGGACCAACTGTGCTTCTAAACGCCAGACCCAAACACCACCAAACTCGGAGGCACGCTTCCAGCCACAGCCCCGCTCGCTGCTCTCACGGAGGAGCGGCTTTTGAGAAAAGGCAACTTGAAAACCCTAAGGTGAGCGACCTGCCCGCTCGCCCCGCGCGGCTCTGGTCGAGGCTGACATCATTTCGGCAGGTTTCTTTCTTCCCACCCTTCCGCGGTGGCTGGAAACGCGCTCGCCTGGGCAGAGAAACGCGCTGCTGAGCACGACGCGAGGACCTGCGAGAGAGGTTCTGCGCAGAGCCGAGCCGCAGCACGAGGCCAGCGGAGACCTTGGTGCTGTGGCTGAGGGAAGCCAGGCTCCAGGACGGCCACGTCAGGGTGGCACAGGTTTTCTTCAGAATCACCTCCCTGCCACAGTGGTTTTCTCACCACGGATGCAGCAGTTTTACACAACTTTGGGTTTGCAGATGACAGCGTTTCGGTGACCGCACTCCCTCGAGCCCCTTCAGCAGGAGCCAGGAGCTCAGCAGCTCCCCAGGAGCTGTTCCACACACAGGCAAAACTCCAGTCCCCCTCCCCACGAGACCACCAGAAATTTTTCGCTTGAAAAAAAAAACCCCAGGTCCCCACACCTCTGAACTCAACAATTCAGTCACTGTGAAAGCCATCAGTTCCCACCCAACCTCGAGACCCAAGCCACGGGAGCCCAGCAGCCTTGCCAAGCCCAAGCACCTCTTCCTCCTCTTTAAGCCCAGCTGTTTCCAGAGAACTAAGCGCTCGGCGGCACAAAGCTCGCAGCTGGCCGGCCGAGCTTCCCCGCTGCAGCAGGAATCCTGCCCGGCCAGTCGAGCTAGCTGCAACAGCATCTCCAACAATGCCACCGTTTCTATACAGATCAGGGCTTTTTAAAAGTATTTTTCAACCCCTGCTTAATTGCAGATACCCAAGTTTGCCAGGCAAGAAAGCAAACGCCACTTACTTTGCAGAAACTCAACAACCGGTGAGCGGGCAGAGCAGGGAGCTGATCATGCTCTCTTCCTCACCAGCCAACCTGGAGAATTTAGCTTCTTTTATCCCGCAGAGTTATTCCCAGTTAGGGGCTCACGAACGTTTCAAACATCTCGAGCCGAGCTCTCCCGCTCCTCTAGCTCCTTCCACGCAGACAGCTCGGCGCAGACAGCACGCAGCGCAGCTCGCTTCCTGGCCCGCAGCGGCGGTGGCTTCCCCCAACGGCAGGCTGGGTTTCTCCCCGCCTCGGCGGCAGACGGGCTCTGCAGCACCCAGCACCCGAGAGCACCCTCTGCCGCGCTCCGCTCCCCACCCAGCCGGTTTTAGTGCCAGCTCTCTACCCGCAGGTGAATATGAGGAAAGAACGGGTCACCACACGTCATCATTACCCTGCAAATGAGCAACGCCTTACAAGGACAGAGGGAAAAAATAAAACCCAACTTTATTCACCAGGGACGGGAACAGTCTGGGGTGGGAGGCAGCAGCGATCCACACAGGAGTCTGACAAGTAAGGCTGTGGAAATCCCAAGGAAGGGTCAAAATACGACTGAGCCGAGACATGGGGCTAATACACCGAATTCTTAGAGACCCTGATGGCAAATAGTCTGAGCACAAAACAAGCCCAAGAAATTTCTCTGCCCAGCCCAGCTCAGCAGCCACGGGCCACTTCAGCAAGCACCCACGCTGCACCGGGCACATTAATCCTTGTCACCACTCCACACTTGAGTGCGGGAAACAAGCAGTCACTTGTGAGGGAAGGGCACTGAGCAACCACTGTTAAACCCTTGAGATCAGCCCAGCGTGTGGAGAAGGCGAACTCAGAGCAGTAACGACAGCGCGGGCAATTTAGTTCGGAACCGACGGATGCTGAAGTGCTCGAGGCCGCCCACGCCACCACTCACGTCCCCACGGTGCCCATCGCGGCAGGATCCCAGCGCTGTCCAGGAGAGGACAGTCACTGGAAGAGGTCTCCTGCAGACACCCATCTTGCTCACTTGTGCTGCTGCTCTGTGTTTTCCGAGGTGTCTGCAGCGATGCTAAATCCCACGCGACTGAACAACTCTGCCCGTAGCTCCTTCAGCTGTAGGTTTTCTGCTTAGTTTGGCAGCCTGACCCTACCAGCAGGTGCAGCCCTGCCCAGGCCGACAGCTTTAGCAGTTTCTTAGGAACAGATTAAAAAAGGTGGTGCTAAAGGAGCAAAACTCTTCATTAAAAAATGACTCGCAGAACCAAAGGAAATCGATTTCTTAAATTAAGAAAACAAAATATGTCCTTAAGATACTGGCATAAAATTGCAAACAATTTTTTTTTTTTTTAAAAAAGGCAATTACAATGCACAAGTCCCACCAGAACCGGAGTCTGACGAAACCACCATCCCCTCTGGGGCAAGGACTGGCTGCCGCCAGCACAGCAGATCACCTAGGGGAGAAGACATCCTTCCCGTCCGGAGACCGCCCGGGCTGCAGGCGAGGGCACTCGGCCCCCACGCCCGCTTCCAGCGCAGCCCGAAGCTCTCCCGCAGCAGGGCTGCACACACAGACCCCCTGACCTCTGCGCCCAGCCCGACCTGCATCTGGGTCCTGAGGTGTTTTAACAAAAGGACCTCTGTTCAGCGAGCCACCTAGGACAGAAAAACTCCAGCAATGATGGCAAAAATCACAAGGTTCCCTGTGGGGTTGTTCCTAGCTAGGAGGTTTGAGAATCCTTTGCTCTGCTGTCTTCTTCCCCCAGCTTTGGCACTCGACTTGTAGAACCACGCAGCTTTCCATGCCAAGTCCATGAGTTGGGCTATAGCATGTCCTAGGGATACTCTTACAGTCAAACTGATGAAATCTGATGCTTGAGGCCACCAGCACCCCACTCTGAGCTGCCAGTTTTCTGTCTGTTCGTTACACTACGCTACAAGGAACTGCTCCCAAACCCACCGAGCCCTCAGACAAACCCCACAGCACAAACCAGCAGGCAGAGAGCAGCTGGAGCAATCTGCCTTTGTTGTTTTCACCCAGCACAAGCCTCTTCTGCTACGCCGGAATGTGCTCGGGACCCTGCCTCCGCTTCTGCTTGTCAGTTGGCAGCCAAACACAAGCCACGGTTGATGGCAGGATGTGGGGCTTTCAAAGCCCCTCCTCGGCTGGTTCGTAGCCAGCGGCGCTACCACCCGAGTAGCTACAGACCCTGGGTGGAGGTGCTACCGCAGCGATAACAGAGGAAAGAAGTGTGCAAGAGGGCAGAGAACCGTATTTCTTGTAGCTGGTCCTTGTACCAGGCTCAGGCTCACAGAATGCTTTCAGGGCTGGAAGGGTGTGTGCTCCTCCCGCTCCCAGCAGCATCTGGTTTCAGAAACTGCTGCTTTTCAGCCCAGTTCGCAGGCTGGGCAGCCTGAGGCCTGCAGGAACAGGATGGCTCACCCAGGCTCCGAGGCCACGAGCACCGGGGCTGGCTAGCAGGACAGTCACTGCAGTCAAACGCCTTCCTCAGAGACTAGAACTCAGTCATCTTCTTATGTGTTTCTGCTTTCTTCTGCTCCCGCTGCAGACTGGCTTCCTGGGCCTGCAGCTGCCCCAGCTGTTTGTGTGCGTTAGCCAGCTTCTCCTCCAGCTGAGCTGTAGCAACGCTGTGCCTGAAAGCAGAAAGCATTACGGCAACGTCATCCTGCACGGTGAGATCAAAGGCCTGTCACTATCCCAGGAGGGTCTGCCCTTTCCTGCGGGATTAGCGCAAGGGACCTGCTGGAAGCCAGGAAGAACCCGATGCTCAGTGCAATCTGGGCTAGAAAATGTCCTCCTGTGATGCTCAGCAGCCACATCGCAGAGATGGGCATGAGAAGCAGAGGGCTTCAGCACCCGTCCTCAGCAAGCTCCTCTCTTCACCATAGCCCGAGTTCCAGCCAAAGGACCCCAGCCAAACCTGCCAGTGTCCACGCCGGTCTGAAGCACACGCTGAATCTCTCTCCTCCACCCCCCCTTCGGCCTCATCCAGACATGGTTCACTTGTTCCTCCCACACCTCATTTCAAGCCCACCCCTTGCCAGAAGCACCAGCAATTCTCAGTTCATCCCGCAGTCCCCAAGAGGATGCTTTCCTACCGCCCAATGTTGCGTTCCAGGGCCTGCTGGATTCCTATGATATCCTTCTGCGTTTGTTCAATCTTCTCCATCGTCTGGAAGAGGCGGACACTCAAGGCCTTCTTGGTGCTCTTGCTAGCATGGTAGATCTCTTTGCTGTTCCTCTGCGGCAGTGCCACCCCTCCAGCCTTCTCCCCAGTGCTCTTCCCTCGCAGTTTCTCATTCAAAAAGTCAAACACGTTGTGGTGAGGCTTACGGCTGCCCGCGCGGGACTGCCCCGAGCCGTTTCCCTTTGCTCGGCACTTCCTCGATTTGCCTGGGTCCAACTTCCCCTGTTTCTTCTTCTGAAGCACCTCAGCACACTGGTCGAGGGACTTCCCCCGAGGAAGTACCACAGCCTGCACTGGCTCCACTCGGCCCTCAGAATTCTTCCCTAACCCTGAGGAGAGACACCAAGCGATTACTGCGAGCGAGGACACCCCCTCTCCGAGTCACCTCCCACCACCAGCTCACGCTGACAGCCACAACCTGAGAACAGGCAAACAGGCTCTTGAGGTACAAAAAGCCACGACCGCCATCCGAGTCGAGGGGAGCAGCAAAGGCCGCAGCACGGTGGATGTGGATGCTACATCAGGAGCCTTCTACAGCAGAAGATACGCGATCAAAAGCCCGAGGCCGTTCATCAGGCCGGTTTCTGTGAAACTACGTTCAGCCTCACATTCTCAGCTTCTCAAGCCAGGTTCTTCTTGAAACTGGTTTGGAGAACCAGAGACAAACGCAACTGGCAGACCAGGCTCCTAACGCCCCGAAGGCTCAATACAATTTGTGTAGTGAGAAGCTAGCTCAGCAGGCTTTGAAGTCTGCGTCTAGAGCCGGGAGATGCTTTAACGCAGACATCAGAAGCTCCATAGATCAGTTCCCTTCCACCTTTGAACATCTCACACTACAGTTCTCACGGCTTTCATCATGAACTTGACCACGGTTCCAAACACCTCCAATTTTCGCTGTTACCGTACAGGGGTTGGTGCACAGATATGCTTGTGCTTCGATTAAGCAGCTATTCCTTTCCTTCTCTCCTTCTAACCCTTCCACACGGGTGTGATTCATCACATAGCTTGAGCCTTATCTAACAGGCCCTTCAGCAAAGCAAAGTTATAGCTTCATCAAAAAAAACCTTGTTTTTCTTAACTAGCTTTAGGATCTATCACGAGACCGAGGTGACGAGGCAGCCATGCCCTCATGCCACCAGGACCGCCTTCTCCCCTTACCTTTTCCGAACTCGTATCCCATCCGAACGAGCAGTTTGGAGCCGATACCACGAGTATGGGCTTCCCAGCCACCGAAAGAGGAACTGCACGCAGGAGTCCATTCCCCGTTCTCTGGAACTCCCGAATCTATCACTGTGGCACGGAATAGACAAATCAGTGAAACACAGAAACAAAGCTGCTACAGAAAACCCTTATCCGGGGCACCCACACAGCATGAAACCCCCTCACAAGGCAGTAAAATACACACTTCCCTCACCCTGGAATCACTCAGCAGCTCCTTGTGACTTCGCTGGTTCCTACTGAGCTGTCACCTTTTATGGACACTGCATAGCGAGTTACTGAAATGAAAGCTCTCACTTGATTTAATGCACGTACCAACTCGTTATTCCAGGCAGAATCATCCAGAAGTTTCCATGCCTCCTTTCCTTCCTTCTACGGCGGTCATACAGACTGATATATGCCATCAGAGTAAAACCCGGCACTGGGGCACGTAGCATTTATTCTGTGCCTCCAGCTCATGTCTGTGGTATGAGGCTCCTCTAGGCCACTATATTAATTTTGTGTTATTAGGATTCGATAATCTCTATTAGGCTAAATTAAAGAGCTCTAGGACACAACTTTGTCCCTGCGACGTCACTGTGGCACTAGCACAGGGACAGCGCTGTCTGTGTAATCTCAGAGAAGTCACTCGGGCTCTCTCTGTGTCAGCTTTCAGTAGTAAAGCAGGACACAGCTGCTCCTGCAACCTCATGGAGGCACTGGAAGGACCAAACGCAGTTACTGGGGTCTCGCACTCTCCTGTCGTGAAGCTGTGCACAGCTCCCAGAGATGAGGAAGTCTCCCCACTCACCTCTTAGCTCAACTCAGCCAGCCACGTAAGAAACATGCTCAGAGCTTGGAATAAAATATCACACCCTCTACCTTCCTGTGTTGGGAGTTCCCATGGAAACCTCCAACCTTCATTAGCCCGGTAATTTGCATAAAACAAAGATTTTAGTTTGAAATTGCAACATAATAGCTAATTACCATCCTCTATCTTTCAGCAACACATAGAGAGATTAGCTACGCTTTCATCAGAGGTGAGACACCCGTAAGGAAGGCTCCAGCAGAGTAATCCCGCAGCTCCCAGCAGAAGGCGGACCTGGATCACACGTTGC
This sequence comes from Opisthocomus hoazin, assembly GCF_030867145.1. Lineage (NCBI taxonomy): Eukaryota > Metazoa > Chordata > Aves > Opisthocomiformes > Opisthocomidae > Opisthocomus > Opisthocomus hoazin. The sequence continues at coordinate 18,237,305 of NC_134431.1, forward strand.
TTTCGCTCACACCGTCCCCGCTCCCTCCCTCACCTTTGGCGTAACCGGAGTCATCCACACTGTCTTCATCGGACGCGGCAGATTCGGCACCGTCTTCGCGTCGCAGCGGGGGAATGACACTATCTCCCTCCACAACAGCTTCCTTGAGCAGCAGGGAATCAAACTTCACAGTGTAGTAACCACTGTCGATGTCTACAAGCAGGAAAAGCAAGGAACAAGAGTTCCAGTAAGTCTCCAGTATGGAACTGGCAGAGGGCTTTCTAAAACAGACGGAGCTCCAGTGGGACGGCATGGGAGAGGGGGTAGGTCCAAGAAACACGCGTTTTAAAAAAATTCTGTTTTTTCTTTCCACTTTAGATTTCTGCCTGGGAGAGAAAAGCACCCACTGCAATGAAAAGCTATTTTCACAATGCCTGTGTTGGTGACCCTGCTTCGGCAGGAGGGTTGGACTAGATGACCCACAGAGGTCCCTTCCAACCCCTACTATTCTGTGATTCTGTGATTTCAAACAGTGTGGAAAGCCTGCTGAGAACTGGAATTAAAGACAAGTTAGACTTGCTCCCCTCTGACCTAATAACAGCACAGGAAAGATGGAAAGGGAGACTAAACCCTCACCCTCCCCAGGACATGAGGAAGCCTGTACCAGCAGCTGACGGGCAGGGCCAGGTCCTCCGGCTCTTGTTTAAACCAGAGCAGATTACTGCAGTTCTCACCTACTATGCATGCAAATCCCTGCACTACCTGCCTCTTCCCTTTCACGGCAGTTAATGTAGTCATTTCCTTTCCACACTCCTGCTCTTATGTCTCCTTTTTGTCTAACACTCCCTTGTTTCCTAGCCTATTCCCTTCCCATTTCAGGACATTTTCTCAGCTATGTCAAGATTTTCAATTTAGGGATGCAGCCACATAGTTAACATTTTTCTGTCGTTAACCAAAATAGTCGAGTTTCACGTTCAGTGAAGCATCAGCCTCCACCTTCCACACAGAATCCCGGCGAAGCACGCTCACACACCACTCACCGGTGATTTTTGCAGTGTACCATATTCCGTCGCTGTGTTTCGCCAGGCAGGCCGAGCCCACCGCCAGCGCACTCAGATCGGGCTCCTGAAACGGCTGAAGCTCTTCCACGGAGACCACCTGACCGTGCGAGAACCTGCGGGGGGAGGCGAAGAGGGATTATCTCTACCTTGTTGAGCAGGCCTTAAATAAAAACTCCTTCTCTCCTTAAAGGAAATGCAAACAAGTTGTCAGCGGTGATGAATCTTCACCAGTAATTATGGAAGTTTTATCGTGCATTATTTCAATTACGCAAGCTATTCATTTTTCACCTTAAACCTATTATCTGTGTAACAAAGAACGCACCCCAACCCAGAGCATTAAGCTTTCCTTGCTAGTGACACATCCAGTAAAAAAGTTCACAGGTCCTTTGAGATAAACAGGATCGCAGAGACAGCGGGTGTCTCGTCCAGCCTCCTGCTCGAAGCACAACCAACTTCAAAGGCCGATCAGGTTGCTCAAGGCTTTATCTCGTTAAGCTCTGAAGATCTCCAAAGACGGACACTCTACAACCTCTCCGTGCAACTGGAACGTATGCACTGCTGACAGAGAAGTTTTGGTAGTTTATTTTAATACTTTATCAGTTGTTAATTTAGCCACTTCATTATGTAAAACCTCTGCAACTTTCCCCATGGGATCTTCCATTTAATCTCTGCATTAGCTAAAGAAAACAGACAAACTGATGCCACTGCTTACCATAACACCTTTTAAAAACATGAACCAAAAAGCAACTTTCCATTGGGTATAAGAGCCAAACACGGTACTTCCAGAGGAGGTTTGCCCCTCAGAAGGACAAGGCCTTTAGCTACAGGAAGGACACAAGCCCCCTCCCACCCGTTTTTTACCGACAGTTCTCTTTGAATCTGCACTTGTCATCCAAGAAGAATGGGCATGGCTTCAGAGACTTGTGAGTTGGATAGAGATACAGCACTCTGACGCCTGCACTGCCATCCTCCAAGTCCTCTGTCCCCACAATCATGGCATTATGGTACTCCAGGGTCCCCCAAGAACTGTAGTAGGGGGCTTTAACCTTCATCCCACTCAATTCCTCCTCCTCTTCTCTGTCAGACTCCTCCTCTTCACTATACTTTGGTTCATTTTTGTCAGCAGTTTCTTCATCTCCCTTTGATGATATCTCATCGTTATTCACTGAAGGTCTCTCATCAGTTCCAAGCTCAGCGATAGCTTCCTTAAAAGCCGCATACTCCTCGTCTTGGGCAGCACCGTCTCGGTTGACATCCCGCTCCAGACCTACTGGGGACGTGGAGGAGGAGGCGCCTGTGTCTAAAGTAGCCAGAAGTTTGCTCTTTTTAACAGCCACCAGGCTGGATTCAGTCAGTTCTATCAGCTGCTTTAAATCTTCCTGCAACTGAATCAAGTCCGACTGCTGCGATGGGTCCAGGCCTGCCCCTAAAGCCAGCTCCACTTGCTGCAGCTGGGCATTGTAGGTCTGAATGGCTGCTTCCAGGCTCTCTTCATCCATCGTCGGCAAACCCAAGGGGAGTTTAACTGCGTCCTTTCCGGGAACTCTGACCACATTCAAAGCCTTTACTTAAGATGAGCAACTTTTCGGACAACGAGCCCTTGTCCGCAGAAGCTACCATCTACCCCGGCGTCCCGCGTCTTCCCTCGGAAGCAACCAGGGCGATGGTCCTGCAGCGAACAGGCGGCGGAAGGCGACCAGAGAGGGTCCGAGGAGAGGCCGGGCCCTGCCCTCCCCCGCCACGGCGCCCGCTCGAGCCCACCAGGCCCACGCACGGCACCGCTCCCCCCGCAGCCTGGGCTCTCGCGGCGCGACTCCTCCGCCACGGGGCCGGCAGCAGCTCCCGCACCCGCCCCTACCACAACCGGCCCCGCTCGCCCCTCAGCTCCCCCTTCCCCTACTGTGCCGCCGCCATGACACCCCGCCAACTTCCGGCCCCCGACTCGCCCACTTCCGCCTTCTGAAGCCAACGCCTGACGCCACTTCAGCAGTGAGCCGCCCCCTCCTACTGCGCCTGCGCATTCGGGAGTCTCCTGGACACCTGTGGCGCTAAGCATTCTGGGAGTTGTAGTCCACCCGGCCCTCCCCGCCCCGCCCCCGCCGTAGCGCCAGAACTACGTTTCCCAGAGCGCCTCGCGCGGGATGGCGCCGGCGGCTGGTGCGGCGTGGGAGCTCTGAGGCGCGGTGCGGCGGGAGGTGTCTGCGGTACCCGGTGAGGGGCTGCGGGCTTCGGGCTCTGTCCTCCGCCTCCCGCGCTCGGGGGACGCCCGGGGCCGCGGCGGGAGGGCCGCGGGGCACGGCTGGGCTTGGGGCTGGGCCTGCGAGGCGCCGCCGGCCCGGCCCGGGACCTGGCTCCGGGCCGTGAGGGAGACATGGCGGCGGGGGTCGGGTTCCCCCTTCTCCCCTGTCAGGCTGTGGCAGGGAGGGGTCTCCCGGATCTGTGGGGTGCTTGGCACGGCTGGGACCGCTTGCCGGCCCCAAAGGGGAGCGGGGCGAGGGGTTCGACCCTGCCTGCGGCCTCGATGCCTTCCCTGCGCGGCCCTGCCCTCTCGCTGCCCGTGCTCCAGCCTCAGAAATCCCCGGCTTCTGGTCTGGAACGCTTTTTTTTCCCTCCCTTTAGGCGTTGTTGTTTGACTTCAGAGTGAGTATTTATCTGCACGCTTGCTCAGAGGCAGTTGCCTCTCAAAGTCTTTGCCTTGAGGTTCCCTTTGTGTTTAAACAGAGGAGCTGTTGCAATGTTCTGTGAGTCAGCCGTAGCGCTTGGTACCAGTATTTCCTGCGTCTTGGCAAATCTTCTCTGCCTTCTTCGTGCAAACCCAACATCAAAGAACGTGTGGCCTTCTGCAGGTGTCGGTGTCGCTTTCTCTGATTCTTAGTCTTGTGCTTTTGGCTTGTTAACTTAGCTGGCTTGTCTTTGAGGCATTGTAAGATGACAAAAGACTGGTGTGGTGGATGCACAGAAGATACAACAGAAGGTTGTTGATGGATGAGGCTTAAATTAAGAGAAGTAGGGGGTTATATGCACCTTTAAGGTACACTTCACTCAGTTCGACCATTAAAGATACGATGTCAGGAACAAGGAATAAGAGACTGGCTTGTACATTGTTGCTCAAAATACCCATTTGGTGTATTTGAATGAAGTTGACTTTCTTTTCTGTGGATCTTACCTGTACTGCAAAATACATTCGAGCTCTTCTTTAGCTCTCCTTCAAGCCCCAGAGCAGACAGGATAGTTTTCAAATGAGGGTTGAGCTTGCAGTGGATGCTGGGTGCTGCATGCAGAAAGAGAGGTTAAGCTCTTTGGAAGGTAATCCCTCACCAGTATGCATGTGAAAAAGTGAGTTTGAGGTATTTGCATGATCTCTCTTGGATCTGTGATTTGTCCTGGGATAAAAGATAAAAGAATAATGTCATTTATTTATCTGGTGTTGGGAAAAACTTGCGTTGCGGAATAAGAGACTTTTGGAAATGATCTGTTTGTTAATGATTTCCTGTTACTTGTTGCAGGAGCAGGATGTATACTCTGCTGTCCGGACTCTATAAATACATGTTCCAGAGGGATGAGTACTGCATCTTGATCCTTGGTTTGGACAATGCTGGTAAAACCGTAAGTGCTGTTTATTACCAATTGCGTGGAGGGCACACACAATGCTAAACATCCTGCAGAGATAAAACTTCCAACAGATGGGGCAGTCATTCTTTGGCTGTATTGTGAGCTATTTTAGTGATGTCACACCAAAGAATCAACTTTTCTCTCTTCCTTGAATTTAGCATAAGCTTTCAGGGATGTAGCTGAGGCTTTGATAATCCCGTAATCACCTGTGATCCCTGCTTTCCTTGCTAAAATAGGGAGCAAGAAGAGTGGTTTGGTCCAAGGTTAGGTAGGGCAGTATCTGTTGGAGCAGGATTCTGCAGAAACGAGAAGGCAGGTTTGGGTTAGGAATACCCCAGCCACTAAAATACTTCAGAGTAAATACTTTTTTTGTTCCTTTTCAGACTTTCCTTGAACAAACTAAAACTCGATTTAACAAGAACTACAAAGGGATGAGTTTGTCCAAAATCACAACCACTGTAGGCTTAAACAGTAAGTAAATCTGTTTGGAATTTTTTCAGCTTTCCTGCACAGCTGGACAACAGTTGGTTCTTGTTTGAAATATTTAAGAATTGACAAGGACAAAATAGTTCCTGGAAGGAGAGATCGTATTGCCCAGCTAACTCTCCGTGTCTTTTTGTAAGAGAATCAAATAGGCTTTCTTAGCTTATGAGGAAAAACCCCTGAAATCTTAAAAAAACAAGTGTCCCCTTTCAGTGCTGTGCTCAGAGGTTAAATTAAATTTCATTGGAGTTCACTCGCTGGCCTGATTCTGATATTATTTGCACAGATACGGCTGTATCTGATATTAGTGGTCCCTTGGTGCAAAGGTGTTGCTCTGTTGTTGAAAGGAGCCTCCGTATGTGATTTGTTCCTCTAGAACACTCTTCTACTCCAGCTTTCTTCGGGGGGTGTGCAGGCATTAGAGATGCTTTAGAGAACACCTTCAGTTTTCATTGCATTGTCTTTTCTTTTTTCCCTCTAGTTGGTACTATCGATGTAGGCAAAACTCGGCTAATGTTCTGGGATCTTGGCGGACAGGAGGAACTGCAGTCTCTTTGGGACAAGGTTGGAGATGTATTTTTTTTGTCTTAGAAATGTTTTTGTCTCTTTTAGAATTGAAGCAGTATGATCCTTTAGTAATCGCATACAGCTTTATTGGTAACCCTAGTATAGCATCAACACTTTTCCAGAGATTCAACTATATCTGTGCAAGTTTAGCAAAGATAATGCTTAGAATCACAGAATGGTCGGGGTTGGCAGGGCCCTCTGTGGGTCACCCAGCCCAACCCCCTGCCCAAGCAGGGTCACCCAGAGCAGGGGGCACAGCACCGCGTCCAGGCGGGGCTGGAATATCTCCAGAGAAGGAGACTCCACAGCCTCCCTGGGCAGCCTGGACCAGGGCTCCGTCACCCTCAGAGGGAAGAAGTTCTTCCTCGGGTTCAGCTGGAGCTTCCTCTGCTCCAGTTTGTGCCCGTTGCTGAAATAAGTATTTGCATTATTGTTTAGAAACAGCGATGGCCAACCCATATCTGAGGGTTGTGCCAGTAGAGATAAGCGTTTTGGGGGGACAGGGAAGCTTTTTCACCTGTTGTATTCAGTAGGCCTACAAACAGAACAGACAATGTGTGCCACCATCCTTCTCTCCAGATGTACGCTATGGAAACAGCCAGCTCCAACTGCTCGATCTTTTCCACGTGTGTCAAAATTTTACTAAACTAAAAAAAAAAATCAGGAAGACTAACATGGCCCTAGCAGATAGATAGACTGATATCTGTGTTACCCTTTCAGTATTACGCTGAATCTCATGGAGTGATCTATGTTATTGACTCCACTGATGAGGAGAGGCTCTCGGAATCTAAAAGAGCTTTTGGTAAGTACATTATGTTTTACCTTGTCTTGGTTTTGGCTGGGATAGAGTTCGTTTTCCTACTGCTGTGTTTTGGATTTAGTACCAGAAGAATGATGATAACACTGGTGTTTTTAGTTGTTACTAAGAAATCAAGGACTTTTTCTAGTCCCAAATTCAGCTGATGAGCAGGTGTGCAGGAGCTGGGAGGGAGCATCGCCAGGCAGCCACCCCAGCAGAAATATTCCATACCATAGATGTCTTGCTCAGTTTATGAATGAGGGTTGGCCGGGGGGCAGGAACCTCTTCTCTTTCCTGTGAGTCTGGATCCCCTCTTGTCTGGGAGTTGGAATTTTTCCGGGAGTTGGATTTTTTTTCCCGGAGGTTCTGCGAAATTTGCAAAATCCACGTGTTCCGGGTTCTGCGATCGCTGCTTGGGGACTGGCAGCGAATTGGTCATTGGCTGGTGAGAAAACTGTATTGTATATGGTTTGTTTTGCATATTCATTATTAGTAGTAGTATTTCCTTTGTTGCCTCATTAAACTGTCTTCATCTCAACCCAGGAGTTTGCCGTTTTGTCCCTTTCTCCTCCCCATGCTGCTGGGCGAGCGGCTGTCCGGTGCTTCATTGCTGGCTGCTGGGTTAAACCGCCACATACCCGTACCGTGACTTCATGATGTATTGTGGCACAGTTCTCTCATTGCTAGTATGTCTGTTCCTGTGTCCCTGAGGGAAGCTGCGTGGCCTGTCGACCGCACATCTGTAGTGCTTTTGCACTTCTGTTGCAGTCTATCTTGTCGGTAACACAGGACTTGCTTTTGTGGCCTGTAATGGCCTTGAATCTCTTTTTGTGCTTATGCGAATGATTTTGAAATCTTGATTCCTTATTCTGCATTTATCACCTTGTTAATTCTCACTAACATGCTTGTTAATGAAAATAAAGTTTGGAGTTTGATCTGGAAAAAAATTCTGTGAAGAAAATAGACATGAGAAGTTGTATAAAGTGAAACTGTAATGCAAGAAGGAGCCTCTTGCTTCGTCCCTATGTCCAGATAGTCTGTGTCAGGCATTTGCACAACTTTATCTTCTGGAACTGACTGAAACTCTGTTTTTGTTTCTGTGCTTTGTATACAGAGAAGATGATTACCAGCGAAGCTCTGGAAGGGGTTCCCATTCTGGTCTTAGCTAACAAGCAGGATGTAGAGGTAAGATTATGGCAGATTTACTTCTTAAGTGAGCAAAGAAGCCTGGGAAAGGCAAGCTCTGCATTCATGTTAAATTTGTTTCACTTTCCTGGACTGATGCAATGGTGCTTTCCTGCTGCTGGAATGAGTTGCTTAGAGTTTAGTTTTAATTCTTTGCTTTTTCCTCCAACCCTTTTCCAGTGGCGTAAGTGAGCTTACTACACGCACGTCCATCTGAGCTGCTTTAGACTTTTTATGTAAACAGAACAGACTGCGTAGCTTGGTGGGTCTTTCTTGTACCGTGACTTCATAGCTTGATACTGTTTTTTTCTTGTTTATTCAGCAAAAAAAATGTTTAGTGGACTTTGTTTATGCTGCTCTACTATTACCTGGGAACAGCACAACAAGTGCACGTGAAGCAGTATCATCCTTTTCCCGTAACCAGATAAGATCTGTTCAATGAAACATTCTGTTTGTCCTAGAGCGTTCCATCATTGACAGCAGTGAATGGCAAGGAATACTTTTTCTTGATAGTATAATTCAAATTCTTTCTAGCGTATCCAGAACTGCAAAACTCTTGCTTTGTATTTGACGAGTTAGGGGGCACTACAGTGTGACTGTTTAGGTGGCACATCCAGGGCATTCCTCATCTCCCCCGGCATGGAAAAAAGGGAAGAGAATGCCTAAAGCAGTCGTATTTTCCGCGTTTTCCTTCTCTCTGTGCGCGGTACCTGGAATTCCCGTCCTGCAGTTCGAGTGATGAATCTCTAGATGGAGCCAGAGGCTTTCAGTAGCATTTGGAGTGCCAGCCCTGGCAGCTGTGATCTGTACCTGTTTCAAAGCATGCCAATACTTCCTAGCTTCCTCCCCTGGACTTCACACCTTTGCCAGTGAGTGTACTTGTGGGAAATACTTGAGACTTACACAGACATCACTTTGGCTTTAAAGAAGGGTTTGGTTACACTGCATGTGTGCAATACCATGGATTTTTTTTGGTGGTTATAAGATTACCTTGTCATAGAAATAAAAGAAATGTAGTTCCATTTAAAAGACAGCGTGAGATTGAGACAGGACTCCTGATACATGGTCCTGACTTTGCTGTGATCGCTGGTATGTGGGGAAATTCACTGTCTTGTTTTATGTGGAAACCAGAGTATTAACTCTCGTATTTCCATGCAACACTACTGCTTTACAGCAGGGAGCAGTCTGCACTCTTGCCTTTAGCTGTTGAGAATTAAACAATATGCAGTGATCTGGAAAGCTGTTCCAGTTTTCCTGATGGCTGTATATGTGTATGTTGTTACGGGCATACTGCCAAAGCCAGCTCTTCTGGCACCCTAGCCAGCCTAAAGAAAAATGATTGAACAAGTGGACTTCTGTAGATGACCAGAAAGAGGTATTTGGAACAGGCTCTCAAGATAAAACTATGAACGACTCCTTGCGCCTTCTGGAGGATCCGAGACCAGCTCACACATGTAGTGCCTTTATGCAGTCATAGTACTGTGACAAGAGATTAGCAAAACTATACCAACCGGAGGTAGACCTATTTTTAAGAAATACTAAATTGTATATTTAGGGGTCTGTTCCTAGAGTATGATCTTGGATATGGACACAGAGCAGAGAGACATCAGTGGTATTAACAACATTAAAGGGACTGTAGCTTATTTTTCAGTAATTGTTCAGGTTCGCTTATTGAGGTTTAGAGAAGGACAAGGTCTGTTTCTCTTCCACCGATCTAGCAGAATTGAAGACCTGTGGAAGAAAACTGAACATTGCAGGAGTGTCTGTCTGCTCTGGATCTCCAGACATATAATTGTAGTGGGAAATTCTCATCAGTATCCCTCTGTTGTTAATGTGGAGCATGATAAGGGAGAATGAGTGGTATCTTAACCTTGCTGAAAGAGAATTCATGATGATTACATCTTTAAAGGCCAGCAGAAGACTTGTGAAATATATCAAAATTAGTACATCCGATGTAGGGGTTTGTTTTTTTTCAAAGTTTACATTCCTCACAGTAAGCTAACAAAGTCCTGACTCAGTGCCTGAAATTGCATAAAGTGTAAGAATTTTTTGGCCCTGATGCTAAATTCCTTGCAGAAAAGAATTTCACTGATAATGGGCACCACGACCCTAGGGTAAATTGCATCCACTCAGCACTGTCAAGCATGAGTGGTGTTTGGCTGTATCAGGAGATGAGATACAGACATGGACTGCAGAAAAACAACTCTAATATCAGGACATACTGTGTAGGATTTTTTTTTTTTTTTGTACAGGGAGAATGCTCTGTGTTTAGCAGGGGCTTCAAAACTCTATAATTTTGTAATTAAAAGATTGGATCAAATGTGTGTTGTGGGAGGGAATTTGTTTTTTAAAGGAACTGTTGTTTTGTAGAGGAATTAAATGTCTAATTTATAATAATCTATGTGGACTCCCTTTCAAGTCAGAATGCCACTTTTGAAAGTATTAGGCAGTTTTGCTTACCTATTTCATGCAGAAAAAGCAGCAAAGTAAGAATTTATATTTGCTATTTTGATGCGAATGCAGCTGATTAAAGGTTAGTAAAAGCTCTGTTTCTGAACTGTACAATGAAATGTTAACACTTGAGGATAGAATGGTGGATTTTTGAACAGTATTAGAAGTACTGGAAAAACTGAGCTGAAAAAATAGCATATGAAAATAACCGGGTATGGAGTGATATCTTTGGGAGGAAGTCATGCCTTCCTAATCTTAAAATAAATTTTGGACATTTAATTTGAAATCTCCAGAGTGTTGAAAAGCCTCCTCGTGTCTTTGAAAAATGAGAGGAGTCATGGTGAGTAGCAGCATACATATGAAGACTCGTGGTGTTATCTGTTTTCTACGTAGATGTTAGAAAATGGGCTTTCTGCATGACAGCTGTTCTAATTTCCAACTTCAGAAATACCACAGCTTCCCTGTAAAATTACTTTTAATTTAAATAAGCTTGTTTTAGTTTAAACAAGTTTAAGTTTTCATTTAAAATAAGCTTGTAAAAAAAGAGAGCACAGTTAGTTGTAGTTAGGCCGCCCACCTTTTTGTTGTTTCTATTTTAGTTCCATTCTGCCCATTGATTACTCTTGAAATGACTGAAGAGCCTGTACCTCAGGTTTTATCCTGATATGAGGCCAAGCAACAGCGTTGTCTTTCCTGCAGTGGGTTTGGCAAATGGACAAAGACTCTACAATCCAACCTTTGTTGCCTAAACCGGCCACTCGTGCTTTTCTGCAGGTGACTCCAGGAATGGAGCCTTGCTGCTTCAGGTGTTTCTAGGTGTGCAGTTCCCGAGTCGTAGTTCGGGCAACGCTGTTCTGAACTCTACGTGAAAGGAATTGGGTTGTGCAGCAGGTCGTTCCTGGCTAGGCTGTGCCTTGAGGAGCCTTCCTGAAAAGATGGTTTGGAGTGCATTCTTTTGGGAAAGTTGCGATAGAAATATGATTCGTCAAGTTGTGTGAGTTTCCTCTGAAATGTACGGTAGATAACATCACTCCAGAAAGGTCATCTGTGGATTTTATTAGTGTAATGGTACACTGTTTACATGATCACAGATCCAGCTTCCCTAGTTTGCTCTGGCTTTATGTGGTTTCAGTTGAGAAACAAAGCACATCTGTAAACAAATACTTTGTAATGTAGATAGGGAGGTGGGAAGGAGGGGAACTTAGAAGCCGCAGCTGACATTTTCTCCCGAGCATGAGAAGTTCAAATGCTCCTAGCTGAAGCGATGGGCAATCTGCGTCATCCTCTGCTGTAAGACGAGATTCCAGTTCATGGCTTTCCCTTGAACACTAAAACAAGGCTGCTCTGAACTGATAGTTCAGTGGTGCTGTGCCCTCTGCCGTGTTCCTGCACTTCGTCCCACGGGGAAAAAGGCGTTCCTTGAAACAGGTGTAGTGTTGTGATGCAGCGACATCGTCTGATAAGCAATGTAAATGGTGCAAAGTTTCCTCAGAAGCAAAACTCCTTCTGGTGCAGATCTCTACGGAGACCAATGGCTGGGCAGCTTTGTGGAAGTCAGGGCAGGCCACGATTACACCAGGGGGTGAGAAAAGGGAGTGGTTGTAATGGATTAAACTGGGGGAAAAATGGCTACAGCAGTTGTAAGCTGCACTGGGGAAAATGGACTTCTCCAGGGCCTCGAGGACAGACAAGATGAAGGAGGCGGATTCTCTGTGCCTCCCAGTATGTGCAGGTCTGCTGGGGTGTTCGGGGGAGTCCAGTGCCCGATTGCTTTGCTCAGGCTGGTGCAAGTAGAAACAGGACAGCATGACTGTGCTCTGTGCTGTTAGTTGCTATCTTGGACGCTTTCTCTCGCATTTATTTTAAAAAGATTTAAAAAAATATATCAACATTCAGAAAAGGAGAAATTGTTACACTATGATATTAAACTGTGATAAGCTTAAAGTATAATTCAAGAAAGGTTGGCTCAGTTTCAGCTGCCTTGGGATTTAACCTTCCTGCTGCCAAGTCTCATTTACTGAAAAAAAGTAATGACACAAAAAATAGCTCAAATTACTGACATGCAGCTCTTCCTCTGTCCTGGTTGTTGGGTGATTGACTTGTCCAGAGTTTTGGCTTAAATCAAGAGCCAGCTGGACCTGCCTTTTGTATTTGGCAGTGAAAGTCATACCAAAACTCAAGTAGCATCTTTTACAAACTTGTAGAGAATGGTTGTCTGGTAGTAATCTCTTGCCTATCTTCCAGACCTGCTGGTATGAATTCCAACTCCCAAGTCCGGTCTGACTCCCTGTAAACTTAGTATTTAATTTTTAAAAAAATCATTTAACTGTTTGTGATGTGGATGACAACTCATCTTCACGAATTGCAGACTTTCAGTTTGGCAGAAATCCTGATGTAAGTTGTTAGGGCTTTGGTGCAACGAAGTAAGTAACATTTCTGAATACGGTTCCAGCTCATTGATTGAAACTGCAGGTTTGAAGTGCACCTTAGGTCATAAGAAAGTACAGTCATCAAAAGTTGCACAACTAACGGATTCTAGGCCCTGCACAATGGAAAATCACCAGTCTGGATTTGAGGGCACAGGGTGAATTGGGTGTCATTAAGCTCCTCTCAAGCCATTTCTTAGGAACTCTTCTTACCTAAAATCCCTGAAATCTGATTATTTGTCACATGGTCATCCCCACAGTAGTTTCCTGTATTTAATTTCTCCATAACCAGTATTTTGCAAAACGGATAGCTGGTGTCATTAATTTCCATCTTTCTGCTAAGTTAAGGCCCAGGCTTGCATGCCTGTTGGCAGGTAGTCTGTTCTTTCAAAGTGTACATCCACTTGGACTAATCCTCAAGACTCACAAGGGTCTGATTTGGCATTTGAGTAAACACTTGCCTCATTGAAGGTCAAAAATATCTTTGCAGAGAGAGGAAGAAAGCTGCGTTCGTGGGCAGCTCAAGTGCTTAAATGGCTTGTCCAAGGCTTCTGAGGAACAAGCGAGCACTGAGATGAGAAAAGGATTTAAAGGCTGGTGGTTTTTCTTGTACCTGCTTCCTGTGCTCAGGGAGGAAGATGCAGGTCTAGACTTCAGTAGGGTAGGTTTGCTTTTGTTGTGTTTATAACTGAAATAATAAAGGTTTTGTGGTAACATGGTGATTTATGTCAGGAAAGGAGCTGACTGGTTTATTGGGGGGGTTATGTATTTGTATATTTTAAATTCACTTCCCAGAAACCTTACAGAAGTGCAAGAACTGATGGTAATCAAGAACAAAGTGACACCAGGCATAGAAAACATGCTGCATTCAGTGCTGTCAGCGTTTTCTCCCGCATGCGAAATGCAAACAAACAAGTCCAGGGTGGCCATGCCTTTAACGTCAAGGAATGTGCTGAGAACTTAGGAAAAACCATGCCCAAGCCATTTTCTGAGAGCGTGTGTGTAGGAAGACTTGATCCAGGCCATCGGCAAAGGGTCGGCTGGCTTGCCTGGGGTTCTGGCAGGTACACCGTTCCAAAAGGCTTTGTGAATAGGTGCCCGCTCGTCGTGCTGTAGACAGAACTTGAGTGTGGTGCCTGGGGCAGGCTGGAAGGAGTATGCCGAGGGCCTGCAGGTTGTGCTCGTTTTCATTACTCTCTTTGCTTAGAAGCATAAGTCTTGAGAATCAGGGAGTTGTGGCAGCGTGTGTATACTATCTGAAAATAGCATGCTTTTTGGTGAAAAAAGAACATTTTCTTTTTTTTTTTTTTTTTTTTGTTTTGAATGTAAAGGAGTGAGTTTGCTGTGTTAGTGAGTGAGGGGGTTTGACCTAACAGCATTGTGCCACCCCGGCTGAAGCAGAACTGTGGGTGAGGCAGTGTTTGTTCTGGAGGAAGGTCACCGTCTCTTGTAGCATAGAAAGCAAGCTCTTCTTTGGTTTCCCTCGCAGACTTGTCTGTCGATACCTGACATCAAGACAGCATTCAGTGACTGCATTAACAAAATTGGGAAGAGAGACTGCCTGACACAAGCCTGCTCTGCTCTGACTGGGTAAGTATGAGAATGGATGGTGCTTTGGTTGACTGAACAGCTGCAGGGTGTCGTGCAAGCAGAGCAGCGCTTGTAAGATTTACTAATCCCTGAAAGGGAGCTGTGCTTCCTTCCCAGCAATGACAGGCTTGGGAACCTCGGACTTGCACCAGGTCAGTAACTTCGTCTTTAAATCCCGGCTATGAAACACGCTGAAAGTGTATCATCCTTTCTCCATACACAATAATCTTTGCAGTCGTGGCCTGCTGCAGCTCCTGGCTTTTATGTGAGAAGTCAGTTGAAATATAGCTGTTCCTGACGCTGCCAGAGACGTGAGTGGTGTTCCCTTGCTGGTGGAGTGATTATGCTCTTGCTGTCCTGTTTTTTGGTGTGTAGATGAGCTTTGTTATGTAGATGCACAAACTGAGGCACAGGAAGTTCCGTCTGAACATGAGGAAGAACTTCTTCCCTCTGAGGGTGACAGAGCCCTGGCCCAGGCTGCCCAGGGAGGCTGTGGAGTCTCCTTCTCTGGAGATATTCCAGCCCCGCCTGGCCGCGGTGCTGTGCAGCCTGCTCTGGGTGACCCTGCTTGGGCAGGGGGTTGGGCTGGGTGACCCCAGAGGTCCCTTCCAACCCCGACCATTCTGTGATTCTGTGATTCTGTGATAATATAACAATCTCCAAGAGTGTTCTTACACTGGGGACGCCTGTGGTTTAAGATGCAACGACTAGAACAGACCAAAACTTGGGAGTCTGTGATTCTTCTTCACGCCCACACAGCCACATGCCATAACCTTGACCAGCCCACTGCATTCTTCATATCTTAGTGTCACTATTGCATATTGAGTCTGGCGATACTTTGGTTACGCTTTCAGTTCTTTGGGTGATAAGTGCTATTTGGCATAAGTCAAAAGTGCTGTTCCAGATGGTTAGATATGCTCCTGTCTAAGTTACTGCCTGTACTTAATCCAGAGCTTGGAGGTTTCTGCTCTTTTTTAATCTAGTAAGAAAGCTGTTTTATTGTACAAGCTACTGCAAAGGATAAGGAAAGTTTCTTAAACCGTGAGAAAAATCTGTTACCTGCATTGCTAAGAATCAAGTGCCATTAAGCAGATGAATGACCACAAGAACAATGGTTAAGCACTGACTGGAAGAGAAGCATTAGATAATAATCTTACGAAATGCAACCTTTTCAATTGTTGTGGGTTTTCTATAAACACTTCTAGTTTTGATCTGTGTGGAGTTTCCTTTCAAAATTTCAGTATGACTTTGCACTAAAAAAACCTAAATTGTGGAAGTCCTGGCTGGGAAGCTGTGCAGACCGGTGAGTTGATGACTTGCCGGACGGCCCCGGCACGGATGACTACAGCAAGCTGGAGCTAGAATTGGAAGATCTGATACAGCTAGCCCGAGACTTGTAGCAAAATAACCTCAAACCAGCTGACTGTCAAGTGCTTCAGTGCTTGTTCATCCCAAGGTTTCCACAGAGCTGATGACTAACTAAATTGGATGAAGTAAACTCAGTACAGGCACCAGAAAAATAAAAGACTGAGTTTACATACTGAGCTAAAAGAAATCAGGTCCCCATGATGAGAAACTAACATAGTAGTGACAGCGAATACCTGCGGGGCAGAACCCTTCGCTTGCTCTTGTAAAGGCTCAGTTAGGGACTGCATGACCTGTTCTTGGTTGTTTGCTGGCTGGGTTTTTCTTTTTAAATCTTGTCTGCTTATCTTGTTTCCTTAGCAAAGGAGTGAACGAGGGAATTGAATGGATG
The DNA here is from genome assembly GCF_030867145.1 of Opisthocomus hoazin. Classification (NCBI taxonomy): domain Eukaryota; kingdom Metazoa; phylum Chordata; class Aves; order Opisthocomiformes; family Opisthocomidae; genus Opisthocomus; species Opisthocomus hoazin. The sequence goes on from NC_134431.1 coordinate 18,253,214, forward strand.
GTGAAGTGCGTTGTGAGGAATATTCACCGGCCCCCAAGAAAGAAGGACATCACGTAAGAAATTCCAAGTCAGCCAAGGAATGGACAGTTTTTCCACACAGATTTGTGTTCTCTCTAAAGAAGGTGTTCCACTGGATTGCTATTACACCTGATTCTTTCCTAAGCTTGGAGACAAACATTCTTTTTCTGTGTCTAAAAAACTTAAGTGAAGGATTCCAGCTGTGTGCGGGGTGGGAATCTCTTACATGAAGTATTAAGCTGTTGGCCTGAGAGCATAGGCTGAGTGGCAATCCACACTTTGTTGCAGATGCAAAGGACTTAATTTTCTACTGTATTACTTCGTGATTCTTGATTTGTTAGTCTAACAGGCTAGCGGCCAGTGGCATGAACGAACTCCTGAAGGAACTGTGTAGGTGAATATGAAAGGGGAGGGAGGGCCTGGGGAATGGCTGTCCCTCCTAACTGAGCAGATGCCTTGCTGCTCCAGCCCCGTGGTTACTATAGGTAGTGTAACTGGCCCTGTTATGCTGCTGTTTGTATGATGGGGAGAGACAGTATTGATTATAACTCAATTTTCAGTCAGCACGTTGATTTGTAACTTTTACCTGTGGTAAATGCAGATGTGGAAGCCAGCAACTGCACAGTCGTGTGCTGTTTAAAATGGGTGTTCTTAATGGGACATGAATTCCAGAAGCACTGCCTTGATTTGACTGCCAATCTCTCTGTTGTCCATTCTCTTTAATTGTAAGAATAATTGGTGTCTTCTGTAACTGGAATGAATTAAGGGCCTCTCTGATCTTTCTAGGCTGAAAGCTGAACCTCTAGGCAGGGAGAAATCGGTACACAATAAAGCTTCCTACTTCTTTGAACTTCTCTTGCCGAAACAAGTGATGTTCGGAAATGGTGGCACTTAGCCCTCTGGTTTTTTGAAATGCAAGAAAGAACAGAAAGGCAGCTCTCAAAGTCACATAGTGCTCACTTCTGACATAGCCTGTCCAGCCAGCAGTTCTAACTCTGCTGATGTATCACTGCTTTGGCAGTGGGTGTTGATCTCCACGTGTTGTAGTTGCTCCTGGCACTGGTGAGACTGTCAGTGCTGTTTGCTCACATAATTAAGGGGACATGATTCGAGCTCTGTTTGAACAAGTTAGGCAGTGGTATTTGTTTAAAGATATGTTGTTTGGCATCTGTCAAAGAGCTTTCTGCTATATTTTCTGCATGTAACTCATTACAGATTTTTTTTTCATGAGAGAGCATAATTCATTCCCACACATTTGGGTCAAAGAGTGAGGGCAGCTGGCCTCTGTCATTAAACACGTGAAGTCAGTGGAAATAATTGCATGCTGGAAAGCAGAATCTTACTTCTTAGTAATGCGAAGATAGGAGGAGGCTAGGCAAACTGTCAGATGTCAGATCCCTTTCAATTACTGGCTGTCGTTAGAACATGTGGTATAACACAGTACCCGAGCTTGAATTTGAATGGTGCCAACGTCAGCGCCATATGCTGGAAGAATTAAGCTGTGTAGATGTAACTCAGACACCAGAGATTTCATTAGGCTCCTTCAGACCTAGTGACCCATCCTGGGTTTCTTCCACGCTCTGTGAATGTGAAGGATCCCTGGAAGGTCACTCGCCTCCTGTAGGAAGTGGCACTTTCTCTCGGTGCTGCATGTGATGTGGGGCTGAGAGCTGCAAGTGTACAAAGGTATTGGATACCCAGTGGCCATTGGTTATAAGGGAAATCTCTCTCACTTGGCGATTTCTGAAAGCCTGAGTGTTTTCAAGGTATCTGTGGTCCTGGCTCTTGTTTTGGTTTGCAGGGTTGGTGCTAACAACTAAACTAAAGATGTAAAACAGTGACCAGTGGACAAAAGTGCCCTGCTGAGAGACAAAACACTTCAGTCAAGTAACTTGAAACATCTGTTGAATGGGACACTAGGGGTTTTCCGAGCTTTCCACATACTCTTCTCAGATCTCTTTCTCTTCCGTAGGTAGGAAAAAACCAGTTTTGAGCTCGAGGCCATAGCTGCTCTTACAAGGGTCTAGACACAAAGACTACTTTCTGGCATGTATCAGCAGGAGTTCTTAAAGCAAACATTTTCACTTCAGAATCCCAAGTTCCTAAGAGCGGGAAAGTCTTTCACACAGAAAGATGCATCAGCTGCGACACGTTAAATATGAGCATGCTCTGATGTCTGCAAAAAATCAGGGAGGATTTCTCTGAAACAGGCAGTGAAAAGTTCGATACCGTTCAAAGAGCAGGAACTAGAGTTACTTGATGGGGCACACAGGTGGGGCACACAGATGCAGCTGCTTGGCTCCCGAAGTCTGTTTTCGGGAAGAGCTCCGCGCTCGAGTTTCTCCACCATTACAGATGGATTGTACCTACCCGATACTGTGGAAAGATTTCCTGAGTGCTGGGGAAGCCCAGCAGGTAAACAGTCCAGACAATTGCTGAATTGCTTTCGTGTGTGCTCCGTGCTGCAGCATGACTGCAGCGCAGGAATTCAGCTTCATCAGCGGACAGGTGCAAGATAAAGATCTTGCTGTGCAAGCACAGCCCGCCCTGCAGTTACTTACATGAAGCACAAAGACAACGGCGTGCCGAGTCGGCTGCGTCTGCTCTATGTGCTCATAAATGGCTGCAGAAGGCTGCTGATGGCTTCCTCCTGCCGTCGCTTTCACTGCGGCTTCAGGCTCTGTAAGCGGCTCTGTTCTGCGAGTGATGCCTCGGCACAGACCCGTGGGGTAGAACCAGACTGACACGGAAAAGCGTTCTGAAACGGGGTGGCAGTCAGTGCGTAAGCTCCACTAAAAAAGAAAAATCCCACTGGGATAGTCTAAGATGATACGCTGGTAACTGACAACTATTTTATATTTTGATCAGTATTTAAGCAATAACTTCTCATGTTTTAGACTCGTGCCTTATTTAAATCCTTACAGGAAGCAGGGACTTTTATTTAAAATGCTTTTGCATTGCAAGTGAGCTCCCTGCAAGACCTCCAACCAAAGTGAGGATGTTTCCGAGTAGTGCAAATGTAATTAGTTTTTCACATTTTTGATACATTCGAGATAGACCTGTTTTGCCCATGCCTGTTGACAGCAATTTATTCTTCTGAAGAGCTGCTTTATCTTCCCAAAGTGAAACAGATTCATCTGAGCTTAGTAATCAGTTTTTCCTTCAGCATGCTTTACACTGAGATAAAGTGAAGTTTCTAAAAATCGTTGTAGTTATTCTACTTGCCTTATTTGAACATTGGCAGAAGATTAACTTGCTCTCACCCACCTGGCATTTCCCTCCTATGCAAACATTGCTGTTAGCAGCGGGAGGCAAGAGCGCTCCTTAAAAAAAACCACAAACCCCACTTGTAAGGCTTTTGAGTGCTCTGTGGATTCACAGTGCTGTCCACGTGGCGGCAATTTCGTCTTCATTTGGAACTAGGGAAAGGCACAGAAGAACTGAGTGGCAGCACTTTTTGCTGGTGCTACCTAATCCCATCCTAGAGCAAGGCGACAGTGACGTGTTGGCCTTGCGGCAGCGGCCTGGTGGCCTGCTGCTCAATGATGCTGCTGTCAGATCTCATCCCACTCGCCATGACTTCCTGTTCTGCAGAACCAGGGGAAATACTAGGACAAATCAGACACAGCTTCATGCTAAGGCCAACATCTTATTTAAGGCTCTGGCCAGTACCATCTGTTCCAGAGCAAGGTGAAGAAGTGAGCAGAAGGTGTGTATTGGGTATATGTCCCTGGCTACCTTTCCTACTCTGCTCAGCTGCAGTCAGCCTGGTAGAAGTGAACTTAGCAGCCTTCTGAGTGCTCTAAGGTTTTTTTATTCCTAATCAAGCTATTTTTAGTCTCTTCTTCCTTGTGATCTTACTGTGGTTTTGCTGGTACATTCTCTAACATCATTTGTACACCAGCACATCCAGCTGATCCATCAGTTTGCTCGAGGTGAGGATCTGCCTTTGCCATCGCAAGCAAAAGGGCACTCTGCTGCAAGGCTGGAAGTTTGCTTCTCCTCAGTGATGATGTTTTAGCTGGGCATGAGACTGCTGGTTAGTCATGATTTCCAGAAGTGTGTGCTCATGAATAACTAACTGTGAGGTACCATTGTGGGTCTGGAAAATGTGAGGTTACAACAGTCCTCAGCTAAAAGCCGGGATCAAAGTGCTTGAAGGTTTCTGGGTCGATTTGGGCATTTCGTTGTTTTTTGAGACAGTGTCCTGGGACTTCTCTGCTGGCAAGTGGTGTTAGGTCAAGGAGAGAACTTCCAGAGGGATCTGCTAAGAAAGGCAAAGAGTGGTACTGTCACTGGTCTTGACCGTTATCCCTTTAAATTAAAAAATCTGATTAATGGAGATGGTAACTGGCTGGGCAGCCACAGACAGCAGCGTCCACACAGAATAGAAAGTGGGTGATGCCTCTGCTTGCCGCTCTGCTCGCGCTCCTCGGCTTTTACCAAACGAAGCACCGCAGACCGAGTTTGCCTTCGGTCTTGGGGCCATTTTCAGAGACTGACAGAAATTACTCCCAAGTGGTTTTTTGTCTACAGGTTTCCCAAAAGCAATTTGGACAATCCAGAAAAACAGGCTGAATTGACCCTGCCACAGAGACAGGTTATAGGCTGGATGCCCTCTCAAAAGTCCCTTTTGGCACAGTGTTCAAATAGAATTTGGCTCAAATCTTATCTCTGGGGAGATAAGAGGCGGTGGAGAGGTGGGAGGAGCCTTTGCCCTCTGCTGCGCTCTCAGCAGGAGAAGGGACACCAGCGAAACTGGAGCAGGTGCTTTTTCACTCTGGAGTTTTATACAAGTTGGAAATCCCGCAGGAAACATTCCTGGGCTGTAACCCACATTATTTAGTTTGCTGGACCGTAGGCATTTCCTGCAGCACTGCCCTTCGCTTTTGTTTCTTGTGCTGCTGAAATCCCTTAAAGAGTGTTTTTCTGCTCCTCTGTTGAAAACAGCTTCTGTGACAACTACTGGGGGCTTTCCGTGAGTTTCTCTGTGCGCACTTCGGCTGTTTTATGTCCAAAACCACTTGACAAGGATCTAGTCCCAGCTATCAGTAGTGCCTGCTCTCACACAGCTTCATCTGCGCAGCTAAATGTGATCACAAGCCTTCACCCGTGGCACTCGTTACCTCGGAAGGGAGCGCTGATTAAATTTTCTGGTGAAAGAAAGAAGCAAATTGGTACTAAGAGCAGTCAGAACGTCATGCAGGAAAATGGCTGCCGGCTGGTGCAGAACACTCGGCCAGCACAGCACGCAACAGCACTGGGGAAAAAAATGACCTCAGTTTCTCCCATAAACTGGGTGCTCGTCAAGTGGAAACAAGAAGAGGAGGAACATTTGCAGTGAATTACTCAGTGGTGGGATTCTGCCTGACATTTATTTTAAAATACATAAAATCACTTTCTGGAAGCAGGAATCTCCCCAGTCCTCGGTTTCGCCGTCTTTCCTTCAGGCTGAAGGCTGCTGCTTCCAAACGAGTTCCCAAATGTCAGTTCTGTTTGCAGCGTGCTCTGCTGAACGCCACGTTCCCCACGTCCTTTTCTGAGGCTGTCTCCGCCGCAGTCTCACCTCTCCCACAGTCATGTTGTCACTTGCTGTCAGAAGTGGTTGTGAAGATGAGGCAGAAGATAGATTGGCTTAGGAACTCACAGGGTGAAGCATCTTTTCCTTGAAACAAAATCCTTGCTGGATGAATATGTAGTAATCTTTGCTAACACTAGTAACTCATGTGTAATCACCTCTTTTGGTGCATGTCCATAGATGGTACTGTCTTTCTACCATCCACCAGTGCACTGCTTGCTCTTCCTCCATCCAGCCGGCTCTGAACAGCGGCTCCCCACCATTGCGGCCGTGAGGGGACTGAGCACACCCGAGGGAAGACCCCAGTGCCGCAACCCACCTGCCGAAACCCACCTTCCTCGCGGGAAGGGTCGCCTGCTGCCGGCTGGGCCCGGGACGTGACGCGTGGGCGGGCAGCTGCCCGCGGCTGCGGCACTCGCTGCGGCCCTGATCGGGAGCGGCACGGCGTTATTCAGTAATGGCTTCGTCGTTTGAAGCGGACATCCGTCAGCTGAGCGGATGTCATGCTCAACGTTTGGAGGAACTAACTCAAACCTCTGACCCGGTCCAGCCTTAAGACGTACTCTGTCCAGTGCTGGGCTCCCCAGTTCCAGAAAGATGAGGAGCTACTGGAGAGAGTCCAGCGGAGGGCTACGAGGATGAGGAGGGGACTGGAGCATCTCTCCTACGAGGAGAGGCTGAGGGAGCTGGGCTTGTTCAGCCTGGAGAAGAGAAGGCTGAGAGGGGACCTTAGAAATGCCTCTAAATATCTGCAGGGTGGGGGTCAGTAGGACGGGGCCAGACTCTTTCCAGTGGTGCCCAGCAACAGGACAAGGGGCAACGGGCACAAACTGGAGCAGAGGAAGCTCCAGCTGAACCCGAGGAAGAACTTCTTCCCTCTGAGGGTGACGGAGCCCTGGCCCAGGCTGCCCAGGGAGGCTGTGGAGTCTCCTTCTCTGGAGATATTCCAGCCCCGCCTGGCCGTGGTGCTGTGCAGCCTGCTCTGGGTGACCCTGCTTGGGCAGGGGGTTGGGCTGGGTGACCCCAGAGGTCCCTGCCAACCCCAACCATTCTGTGATTCATTCTGTGATTCTGTCTCTGTTCAGTATGTACTACGAGCTCTGAGGATAAACTACATTCACTGTAGAATGAAGTGTGTCCTTAAATGTTTTCCTGAAACAGAAACCTGTGGAATTGTTTCTGTTGTGTTCCTGCTTGTGTCCCAGTTCAGTTCATAGCCAGGAAGTCCTCTGCTAGTTCTCAGAAGTTAAATAACCCGATACCATCTCATCTGTAGATTTGCTGTAGCAATTTTTATTTGAGTCACACTCCCACAAAAAAAAAAAGGGTTCTATAAGGCAGTCATAAAGAGGAATAAGGAATTTGTTGTTCCCAGGAACTGGTGTTGCAAATAGCACATCCTCACTGCCTACCCAGCAGCCGCCAAACGAATTCGCAGGCAGCCCCCGTGTTTCACCCCGGGACTGTGCTGGGTTTGGGGACCACAGCCCGGTCAGATGCGCTTCTCTGTCGGGGAGCAAGACGACCTGTGAGACACCAAGGGTTGTCCTGCCCTGGGGAAAGGTTTGGCTCCTCTGACGCAAGCAAGGCTTATTTTTACGTGAGATATTTGCAGTTACGTGTAATACCCGCATATATTGAATACCACACTCCCAACAGCAGACCTTTGCCCGAGTCTGCACCCACACCCTCGGTGCGGTGGGAATTTTGCCAGCTCATCTCCGTGCCAGGAGAAGATCACAAGATAGCCTACGCCGCAGGCTGCGAGAGACCTCGTAAATACCCCGTGAGTGCAACTGTTGTTGTAGCAAAGGGCTGGGGAATCTCTGTAAACAAGAGGTGCTGAATCACAGGCTGGGTTGCTCCTGCGTGACGTGACGTCATGGCCATGCATCACACGCGAAACTGGGTGAAAGAAGAACTTGGGTTCGATCCTGTCAGAGCGGATTTGTTTTTTCAGGTTCAGAGTCATGAAGCGGGGAAATAGATATTCCTATTTTTATCTTCCAAGTTTCCCAACGAAAGAGTCCTTGCCTTACTTCTGGGAAGACTGTGAGAAGGCCAATAAATCGCCCCCCCAAGCTCCAGTATCACAGAAGGAAGCAGAGAGACAGGAATAGAAACCAGCCCCGGAGAACCTGTATGGTCTGACGGAGCCTGAACAAGCACATCGGAGCGTGTCCCTGATGCCAATCTGAACTCTCCAAGCCTTTATCTACTCCTTACTCTTCAGAGTCGAAAACGCCCCGATGTCCACACGCCTGAGCCTCGGCAGCAGCACCCGGACCACCCAGCGCACAGCCTCGCTGAGCTCATGTTCTCGGAGCGGTAGCTGGGAAGGCGTCATTCCCTGCTCTTCAGTAGAAAAATGATCGCGTCGCCTGGCTCCGCTCCCCGCTTACAGCGAAGCCACGGCACAGCTGGAGCTCTGCTCTGCTGGGAAAGCCCCAGCCTGAGGACGGGATGCTGCTGGTACCCGGGGCGCTGGATGCTTGGTGGTCTTTGGGGGGGAGCGGGGCCAACGGGCAGCCCACGCCGCAGCCGGGGCGCTGATCCCCCCCCCCAACACAAGTGACACCGTGGGGTCCCTCATTTCCAACCCTGCTTCGTCACGTCGGCGCGGCGGGCTGTGCCAGCCCGCTCCCTAACCGTTGTGTAAGCTGGAAAATGCCGTTGTTTTTCAAGGCCGAGCAGACAGCTGCCTCGGGAAGCCTCCTGTGAGCTGCTGACCCGGGCCGTAACGCAGGGAGCGCCTGCGGTTCGGAGCAGCGAGGGTGGTGGTGTGTGTCAGGGCTACGAGGATGGTGAGGGGACTGGAACATCTCCCCTACAAGGAGAGGCTGAGGGAGCTGGGCTTGTTCAGCCTGGAGAAGAGAAGGCTGAGAGGGGACCTTAGAAATGCCCATAAATATCTGCAGGGTGGGGGTCAGGAGGACGGGGCCAGACTCTTTCCAGTGGTGCCCAGCGACAGGACAAGGGGCAATGGGCACAAACTGAAGCAGAGGAAGCTCCAGCTGAACCCGAGGAAGAACTTCTTCCCTCTGAGGGTGCCGGAGCCCTGGCCCAGGCTGCCCAGGGAGGCTGTGGAGTCTCCTTCTCTGGAGATATTCCAGACTCGCCTGGACAAGGTCTTCTACAGCCTGCTGTAGGTGACCCTGCTTGGGCAGGGGGTGGGGCTGGGTGACCCACAGAGGGCCCTGCCAATCCCGACCATGCTGTGATTCTGTATGGTAGAGCTGTGGTCATCCCAAGCTTCCTGACCGTGCTTCCCAGAAAACTGATGTAAGCGAAAGGGCATCAGAATTTTTACGAATATGTTTATTTTTATGCAAGCTAAGAGGAGGCAGTGCCCAGACCTGAGCATTATGGGCTAAACCTCTTGGGAGCAAGCTCAGGGGAGCCAAACGCTGGCTGGACAGACAGGAGCAGTGCGCTTCAGATGGGACCCGGTTTGCTGGGCAAATTGCTGCACAAGAACTTTAAGCTTTTCAGGGCAAAAAGCTTGTCTGTGAAGGACAGCTGTCCTCCTGACACTCGCTTGGAAGCAAACGCTGGGAAGAAGTGGAAACTGCAGGCTTGTGCTCTGCAACTGCCACGAGAAACCGGATCCGAGGCTTGGTTAATAAATACAGTTTCATGCTGGTGTTTTTTAGCTCCCTTTTTAACCGTTGAATTGGTGCTACAGCACTGTCTGAACAAGTCTGCTGGGTACTACATGCTCCTGAATGACTGAATGTACCTAGGGCGAGCGTGGATGAAAGGTGCTGTTGCCTGACACAGCGGCAGGCAGCAATAATTTGCTTTTTTTGGAACACGCTTACTGCAAAGACCTCTGAAGAGCTTTGAAATGTGGAGCTCCGAACGCTCGTCACATTTTACAAAGGGGAAGGAAAGGGCCTTTGGGGACCAACACGGGCGGCTGGGCAGCGAGGGAAGGGGCAGGGGGGAGTGAAGCCCAGCCCGCACTGTGCCCCAAGGCCAGACGTGGCTCCAAAGCACGGACCCTTCGGCAGCGCTTGTAGGGTCATCAGGCTGCCAACGTGTTTGAGCTTCTTTACTAGGAATAACACAGACAAACCAAATGGTTTCCTTTTCATTCATGTCTTCCAGAGAATCCCAGCGTGGCAGGGGTTGGCAGGGACCTCTGGGGTCACCCAGCCCAACCCCCTGCCCAAGCAAGGTCACCCAGAGCAGGCTGCACAGCACCGCGGCCAGGCGGGGCTGGAATATCTCCAGAGAAGGAGACTCCCCAGCCTCCCTGGGCAGCCTGGGCCAGGGCTCCGGCACCCTCAGAGGGAAGAAGTTCTTCCTCGTGTTCAGCTGGAGCTTCCTCTGCTCCATTTTGTGCCCATTGCCCCTTGTCCTGTCGCTGGGCACCACTGGAAAGAGTCTGGCCCCGTCCTCCTGACCCCCACCCTGCAGATATTTATGGGCATTTCTAAGGTCCCCTCGCAGCCTTCTCTTCTCCAGGCTGAACAAGCCCAGATCCCTCAGCCTCTCCTCGTAGGAGAGATGCTCCCATCCCCTCCTCATCCTTGTAGCCCTGCACTGGACTCTCTCCAGTAGCTCCTCATCTTTCCTGAACTGGGGAGCCCAGCACTGGACACAGCACTGCAGATGGGGCCTCCCCAGGGCAGAGCAGAGAGGCAGGAGAACCTCCCTCGCCCTGCTGCCCACGCTCCTCCTCATGCACCCCAGGATCCCATTGGCCTTCTGGGCACCCAGGGCACGCTGCTGGCTCAGGGTCACCCTGTCATCCAAACCTTTCATCGAGGTTTGTACATTTTCGTTGAAAGGATTTATCAGTCAGATTCTGGGTTTGGTTGGCACAAGGCAAAAATTCTCATCTCATTAAATGTGAGGAAGAGTGATTCAGAGGCAGAGCTGCAGCCAGCTCTGGCTGGGTGCAGATCAATGGCTATGAGGAGCCACGCTCAGCCCAAGAGGACTTGGTCCGTCTCCTCACCCGGCGTGCCAAACCAACACCAACCTGCCCGGGGCTGCCCGGTCCTCGGTTCCCCTGCATCCAGCTGGGACCGGCCACGTCGGCTGTGCCGGGAAGCTCCCTGAACACGGAAGGGAAGAGGATTTATAAAATGAGGAGGAGAAGAAACGAGGGCAGGGGAATGAGGTGAGACCCCGTGGGGGAAAAGCACCTCCCTGGTCCCAGACATGTGGCCAAGGCTGGTGGCAACCAGAGCCCGGCCACGGGGCCACGGGTGCTGTGAGGTGAGACCTGCCGTGGGCAGAGCGGGCAGCCGGCGCGCTGGAGCGGGTCAGCGCACCGCAGTCACTGTTTTCTGTAAAAAAAGGGATGCAACCTCTGCTTCTCTTGCTTCTTTTGAGACTTCAGCCCTTGAAGGCCATGGGAGGCTCAGAAATAAGTGTGCACGGAGATGTCCTGCGGCGAAGGAGGACTGGAAAAGAATAGTGGGGCTGAGCAAGAGCTGGTGCTGCATCGCGGCAGCGTCACCAGTGCTGCGATACTGGGGGGGCTGTGGCGGTGGCTTTGTCCCCAGCACCACAGCACCCGCTTCCTTGCCCAAGCCCGGGGTCCCCTCTCAGGTCACGTTCTCTGGCACCCCAGTTCAGGTCTCCCGGCGCTGAGCACGGGGTGGTTTGCCCTGCACCCTCCAGCTGCCTCTCTCCGCTCCTGCTCTTGGACACGGCCGACTTCCTCGGTCTCGCCTCTGCCTCCCCGGCACGGGGCAGCGATGGCACCGGAGCAGCTCAGTCCCGTCGTCGGGTGGCTGCAGATGCCACACGTGCAGCAGCAAGGGACGAGTCTCGGCAGGGAAAGCCTGGGCACGAAACACAGGGGATTGCAGGCAGACGAACGAACCTACGAGCAGGAGATAAAAAAGATGGGTGCTTCAAAAGACGATAAAATCGGTGCCTCTTTGGAACAGCGATGGGCGAATTCGAACAGGTCTGGTGTGCGTTGGCACCCCCCGAGTTGTCCCCGGCAGCGTCTGCAGGGCTCAGCCCACCGCCGAGTGCTGCGGGAGGGCAGGGTGCGAGGAGCTGCCTCTGGCGAAACGAAAACCTAGGGAGGTCTGCGGCAGAAGAGCGAACTTACCCGTCTGGAGTCTGAATTTACCTGCCTGGAGACTGAATTTTCCTGTTTCTGAGGTTAGGCTGGGACGCCAGGGCCAGGGCTGGCTGGAGTCTGTTTCGACAAGCGGGACTGCAAGTCTGCGCTGGCCGCATCCCCCCGGCATCCCCCCGCACACCTTGGAAAATCCCCCCCTCGCTCCGGCAATCTCGGCTCCGCGACGTCGACGCGTGAGCCAGCTGCACATGACCTCACCGCAGAAACTCCCACTGACTCCTTCAGCTAACGTTAATCATCCACCTCACCTCGTTTCGGACCCCGCGGCGCTGGGCCGGCACACGCCGTGTTCCCGTTGCGCGGGAGCGCGGCGTGCCCCGACGGCTCTGCCGACGGCGTTGCGCCGGCTGCGGCAGCCGCTGCTGCCCTGACTCACGGCCACACCTGGCTGCGGCGAGAGCCCGTGGCACCGGCGTGACGCGCGGCCGTGCCGAGTAAACTAGTGGTTTTGTGGGATTTATTTCCCCCTCCCGCCCCGTTTTAACAGCACAGAGTGACAGGGAAGCCCAGCTCGGAGAACACCGTGGGCTTTTTGTGTAGTGCTGATAGCATTTGGGAAAATTATCGTCTGTGGGCTAAATATCTGAGTCACCCCCGGGAGAGAGCTGCATCCACACTTCAGTGTTACCATGTTCTTGTCGTTAGCCACAGCTCATAAGGAAATCAATCATTTAAATTACCGAGGAAGGAGCTCACGCTGCCGGCTGTTCCTCTTCTCTCTCCAAGCGCTGGAAACTTCAGTGAAAACCAAAAGGGGTTTTTAATCCTCTTAAATTATTCCACCTGTTCAGCTAATTAAATTTATGATTAATCTGTGGTTGGGCTGTCAGCGCCTGCCATGGTCTGGGCGGGGGGCGGTGGGAGCAGAGCAGGGGGCTGGCGGGGAGGGCTGGGGCCAGCACCGCACGCTGCTCACCGGCTCTGCCAGCACCGCCCGTCTGCTGGGAGCCGAGCAGGATGCGTGCTGGGGCGCCTGGGTGCTGGTATAAATGTCGGCACTCACCGGCAAGCTCCCTCGCTGTCACGTTATCTGCAAACCCGTGCGAGGAGAAACTTCGCTGTGCAGAAATTCCATGAGAGGACCTGGGGCGGGGGGAGACGGCAGCCGGAGGTATCGGGGGAGAGGTCTGGCTTTGTGGATAAACCGCAGCCGGAGGTAGCTGGGGAGAGGTCCGGCACTGCTGATAAACCACAGTGAAAATGGCAGGGGAGAGGTCCGGCACTGCTGATAAACCACAGTGAAGGTAGCTGGGGAGAGGTCCAGCACCGAGCTGGGGAGCTGCCGGGGGGCGAGGGCAGCGCCTGCCTTCCCCGGACCCTCGGGGCTGGCGGCAGGGTCCCGCGTGCTGGGGCAGCCCGGCAGCGCAGAGCTGGTCGGAGCCCGGCTGGGGAGCGCCGGTGACCCAACCGGCCTCTCCCGAGCTGAGGTCTGCAGCCCCTTCCCCGCAATCGGGGTGACAGCCACCCAGCGTCTCCCCGCCAAGGAGGGGTCGGCCACGGCGGACCCACGCTCGGTGCGGGAGGGCCACGGGGGCTCAGCAAGGCACCCCGTCTCGGGAGGGTGGGACGGAGCCGGGGGGCTCGCCTCACCCTTGCACCACCCACGCCCAGGGGTGCGGGACCCCTCAGAGTCACAGTGGTGGGACCTCAATGCTTGCGAACCTCCGGGTGGGAGCCAGCCTGCGAGAGCAGCTGCCGCGTTTGCTTTGAGTGGACACAGGGTCTGCGCAGAGCGACGTCCAGATGGGACAGAGCGCTCATGATGTCAAATAAAAACCCCAAAACGAATGAAAAAAAACCATAAACACCTCTCCACTGCGCTGGTGTTCAGCAGGAAAGATGTCTCCTGGGCTGGGAGAAGTGGGGATCGCTGCCCGGTCGGTGTTTGTCAGCCGCCGGGCTCTGGCATCGCTCGGCGTTGTTGGCGTGGGGAGACGAGCACAGGACTGAGCGTGGCTGAGCCGCAGCCGCTCCGCTCTCACCTCTGCCGGTGCCGGGTCGGACCCGGGCTCCTGCGGAGCCCCCCGCCACGCGCAGCCGCGGTGAGCAGCCACAGCTCAGCCGGGAGCCCGGGGACCCGAGCTGGCTGCCTCCTGGCTCGCTGCGCAGCCGCTGGAAGCCTCCAGCCCACAGCCCAGATTTTCCCTTGCTGGTGAGAAGGTCAACGAGCTTCGGTGACCCACAGAGGTCCCTTCCAACCCCTACCATTCTGTGACTCTGAGCTCCAAGGACAATGCGAGGTGTCCTGAGACCCGAGCTCAGCCGCAGTGCCCCACAGAATCACAGAACCACAGAATGGTCGGGGTTGGCAGGGCCCTCTGGGGGTCACCCAGCCCAGCCCCCTGCCCAAGCAGGGTCACCCAGAGCAGGCTGCACAGCACCGCGGCCAGGTGGGGCTGGAATATCTCCAGAGAAGGAGACTCCACAGCCTCCCTGGGCAGCCTGGGCCAGGGCTCCGGCACCCTCAGAGGGAAGAAGTTCTTCCTCGGGTTCAGCTGGAGCTTCCTCTGCTTCAGTTTGTGCCCGTTGCCCCTTGTCCTGTCACTGGGCACCACTGGAAAGAGTCTGGCCCCGTCCTCCTGACCCCCACCCTGCAGATATTTATGGGCATTTCTGAGGTCCCCTCTCAGCCTTCTCTTCTCCAGGCTGAACAAGCCCAGCTCCTTCAGCCTCTCCTCGTAGGAGAGATGCTCCCGTCCTCTCATCATCCTCGTAGACCTCCGCTGGACTCTCTCCCACGGGCACGTCCATCCCAGGACTGAGGTCTGTTATTACAAAAAACACGCTGAAAAGGCACCGCTTCCTCTGGAAAAACCACCCAGCTAAACCAGCACCCAAGACAACGATGATCAGCTTCTTGCCAATAACACTCTCGTTTTCCCTCCCTCTCCCCCAACTCCCATGGTAAATGTGTCTTTCAAGAAGCCAGGATGGCACAGACGAGGAACAGGAGGCAGTTCCTATGCTAACAGCCCTCCGCTCCTGTTCTCCTTTAGGCCAAGGACACCGAATCCCCAGCGCTGAGCCGGGACTCGCTGCAGTGCCCCAGGACAGGGGCGCCTCCAGGAGCCGGGGCCAACGCCGGCCGCTCCGGCCGCTCTTCGACCCGTCAGCGCTGGGTGTCCTGCCTCGCCCTCCGCCTCGGGGACAGGCACCGCGCCGCAGCAGTGCTTCGTTTCTCACAGCGCTGTGATGGAAACCCTCCTCGTCTCCTGCCCTAGCTGGGCATGATGGCCATGCTCTTGGACCATGCCATCGGCACTTCGCTGCTGCCAAGGGACTTGGAGTAAGTGACGCTTGGGGACTGAGCTGAAGCGCCCTGGGATGGAGCAGCTCAGCAGAGCAGAGATCAGACGCGGCGATAAGGGAGCATTGGGAAGTGGGGGGGTTGTGCAGCCTCCGTTGTAGGATTTCAAGGCCAGGCTTGGCAAAGCTGCGGGGGGATTGCCAGGACCAGTCCCAGCTCACTGCAGAGGAGCGAGTGAGGGGTCCCCTCTGCTGCTTTTCAGCCATTTGCTTCCCTTTGCCCCTGGCTGAACTGACCCAGGGCACTGCTGGGATCACTGCACTGCTCCATCCCCAGAGCCCACACACTGGGGTGAGCCAGTTGCAAGTCTGGGGTCCCCACTTGCAAGTCTGGGGTCCCCACTTGCAAGTCTGCAGCGCCAGGCAGGTGTGAGCAGACATCCAGGGGCTCCGGAGCTCCACAGCAGTGAGGAGCAAGGCAAGCTCTGCCCCCAGGACCAGCGCCGTTCGTCCAGCCCGCCGTGGTTGAACAGCTTGTCCTTGGAGCAGGAAGAGCCCGGGACGTGTCTGTGGGCAGCAAGGGGAAGTTCAGATCCCCTCTGTGCTGGGTTGCATCAGCCTTCCTCGCACGGAGGAAGCGTGGGGGCACTTCCACAGAGCACGTGTTTCGGAGTGCTTTTCACAGCTCCTAGCTGGGGGGAAATATTCATCTTTTGAACCACAAACTACTCCTGGCAACTACTCAACTGAAAAAGAGCTATAAAAAAGCCAAGCTCATTCAAGGAAGAAGATGTACGCTCTGTGTCATCATTGCTACAGTCTGGAAAATGCCCGAAAGGGTCACCAGTGTTGACTTCCCTACGTGACATCTGCAAGGCTTAAAAAAAGACCCTGCCTGCAGTCAGCAGAAATGCCCCAAGGCTCGGTTCTTGGCTGACCAAGCACCTCTTCACTCGCCGCAGCGGCCGCTCGGGTCTGGGGCCAGACCTGGGGCTCAGGGTGCTGCGGTTGGGTTGACCCAAGAGACGTGAGCTTTCATGGTGGCAAATCCCAGCGCGGACCGGCTGCCTGCTGCTGGCCTCCAGCCTCGCCGTGGCTCGCGGAGGCCGGTTTCGGGGGGGCTGTTGTGTTGTGTGATAACAGAATCACAGAATGGTCAGGGTTGGAAGGGACCTCTGTGGGTCACCCAGCCCCACCCCCTGCCCAAGCAGGGTCACCCAGAGCAAGCTGCACAGCACCGCGGCCAGGCGGGGCTGGAATATCTCCAGAGAAGGAGACTCCACAGCCTCCCTGGGCAGCCTGGGCCAGGGCTCCATCACCCTCAGAGGGAAGAAGTTCTTCCTCGGGTTCAGCTGGAGCTTCCTCTGCTCCATTTTGTGCCCGTTGCCCCTTGTCCTGTCACTGGGCACCACTGGAAAGAGTCTGGCCCCGTCCTCCTGACCCCCACCCTGCAGATATTTATGGGCATTTCGAAGGTCCCCTCTCAGCCTTCTCTTCTCCAGGCTGAACAAGCCCAGCTCCCTCAGCCTCTCCTCGTAGAGGAGATGCTCCCGTCCCCTCCTCATCCTCGCAGCCCTCCCCTGGACTCTCTCCAGTAGCTCCTCATCTTTCTTGAACTGGGGAGCCCAGCACTGGACCCAGCACTGCAGATGGGGCCTCCCCAGGGCAGAGCAGAGGGGGAGGAGAACCTCCCTCGCCCTGCTGCCCACACTCCTCCTCATGCACCCCAGGATCCCATTGCCCTTCTGGGCAGCCAGGGCACGCTGCTGGCTCATGGTCACCCTGTCGTGATGGCTGATGTTGTGTGTTCATGGGGTGAAGCACGTGCCAAAAGCAAGCAAGGGTAAGCGGAGTCAGAAGACGATGGTCTGGGACTCACAACACCACCTTTCTCCTCCGAATGAGACTAGGAAAGGACGCTGGTGACAGAGAACTGTATAATAAAATAACTTCTTTGGTTTTTTTCTTTAGAAAACATCTCTCACACACAGTACAAAAACAGGTAGTTCAGAAATAAATTTAAAGCCAGCTGTACCAGTGACTTCGGGGGCACCCCGCACCCAACGTGCCTCAGCAGAAAACTCCTTTCTCAACACAGAAGTTTGACAAGAAAACACAGGCGAATCCTCTGTGGGAAATACTGTTAAAAAACTAAAGATACCCCCCAACAAAACCAAAAATGCTCAGTTTAAACCAAAGCCAGGCAGTTGTTTGAAAAGGGGGAGCTGGGTTCTTCCCCAGAAAAAATGACTCTGGCTGCACGTTTCTCTTCTGATAAAATATTGACCCTTGCGGAGCGCTGGAGAATCGGTGGCCGGCACCCAGCGAGCGCCCGGGAGCGGCACCGGCCGCTGGTGCGGGGATGCTGCAGCTCCCAGCACCCCGCCCCGGGCGCAGCGACGCTCCCGCACGCGGCGCGGGACCCACCGCAGCCCGCTCCAGCTCTGACCCATCGCTCATCTTAACGGCGCACTTCAAGTTAGGTTTGGAAAGATTAATAAATTAATCAAGCCACGGAAGAAAGAAAAAAAATACAAACCCAAGAACCACCCCAAAAGTTCCGTTTGTGTTCTCAGTACAGGAGGAAGCGCGCGCGGACCTTCTCCTCGATGGAGTGCAGCTTGGCGGCTCGCAGCGCGTCCAGCAGCTCCTTGGCGACCTCGTAGGGGCCCTCTTTGAGTTGGGTGAGGAAAGCCCTGAACTTCTCCTGGATGGCCGCCCTGGTCCCCAGCGCCTGCTTCTTCGGCGAGCGCTCCAGGATTTGCTGCAGGCGCTTCAGCTTTCTGACGGGGATGTTCTGGTACGCCACAAAGTCTATCATGGCTTGCTCACAGTCTTCGTCTCCTGGAGCTGGTGGGAGAAAACCGCCTGTCGGTTAGAGGGATGGTGACCATGGGACACCAGGAGAGCAGGTTGCAGCCCTGCTGAGCCTCTCCACGGGACACCAGGAGAGCAGGTCACAGCTCTACCAAGCCGCTCCATGGGACACCAGGAGAGCAGGTTGCAGCCCTGCTGAGCCTATCCACGGGACACCAGGAGAGCAGGTCACAGCTCTACCAAGCCTCTCCATGGGACACCAGGAGAGCAGGTCACAGCCCTGCCGAGCCTCTCCATGAGACACCAGGAGAGCAGGTCACTGCTCTACCAAGCCTCTCGTGGGACACCAGGAGAGCAGGTCACAGCCCTGCCGAGCTTCCCCATGGGACATCTGCCCAGAGAGGTGGTCGATGCCCCATCACTGGGAACATTCAAGGTCAGGTTGGATGGAGCTCTGAGCAACCCAATCCAGTTGAAGATGTCCCTGCTCGTTACAGGGGGCTTGAACTGGATGGCTTCTGAAGGTCCCTTCCAACCCAAACCACTCGATAAGCCTAGGACATTGTCCTCCCCGGGGCACTGCTCTCCAGCCGCGGCTTGGACCAGTGGTCCCAGCCCAGTGAGCTCTACTGGGAAGCCTCTCACAACCCCTCTTCCAGATTCAGGAGGGTGTTTTAGCTCACCCAGCTGCGGCCAGCCGTGACCACGAGCTGGGGACCAGCTGCCCCGCTCTGCCCACCAGCAGAGCACGAGCTCCTGTCCGAGGACACGGCAGCGCCTGGCAACGGGCACAAACTGAAGCAGAGGAAGCTCCAGCTGAACCCGAGGAAGAACTTCTTCCCTCTGAGGGTGACGGAGCCCTGGCCCAGGCTGCCCAGGGAGGCTGTGGAGTCTCCTTCTCTGGAGATATTCCAGCCCCGCCTGGCCGCGGTGCTGTGCAGCCTGCTCTGGGTGACCCTGCTTGGGCAGGGGGTTGGGCTGGGTGACCCACAGAGGTCCCTGTCAACCCCTGCCCTGCTGGGATTCTGGGATTCTGTAAGCCAGGGGGGAAGCGGGAGGGCAGCCGGCCCGCGCTGCCGGCAGGTGTGTGGTGGGACAAGCAGGTCAGAATCGGCGTTTTGCAAGTGGAAAAATAAGGTTGGAAGGAAGAAGGAGGAGGAAAGCACCAAACATGGCATCGTTCACTGGCCGAGGCCCATCCCTGCCAGCCAGCCACCCCAGAAGGCTGGGGCCAGCCCTCGCCGCAGGCTGGATTTCCCAGCAGTGGCCCGTCCTGTACAGGGCATTTCAAAAACAAACTGAAAAAGTTCCTGTAAAACTGAATAAAGTAAATACACCTTTTCCATGCTCCTCCCTGACGGGGAGCAGAGGAAGAGGGAAACTCCAGAAAAACTGAAGTCATCGCAGTAACTATTTACAGATGTTATTTTTCCTGAAGGTTTCTGTTTTCCCAGGTGGATTTTTATGTCCTGGGACAGGACCAGCCCCAGAGCAGGGCTTTCCTGGGACAGGACCAGCCCCAGAGCAGGGCTTTCCTGGGACAGGACCAGCCCCAGAACAGGGCTGTCGGGCAGACCTGCTCCCAGCTGGTTAAGGCACCGCCGGAGCGTGCCCAGCCACAGGAATGAAATTGGAACCAACCTTCAAGTGACCGAGGCCAAACGATTACTCAATCAGGGAGAGACCAGCCCAGTTTTACGCCATTATAAACTGGGAACGGTTTCCCTGGTCATCGTGGGGTGGGTCGGGCTCGCTTGCCCGGACTCTGCCTCTCCTGCGAACCCAGGGCTTACGCTGGATTTCTCCTGCGACTGCTGCCGCAGCGGCGAGGAAGTCAGGTGCCCGCACGCCTCCCGAGTGAAATCATCAGGAACCACAGCTAAAAACACCCCTCGGCTCCCATTGCTCACGGGCTTCCTCTCGCTCTATAAATAGCTGAAAGCCCTGTCTGGCCGCGGGTGCCGTTACCTAATGAGCCGCAGCACACGTGCTGCTGACGCTGCTCTCACCTGACCTCCCCCTGCCCCGGGACCGCGTCCCGCTGACGACAGAGCTTCCCATCTCCTCTCTCCGCTGGCAGCACGCTCCTGGCGAGGAGCTCGTGGCGTGAGTCAGGCTCTGTCAGGAGAAACGCCCCGCGCTGCCGGTGCCGGGAGAGGATGGGAAGGCAGGAGGTCCTCGGGCAGGGTGCTGGGGGGAACGGCCTCCTGGCTGCCTCGCCGTGGAGGAGCAGCTCTTACTGAAGCTCAAGCTTCATCGTGATGGGAGAAATTATTTTTTTACGCTGAGAAGGGTCGATCACTGGGACAACCTCCCCAAGGACAGGGGGGGAGTCCCCATCGCTGGGGTTTTTCAGGACAGGGTGCCGGATAATCTCATCCGGGCTCCCTTTCCCATGAAATGTTGGGCCAGAAGAGCTTCCAACGTGCCTTCCAGCCTGAGCTGGTCTATGGCTCCATGACTGATTTTTTTTCCTTTTTTGAAGCCCAAGGGCGCAGGGTCCCTGCCACCCAGACCACTCACGTTGAGTTTGTCCCCCGGGTATCCCGGCGGGATGCTCAGGGTAGAGCGGGCGGTTCGAAGCGGCTGCCTGCCTCACCCCAGCCGACACCAGGCCCTTCAGATGGTTTTCAGTCCCTTTCGCACCCCACGACGTGTCGGGGCGCGTGGTACAAAGCACCCCGGAGCCAGCCCCTCGCTCTCCCCCGCTCCTTTGCCCTCTCCGTGCCCGCTGGCAGCTCCCACCCAGCCGACAGCCTCCACCGGGGCTCAGCGCTACCGTCGCGCTCTCCCCGTGACACCGTGGCTCTACTTTTCACCAAACAAGCCCAAATCCACCCTACGCTGAGCTTCCGACGTACCCTGGACTCTGCCCCGCTCAACCCGCACGAGGCAAGGCTGCGGCCGCCATAAAACCCCCCTGGGAAAGGGGCCGGGAGCCGGGGAGAAGCGAGCGCGGGAGGCACGCCAGGAGCCGAGCTGGGTGGCTCAGCCCGTCGTGCCGCGGCTGTTTACGCGGCCGCCAGCCACCCGTTATCACCGCCGGCTACTGGCTACGGCTGAACGCCTGCCAAAACTGTCCTCACGTCCCAGCATTCCCAGTTATCCCAGTTCCTGGTAAGAACTGGCGGGGTTTCACTGCCAGCTCGCTGTTCTCGCTGAGCAAGGAGCCTGCGCGGGTGCTGGGTGAGCAGTGGCCGTTGCTTAAGCCCCGCACCCTGCCCTTGCCCCACAAGACCCACCCTGGAGGGGGAGGACAGCAGACAGCCTACATTTTATCCATAATTACTATTAATTATGGATCACGCCATACTTTTACAAGCTCATTTTGCATCTAAGTAGAAAAAAGTCAGAAGAAAGTCGGCTCTGGCCCTGGCAGCATGGTGGTGCCGGCATCCCGGCCCCCCGCCCGCGGCTCACCTGGTCCCTGCGTGCTGTTGCTTCTCCCCAGTCTGCAGCTGGTGCAGAGGGTGTCGTGGTACTGGTTGCCCTGCACATTGGTCTCCTTCCCCTGCTGCTCGCAGTCCTGGTGCGGCTGGCACGGCTTGGTGCTGGAGTTGGAGGAGGAGAAGAAGCCGCGGGGGCAGGCACGGCACTGGGTGTTGTCGAAGGGGGTACCTGCGCGCAGGGAGGCAAGGGGACCATCAGCCCGGGGGGACATCAGCAGGGGTGGGAGCTGGGGATGGTGCCGGAGGAGCAAAGAGTGCCGGCCACCGCCACTGCCTGCAGCTCCCCGGTGAACCGTGCACCCACTCGTAGGGCAAAGAGCCGCGCTTTCCCCGGTCATCTCCCACGCCAAAGCCTGCGGCACGCGCTGGCAAACGGTCACCGGCCTCCGGGCACAGGGAGAGATCTTGTCTGCTACCGAAAAGGGCCACGTCGTGGGCCGGAGGCGTGGGCTGGGGCTGGGCGAGGCGGGTGCCAAACCAGCGCTTTGATTCACGGCGGAGTCAGGAGGCTCCTGGCCAAGTGAAAGTAAAAGTCGCTGAGAAGGTGAAAGCTCCCGGCAGTTCCCCACCCCGGCGCCCGGCCGGACCCGCTGCTTCTGCACAGGGACGGTGCCACGCCGGCGAGATCGCACCCGGCCGTCCCGCACCTTCCGTGGGACGAGGGGGAACGGCCCTGACAGCAGCAAATGTCACCCCTCCTCATCTCCTCTTCATCTCCTCCTAGCTAAGAACGAGCTCTCGACCTCGTCACGCTTTCGGCCATCGCTTTGGCTTTACTGGGAGCAGTCCCAGTCAGCCCAGCTGCCGGCCCCAACACCCCAGTCCATGTTTGCGAATGGGAAGCCCACGAGAAGCCCGCGAGAAGCCCGTGGGTCAGAGCACCCGTCCGACCTGGCAGCCAGCGAGGTCTGCCCGCCGCGCCACCGTCGCGGGGTCCACGTCGGCCCCGGACGGACAGAAGCGCCCGCAGCCCCCGGGCTCTGCCTACCCACGCTGGGCGCTCAGCCCTTGCTGGGGGTGCAGGTGTCTGGCCCTGGGGGGGTTCCCTGCACAAGAAGCCGTTTGTAAAAAGTAAACAATAATAAAAAATTAGTTTCTCCTCAAGCTCCCCGGCTTGCTCGCACGGCTCCTCAGCCCTCCAGCCAACCCCCCCAGCCAGAGCGGACGCTGAATTTCAAAGGGCGTCCCCGCGCCGCTCGCAGACCTCGCTCACCCTCCGCTGCACCCCTGCATTCTGCCACAGCTACGCCCTGCAGAGACATCAAACCCTGAAACCTCAACCATGAGCATCAGCTGCCGACCGCAGGGATTTCACCCGGCCCGGGAGCCCGGAGCTCCTCTGTGCCGCACACGGAAGGACGTCCAACGCTTTGAAGCCTGCAGCCAGGTAACGCTGCTTCTGCTGACGCTGCCCACGCTGCTTTGTGCTGCCCAGCTGTGCTTTGGAGATGGAGCCCGGTCCTCGGTGATTTGGGGAGCGTGAGAGGCAAACGCGCTCTTAAGCAACTTGTATTTTTAGAAAGCTTGCACAGGCACAAATGGGGGCAACCAAGGGACCAGGTAAATTTGTGCTGGGGAAACGGTGGGAAAATAAGAGCCCTCAAGCCTCCCGTGACTTCCATCTTGCCAGGGGACGGAATCTCGGACTGGTGACCCTCCCCCAGATGTGAACCGACACAAGGCTGATTTTACTGTTTTGGAACCTGCCCACGTGCCCAGTTCACGTTGTAAACACAGCCTCTCCAAACCGCTCAATAAAATCCGCAAAACGCAGCCCCAGAGCTACACACACGCATCAGCCCTGCCCTGGCATCACTAAGCAGCCCTTTTCAGTCCAGGCAATCAGCATTCCCCGCTCCCCGGCCACCTGCCTGCGAGGAGCAGGGAGCTGACGGAGGAGTGGGAGCCGCTGGGACCCTTCCACCCGCCCAGAGCCCCGGCAGGGCGAGCTGCCACGCCGGGGACGGGTGAATCACGGCCCGGCTCTGCCGGTTGCGGCAGGCGAAGCAGGTAACCAGGACTGCCGCGTCCCCTTTAGCCTGGCGCTGGGGGATTTCAAAGGCTTTCAAAGCGAAAGCCGGGGGAAAACCTAATAAATCATTTGGAAAAGAAGCCAGGAGCGGTTTCAGATGCCAGCAAGGCCGGCGCTGGGCTGGTGAGCACAAGGGGAGCAGCTCAGGCTAGGGGCAATCATTGCCCGCTGTGTTGCTCCTCGATTTTTAGCTCCAGGGGAGATTTGGGGACGTGGCGAGAGCTCGCAAGCACCCACATTGCGGCCGCCTGGCTAGGGGACTTACCCAGCTTCTCCACGCCGGAGCCCGGCGGACACTCGGAGTGCTTGATGCAGAACTCCATCTCCGAGTAGTAGCCCTCCCGGCACTGGCAGACGCGGTTGTGGGTGGAATTGCACTGCTGCACCTCGACCTGCTTCTCCTCGCAGATGACGTTACAGTACCGGCACTTCTCCAGGTAGTTCCAGTACTGCGTGTAGTGCAAATCCGGGCAGGGCTCGCAGACCGTCTGCCTGTCCCTGGTGCAGTGCCGTGCCACGAAGGTCCCCGGCGGGCACTGCTGGCAGGTGAGCTTCTCGCTGGTCACAGCATCTTTCCATTGGTAAGTGGGTTGGGCGCTGCAGCCGAGCTCAGCGAGGAAGAGGAGGAGAGGGGCAAGCATCCGCTGCGGCAAAGACAGCGAGCCCTTAGCTCGTCCTCTCGCAGAGGCAGAAGCAGCAGACGCGGCTGCTGCGCTACAGAATTCCTCACCCTGGCAGATCCAAGGGGTTCTTCTCCCACCTCACGCTCGCCCCAGGCCCAGAGCAGCGGCGGTACCGGGGACCGGCGGCCGCCCCCCACGTCCCTCCCCGGTGACAACACCCCCTTCCCAAACGCCGCTTCCCCAGCCCGTTTCGTGGTGCCTCCGCAACCCCTTTGCCTCCTTTCAGTACTAAAAGCAGCTCCAGCACGTTCTCCTCCTCTTTCCACCCCAGTCACCCCCCCACCATCTGGGGTAAGACCACCCCAGATCAAGAAGCAGCAGGGAAGTTTTCCAAGCTAGCAAACACATAGGGTGCTCCATAGGAACCCCAAACCTTTTTGGAAACACAGATACCCATCGCGGAGCCTCGCTCACCCTCCCGTTCCCCGCCAAAGCGCGTGAGCCCAGCCTGACGAGCAGCCGGGTCCTTACCTTGGATGGATGCCTTGGACTCGGCACGTGGCAGGGTAGCATAGCACCGAGGGCTTCCGAGCGCTGCGACCAGGAACCTGGGGAGACAGAGAGGGTTCCTCAGGGGCTGGCATCGGCTCTGGGGACAGGGGTTGGCATCGGCTCTGGGGACAGCGGCTGGGTTGGAGCTGCTCCCGGTCGCAGCCGTGCCGACGCCGCCGTCCGGCTTCCGAGCAGCAGGACGGAGCGCCGGGTCGGGGCTGTCGGGGAAGGCTGAGGTCTCCCGCACGCCGGCTGGCCCCAGCGCGGGGACAGAGAAGCGGGAGCCTCGCAGCGCGGCGGCGAACTTCGCCGGTGGGAAGCTCATCGCCCCGGCTGCGTAAGCGCTCGAGGGAGGGAAAACCACCCCAGCCCGGGACCCCGAGCAGCGGCCGAGCTCTCCCTCCGCGTCCCGGCCCCGCTCCCCGCCCCGCAGCCCGCTCCCCGCCCCGCACCGCGGCCCTCACCGCCCCGCTCCGTGCCGCTCCCCCGGCCGGGCACCACCTTTATAGCCCCAGCCCGCGGGGAAGACCCCTCTTGCGCAAGCGACCGCGGCCCGCCCGGCCCCCCCCGGGCCCCCCACCCCCGCCCGGGCCCCGCCGCCCGCTCCCGGTCCCGCTCCCGGCCGCGGCCCCGCAGCTCTCGGGGCTGGGAGCGGGTTTACCTGCGCGGGGGGGGGCCCAGCCCCAAGCTCTCGGTGCTCTGCTGCGGGCTCAGGGCTGGTTTTTTGGCTGGGGAAAGGCAGGGAAATCCCCCGGTGAGCGCCCTGTTCCCGAGCTGTAAATGCTCGAGAACTTCCCCGTCACAGCGTCTGCCGCTCGCTGGTGGGGGGTTCGGTTTGGGCCCCCCCAGAACGCAGCTACACTGGGGCTGTAGGCGGTGAAATCAGGGCTGGGGGGGCTGCTCCAGCTGAGAACCCGAGCAAAACCCCTGGCTCGGCGTGGGGGGCTCTGCTGTGGGACCGCATCCCTGCTCCCACCCAGCGCAAGGGCTCTCACGCATCTTCAGGGGGTAGGCAATGCATCCCCAAAGCCACCCCAGAGCTTCTGCTCAGGGGAGTGCTGAGGAGGACCCTCTGACTCCAGCCAGGACACTAAAACACTCAGTAAACCACCACCTGCAGTGGGGCAAGGACAGCCAGCAGCGGAGGAGGTCAGCGCTGGACTTCGAGCGACGCTTTGCCGTAAGCCTTGGACCGGTGGGAAGGGGACTTGGCCTCAGCAGAGCCAGGCGGGAGGGCATTTACCGGTGCCTGCTCGCCCTACCCCTGCTTAAATACGTCAGGCTCGTGCACGCTGTCCTGCGGCCCCGTCTCGCTGGATTCCCTCCGAAGGCGAGAAAATCCAAGGGCACCGCCGCAGAGCGCTTCTCGGGGTAGGAAGGCAACGCTGGAGAGCTCGCCGTCCCCCCGCTCCGGCTACCTGCCCTGGTGCCCCTGCTCCCCAGGCACAGCGGGGAGGAGGAAAAGCACGGAATTTACCTACTCCCGGGTGTAAAAGGAGGAGAGCTCCTTGCCGAGCCCAGCGTGCTCCGTACCTGACAACTCGCCTGTTCATTTTCTCCCAGAGACTCTCTCCTACGTGGAACGGTGCCACAGGGCAGAGAAGACGGGAAAAGCTGCAACCGGTTCCAAACAGGTGCCTGAGAAAGAAGTTTAGCTTTTTTTTTCTTGTTTTTAAATTTTTCAGCCAATGGAAGAGATGAAAACACGCCTGGATACCAATCACATCCGAAGGCACAGAGCACGCGGCTGGGAAATCCGCTGGTTTCTGTACCGCAGCCCCGTGAACGTCACGGTTTGCCACCTTCATCTGCAAAAAGGGCACGAGCGCGTGCCGTGATCTGCTGCCGCTGCCCGTCACACGAACCCCGCCGGTTCCGGGGCCACAAACTCCTCGTGGCCCCTCCTGCCAGCACAGCCCGCGGCTCCGGGACCCCCAGCCACCCCCCAGCCTCGGGCAGGGCTCTGCCATCCCAGCGGGCCATGCTGAACGGCAGCTTGCCACCAGGGAAACCCCACGTGGTGGGCTTTGTACCGGTAAAGCATGGCCACCCATGTCACCTCATGAGGTAACACGGGGAGAACAACCACCAGCCGGCAAAGCCTCGCGTGCTGGGAACAGAACCATGTTGGAGACCGGTCTGAAGGCAGTAGCCAGCCCATAAACACACTCGTGTTACGTGCACAGCTTCTCCCTGGGGAGCCACCGAAGGGTCCGAGATGTCCTCCCACCAGCTGTGTTCTGTGGAACTGCTGCTGGCGGCCTCGCTGGTCCCCAGACCCCCGGCGCAGAGGGCACCGGCCGCTGCCTCTGAACGCAGCAGCACTCGGTACCCTCTCCTGCCCCTCCAAACAAATGTTCCACCGTTGTTTGAGCTGCCAGAAGGGAATTCCAGGCAGGAATACAGCTGCCCACCAGGAATACAGGCTGTTTGCGTAAGCCAGCCCGACGTCCTCTCAGCAGGCTCCTGCGGCGGCTGCCACAATTCATGTTTTTCTCAAGCATCTCCCATTCCCTTACATGTCCTCTGCTCTACGGGGTAGCTCAGGCCCCTAAGCAGTCGCGAGCATCGAACACCAGATATGGAATTGCAGGAAATTTAATCTGGAAAAATTCCGTACGCCGTTTCACGCCGAGAGGCCGCAATGAGCGGCGTTCTTGACGTGCTTCCGCGTTGTTCCACATGTGACCGAGCTGTGGGTCTGCACTGGAACCCTTCTCCTTCGCGAGAACTGGGCTCCTTCTGTCCTCATCTCTCAGCCCTCAGCGTTCCCAGATATTCTCCTCACACTTGTTCCCTCCATGTATGGTCACGCCTGTTGCGTTAATACTACCTGTTAATACTACCTGGTGTAAACAGCCCAGGGCTGAGCGCCTTCTTTAAACCCAGACACCATCTAGAAGGTGTCCTGAAGCATAACGTGTGCTGGGGCTCAGGGACTTGTGGTTGGGGAAGGGAGCACCCGTCCCCAGCAGCCTCCCCTCATCTTCCAGCAGCATCTCCTTCTCCCAGGGACTCTCTGAACAGGCGCTCACAAATAGCCAAAACCAAATAGTTGGCTCAAAAAGCCAACACAAATTCTCCGGCAATGTAAAGGAGCCGCAGTGAAGAAGCGAGAGGCCGGGGAGGTTTCTCTCCTCGGGGCCCAGCAGCCAGATCATTTTGCACGTCGCTCCTTAGCATGAACCCCTGAGCACCAGACAGAGCCTCTCGCACCTCCAGAGGTCAGGCACTGGGTCTGCTCTCCTGTCCTGGGCGGTCAATCTCTTGGACTTCATTCTTAACCCTGTTAAAGATCAAGCCTACAAGAGCTAAACACACAACCTACAAAGAAAGAAAATCAAACCCAGTTTGCTGCTGCTCAGAAGGAGAAGCGAACCCTGATGGTCAGCAGGAATCCAAAGCTCCTTCCTGTAAGATCAGCTTCTACCCAGCATGGTTCAAGAAGAAACTCCGACTCTAGCTGGAATCTAAGGGGGTCAGCATTTGGAATCTAAGGAGGGGTCAGCGTTTGGAATCTAAGGAGGGGGTCAGCGTTTGGAACCTAAGGGGGGTCAGGGTTTGGAATCTAAGGGGGGTCAGTTTGTGGGTGCATGAGCGCTGTTGAAGAAGCTGGGGGCACGGCCCTGGTTTGCACCCTACACAGAGCAGGTGAGGCCCCTACCCATCTAACTACGGGCTGCTCTAAAATAGATGTAGCTTCACTGCTGGCTTGTCACAGTCATTTGCAACTCCCCAGAGTAATCCTGATGATTTGTAACATCTTTTGACATTATCCCTGAGCCAAGGACTACTGGGGCTTTGCTCCCTCAGTATGCATCACCTCGGTAATCACCCGTATCCGTTAACCTCCCAGCACTCCCCTGGGACTGAGGCACGTCCTCTCGAGGATGTTTCTTCTGGGTGAAACTCGCCACGAGTCTGAACCATGCATGAGTCCTGGCACCGCAGCGTGCCCGGCTGGAGAGCTTCCATGAGACCTCTTTTGCCCGAGGCTTGCCCCGTCCGAGGACAGCCTGGAATTTCAGGGCAGCCTCGGTGCCCCAGCAGCACGTTTCCTTTTTGGGTAGGCAGAAAGCTGGTCTCCATTTTCCTACCGTGGGTTTCACATGGTTCTTCAGCCTGGTAGCAGCCCTCTTGCTGACACATCAAGACTTTTCCAAGAAGCTGCAACAGCAATCGGGTCATCCAGCCTTTTGCAAACTCGTGAGTTGGTTAAAGTGATGAACAGTCACACCGTGACAGTCGTAAAAGCATTACTCAAAAGTAATCTGAACGGCCTCGTTTCTTCCCTGTCTCCCCCAGTATTCTGCTTAGATTGAAAGAAACCCCCAAAGAGGGCCTGCTGACACCTGCTCAGGGGTGGAGGAACCCACAAGCTGTACGGGGTGAGCGTAGGTGGCTCATCCTGGGTGGCACCTCCGATGTCCCTGTGTCCTGGTCATAACTGCTGGGATGGACACAGTACACCAGGAAGCTCCGGTACGCAGCTCCTCACCGTACCACAACGCATTAGCATCAATTATTGTCCTTCTAAGTGTAACAGTGAGAAAAATTGGTCAGATTAATATTCCTAGAGAGTGGATGGGACAGCATGTCAGTGGGACAGCAACGACTTCCCCTACCAACCTCTTCTTTTAGGGAGGTAAGAGGGGTGGAACCACCACCTACGATTGATCTTTTTCCGTCTATTCTTTTGCTCGCCCCAACGAACCTCCCGGAACGGGTTTGTGGGATGGCTGGGAAGCAGCAACTCGAGTCCCTACTGCCTTTCTGACCTGTGGAGATCGCTTCGAAAAGGAATTCAGCCTGATCTTCTCATGGCTCTGACTTCACTTCCCCCACACGGCATCATTTCACCCTTCTGCGAGCTGCAGGGTGTCCAGCAGCACTGCTTTTCGACACTGCTCTGGCAAAATCAGGTTTCTTGCTGATATTCAGAGAAAAATCTGAAAAGCAAAGAAATCCCTCGCTCTCCGTCGGTAGCCACCTCTCCAAGCAAAGACACGGTTCGTGTCTTTCCTGATAAAACAGTTTTGCTTTTTTTGGTCTCTTTCCTGAGTCCTTTCAGCTTTACTGGGGAAAAACAGTGGGAAAAGTTTTTTCAATGACACACCACTAAAACTGGAGACAATATCCCAGGTACAGTCATAGCACGGCAAGGCAGGGGCAATAAAGAGCAATTAATATCTACTTGCTTCATGACCTGTAACTCATGTGTCATTTGCTTCTCAAAATCAGCAAGGAGTGTCCATGGTTGGTTTGCTTCCCCCTGAGCACTCAGCCTGGATCAGTTCCTCTAAACACTTACAGCAACGCAGATTTTTCTGAAACAATTCCTGTTTTCACTTTTTGGTCCTCATACATAATGTGCTGTCACTGTCGCTCTTTCTTGTAAGTTCAGCTCGTTTCAAGCCGACAGCAGATCGCAGTCTGCGGCACGTCCCGACAGCTGGTTCCCGCAGACCCTCTCCAAGGCTTCGTTGGAAGCAGCTTTATTGCTGGGGGGGGGAAGGGAGGAAGCAGCACTCTAAACATATTTAGGAGGGACCACACTGAGGTCATGCAGGATTGGGTGACACACGAGCTTCTGAACGTTTCTGTGGAAGATGGGGAGTGGAAATGCGTGCGCGTGGCCCTTTGAGAAGCGATTCTTGAGCAACCTGCCATGGTCAACCCAGCGCTCGGCTACTGGGCAGGGGTTGGCGAGCTGGGAGGGGGAAGGGCCAGAGGTCTGGCCACAGGTCAGATAACACCGCTGCCAGAAACCGGGGAAGGATGCCCCGGAAACCCCAGCACAAACACTCTCCTCACAGGTCACGGGGTTGCTATTCACAGAATCACAATGGCAGGGGTTGGAAGGGCCCTCTGTGGGTCACCCAGCCCAACCCCCTGCCCAAGCAGGGTCACCCAGAGCAGGCTGCGCAGCACCGCGGCCAGGCGGGGCTGGAATATCTCCAGAGAAGGAGACTCCACAGCCTCCCTGGGCAGCCTGGGCCAGGGCTCCGGCACCCTCAGAGGGAAGAAGTTCTTCCTCGGGTTCAGCTGGAGCTTCCTCTGCTTCAGTTTGTGCCCGTTGCCCCTTGTCCTGTCACTGGGCACCACTGGAAAGTCTGGCCCTGTCCTCCTGACCCCCACCCTTCAGATATTTATAAGCATTTATTAGGTCCCCTCGCAGCCTTCTCTTCTCCAGGCTGAACAAGCCCAGCTCCCTCAGCCTCTCCTCGTAGGGGAGATGTTCCAGTCCCCTCACCATCCTTGTAGCCCTGACACCAAGTGATCTGCACGGGTAGAGACCTCGACACCTGCCCTCACGCTCAGGACTGTGTTCCCCCCCAAGAGAGTTCCTCTAGGTTTACAGTAAAACCCGGTGAAGGACAGTGCCACATGGAAGCCCGTTTGCTCACCACTGGTCAGGGCTGCAGCAGCTTGCCTTTTTTTTTTTTGTTAATTGATGGGCATAACTTTTTAGCAAACGTCTCCGAGGTAGGTCAGGAATGACAGAATCGTTAAATTCTGAGCATTAGTAAACTGAAAGCAAGCGATGAGCAGACACGGCCGCAGACAGGGCCAACCTGCTGCGGGCTGGACGCTCTCCCGTCCCCAGCACGCGTTGGCAGCCGCTCGTCCTGCCCGAGACGCTGACAGCAGGGAACCAGACGTCCCGCCCCGCTGCGGTGCAATCCCCACCACGCCAGAACGCAGCAGCAAAACCAGACCAGCTCCAGATCAATTCCAGGTGCCAACAGCAGGTTCATTGATGGGGACATTGAGGTCTTGTTTCAGAGCTTGTCAGGGTGGGTTCGGCCACTGAAGGCACGCAACAGGCCAGTCTGCAGCCAGGTGATCCAGCTGCTGAGGAGTAAAAGGAGGAACACGTGAACCTCTTGAAGGCACCAAGATACCTGTAACGTAGTTCCTCTGCCCGTCTCGCTAACAACGGAACATTCCCAGGTAGGAACAGTCTCCAGAACTAATCCAACTCCAGTGGCAGGGCAAAAGCACAGCTAGGAAACTATTCTAGTTGAAGGGGAAAAAAAAAAAAAAAAAGAGCGTAATAATTTTTGTCCCCAAGCAAATCACACATACCTTTGAAGCATTTCAGTTAGTCTTGCTGGATCCTGCAGCATTCCTGCAGTCCACAGCGGATAATTTCCAGCAGGCAGACCTAACCAAAGCCACCACTTCACTGCCTCTCTGGTCGAAGCTCGTGTCCCATGCTGTGGTTTCCCTCCAGTGGCATAAGCAGTAAGCTGCAGTTCTCGCCAGGGAGAGGTCTTCAGAGCAGACGAGGCGCTGATCTCTTACTGCCAAGCAAGATTTTCCTGCTCACTGCTCCCAGCCTTCAGCCTGCGCTTAGACTTCCCACTCCACTCCTTGGCCAGGCCGAGAGAACGCACCGAGAATTCAAAGCCAGCATCCAAACGAAGTCACAGGGACCCGCTCGGCAGCAGCTGCCAGCCTTGCCCCACACGCAGAATTCAGATGGCCCCAAAGCTGCCGGCTGCAACACATCGGCCCTGGCCCGATCGGCTTTCCCCCTTTCCCCCGAGAGCATCATCATTTTTTTTTTTTCCTTTCCTTTTTTAAACTTCTGCAACGCCCTAGTTATTGCTATACTTGTTAAAAAAGCAAAAGAGAACGAACGATGGTAAAGAACACTCAGGGCACAACTTGTGACGGTGCAACCTCAACCAAAAAACCCTTGACCAACAAATAAAATGAAGCACATTTCAGGTATGGGGTTGGTTTGTTTTGGGAAAACAAAGCCGTCTTCTTCCACGTTTCTGGCAAGATTTCAGTCCAGCAAAAAGTAGCTTTTTCCATCACTAAAGGCAACGCCGTCACCACACTACAACTCGGAGTCCTCTTGAAGGACAGCAGTTTAACGTTACTGCCTTCCTGACACCATCGCTCCAAATCTTTTTCTGATCATTTTTGCAACACATATATACACGTGGATACATCTTTCTATAATTTTTTCCCCACTTACATTTAAAATATCTAGGGCTTTCTCTGCATTATTTATTCTTGTTTTCAGACTGTAAACCACCATCAGTAGTGCACTGAATAGATACGTGAATAGAAGGTGAAATTCATTCACAGATTTAAACGTGCCAGAATATATGCTAGACCAAAATTACCTTCATTCCTGTCTAAATTTTCGTTATTGCTAATGATTAGCTAATGAAGTACAGAAAGTTCCTGCTCCACTGCCAACCAAGAACAGCACTTTTCTTGTTCTTCAGGTAGCCTGACCGCAGCGAGCCCCGACTTGAATACGCACACGTTATCGGACACTGTCATGCGCGAGAGGCACGGTGTCACACACACTGCTCGGCCATTTATACGTGAAGCGGATTCCAACCTGAAAAAAGAAATTTCTCAATGAGGAGCAATATCCCAGCAACTAATTTATTCGAAGTGACACTGGTTTTGAATTATATAACCAGGGAAAACAAAAACCTTTGAAATTCTTGTTAAGATGCAGCTCACCTTTCAATTTTATCAGTTATTCACATAAAATTTTCCAAAATTCCATTGTTATGAAATCCACCTACAGGCTGAGGGATAAAACCACCTCTAAAATTATTAAACAATACATTCTCCCAGAAAATTCTGAAAACATATGCTATATGAAGTGTCTCTGTCATTGCAGGAACCCCAAAACCAATTAGCAAGTGAGATTACAATCCTTTGCTCATTTTTGCCACAGAAAAATATTCAAGTGTCAAAAATACCACAGGATAAACCTCTCCACTTACCCGTACCAGGGCCATTGGGACTCCATACCCAATGTTTTCATATCTGGTTTAAAACAACAACAACAACAAACAAACCCCAGTGAAGACAAAAATTTTTTATTTATCATTTAAATTACAGGAGCTACTGAAGATTTAAAATTGACACAATTTTTCAGGTTAACCACTTATATCCACTACTCACAGAGAGTGGAACTATTCAGGAGGTCTTTTTACACCCATCTAACTTGATTTATTTTAGAGTTTTAAATCAACTAGTTCCTTTTTCTTCTTGGAAAGCAAACATCAGATAACACAGGCACAATGGAAATACCAGTCCTCAGCAGAAAAAAAGCCTCCTTAGAAGCACATTTCAAAAAATCCCAGCACAACGGAAGGAATCAGGCCTTGGGGTGCACAGCTCACTATCCAGCCACTGGAATTTGTTTTTAAAAAAATCATCCTTTCCGTATCTTCTGCTATTGGAGACAGCAGCTCTGCCACACAGCAAACAGTGAACGTGACTCACTCCTTCCAGGAACACCAGTGCGTGGTGGGTAGTCTGGCCTCACGTGGCCAGCCCAGTTCCACTGTAGTACTATTGCTAGGGTTCTTCCAGGAGCTGATGCTACCTGGAGGGCCCCTGAATGACAGGCACCTCCAGGATATAAAATTTCAGCCTGAGAGTGGCCACAGTAGAATTTACAGGCTAATATAAACCAGAAATCAACCTGTAGTTCCAGCAGAGGACAACATTCTGCTTTGTCTCCCGCCAGTGGTGAAAGAGAGATAGAGACCTTTCAGCCTTGATCACCTTTGCAGGAAGAAATGATACGTGTCGGTGCGCAGCATGTACTCCAGAGCCAAGGATCAAAGATATTTAAATGAACCTTCACCCTGCTTCCGCTCAGCTCGGGAGCCAGAGTGCAGATATTTCCTTCTGCTGGTGTGAAGTCCTTGGCCTTTCTGTCGGTGAGATTACGACCAGAAGAAAACCTGGATTAATCGCTGCTTCTTCACATCACTGTGGCACCCTGGGCACTTCTTCACCATCTATATAAATAAATGAACAAAATACATAGATAACGTGTTAAATTTCTCTGTCAAGTTTGCAATTGTCCAATATGAACCATAAGCCACGCCAGCCATCTGACAGTCCCCAAGACATTGGATCTACTCTTTATAAATGCAGTGTTACTGTGCAGTCAGTTATTGAACTGCTAGTAATAAAAGGAGGAAAAAGAAAGCCTCCCAGTGAAGCAGCAACAAATTTACAGCAGTTTTCTTGGATTAATTACCACCATGACATATCTGGAAGACTAAAATACAGGAATGAGGAAATACAGAGCCTGCAACAGCTGTTGTGAAGTATAGATGTACTCGTTATTAGTAAAATCCTGTAAGATGGCTGAACGAGTTCCCTGAAGTCCTGCTTCCTCTTGCACAGAGAAGGGAGTGATCTCCAGGGCATACCAGGACATCGGTGACACACATGGTCATGACCAAGAGTTCTGCAGGGGAATCAAGTCCATTTATTTCTTCATACCACCCCACACCTTTCTCAGTTAACAGCAGAAGACTGGGTACATGAGGCAACCATTTCTCCACCCAGGTTTCAGTTTGCTCCTTCGCTAATCTTCAATTTTAAAGTCCGGTCTTGAGCAATTTGACCTGCAGATGAACCTCAACTGTTCTTTTTATATCTCACAAATTACTAGTAAAACTAAAATGCTCTGCTTATTTCAAAAGTGAGATAGTAAAGTTTTTTTAAAAAAATTAGTCCGTGGGAGAAAATTGCCAGCTCAGTAAGCTAAAATGGTGGTTACCTACATCAGTGGCACTGCGCAGGCTTCCCTACAGCACGGAAGTTAATCATGGCAACAAAAGATGTCGACTGCAAAGTAGGTTTGGGCACTAGTATTTTGATTCTAGAAACGTTAATTGAAATACCGTAAATGGAGGGGGAGAGGGAAACTCACGTTACCTTCCAGCACACAGTCTCAAAGAGCTCTAAAAATTTTGAGTGTAATATATCAACTGTGAAATCTTACATTATTTGCCCATATTACAGATAGTCTAAATGAGAATAACTTGGTCTCTAAGGAATACTTGCAAAAAGAGCATGAATAAATCACAGAATCACAGAATGGTAGGGGTTGGAAGGGACCTCTGTGGGTCACCCAGCCCAATGCCCTGCCCAAGCAGGGTCACCCAGAGCAGGCTGCACAGCACCGCGGCCAGGCGGGGCTGGAATATCTCCAGAGAAGGAGACTCCACAGCCCCTCTGGGCAGCCTGGGCCAGGGCTCCGTCACCCTCAGAGGGAAGAAGTTCTTCCTCGGGTTCAGCTGGAGCTTCCTCTGCTTCCGTTTGTGCCCATTGCCCCTTGTCCTGTCGCTGGGCACCACTGGAAAGAGTCTGGCCCCGTCCTCCTGACCCCCACCCTGCAGATATTTATGGGCATTTCTAAGGTCCCTTCTCAGCCTTCTCTTCTCCAGGCTGAACAAGCCCAGCTCCCTCAGCCTTTCCTCACAAGAGATTGCAAAGCAGCAATAGACCTCTGCCCAGAAAACTAATGCCAAAAGCAGCATATACTGGCACAGCCTCCGCCAGGCTTCCCCCAACGCACTGAAAATCACCCAACATGCACTGGCACTAATCCCTCTAATGCCCCTCCAGCCGCAGGGAGTTCTGCCTGCTCCTGCAAAAGCTTCTAAAATATTCCAAAACTATTCACTGCCTCTCCCTGCCATAAGCTATTTCAGTAAAATAACAAATTAGAAAACACACCACAATTTGCAAACCCCAAGTCATTGCATTTTGAGCGATAGGCTGTTAGTCACTTCCTCGTAGGACAATGTGCACCAAAGCGCCCCCGAGCTGAGAAAACACAGTGAGATAGCAATGAAAAAAAAAAAAAAAGAGTTTTCAAATCCAGCTCAGTCAGTGGTGACAAAGCCCAGTGCCATCTGATGAGAGTTCCAAGCTCAGACACAACAAACAGGGTTGCTCATTTCCTGCTGGTAAGGGCACCTCTATCAGCCCTTGCCATGAATGGACTCCATTGTCTTTACAGCCAACCAACGCATGGGCAGGAATGCGGCTGGAAGGGTTAGGAGATGGTTCCTCTGGGACTGGTTTCAGAGAAACATGGAATAATGTTCCTGTTTGCAATCCTGTGCTCTCAACCAAGCTGCTCTTCTTTCCCATCTGCACGACTAGCAGAGAACAGTTTTGCCTCATCACTGGGAGAAGTGTCCCTCTGCATCAGCCCTCAAGTAATATCCCAAACTAGAAGCTGTTTGACTTCTCATTAACCAAACTATACTTCAATCCTACCACCAGCAAGCTACCATTACTGCATACTGAGAACTGCTCATCACTAGAAAGGTATGACATAGGTAAGAAAAGGTGACCAGACCATGTAGTTTCATGTTCTCCATAACAAAGGCCACAGTGCCAGTCATGCTGAGCCTTGAGAAGTGCTTGAACAGCAAGGCAACAGGTCTCAGTTGGTGAAGAGATGCTTCTTACATCCCCTCCACCCAACAGTTTATTGTTCAAAGCAAGAAAAACACCCCATTCTTAGACATAAGGATTTTGATGGATGTTGTCTATGGAGGAGGCAAATGGATCACACTGTTGGTGTACGTGAAAAGACTCCAAAGATGCACTTACGAAGGACAGGGTATCCATGGTGCATTTTCTTGAGAACCAGAAGAGTATTTTGTTTGTCCTTTTTAAACAAGCTGGGCATTAAACTGAACTAGCAAGAAGCTGGTTCAAAATGACAACAAACAATGAGATGGTTCTTCACATAACGTTTGGTTAGGCTGTGGAAGTGCTTGCCATAGGACATGGATGACAAGTTCTTTTCTTTACAGAGGGAATCAGACGATGTGATAGAAATGCATCAGAGGTTTCTTAATATACAGAAGCAACCTTTAGCTCAGGGAGTTCTTGTGCTGCAAATAGCTTTGAGACTGAGAGATCACCTGCAAGAATCATCACTCATGCTTTCCATGTTCTTCTTTCCTAGCCATCCTTTTTTGGCCACTGCCAGAGACAGAATGCTGGGTTGGACGGACCTTTATTCTGACTCAGTGTGTCTGCTATTATGTTCTGATTGTTTGCCTCAAACTGTATCTGTCTTTCCTGATCTTTAGAAATTGTAAGACTGTATTCACCTCACAGGGCTGTGGTATGCTACCACAAAGCAAAGCTCTGATTCACCGTGCTAAGAAAAACACAGCTATTTTCCTCCCCTGTCATCACCTGGTACAACGTGGGATGAAGTTTCACTGTAAACAGCAAGATTATTCAGGTAAGTGGCAAATATGGAAGTCATTAATAACAAATGACCCAGGGGGAATGACTCATTTCCTCAAACGTGGTTTTGCATTGGGTATCTGAATAGAACAGGAAAAATACTTCCAGTTGGAAGGGACCTACAATGATCATCTAGTCCAACTGCCTGATCACTTCAGGGCTGAACTAAAGCTAAAGCGTATTACTAAGGGCACTGGGCCATCGACCACCTCTCTAGGAAGCCTGTTCCAGTGTCTGACCACCCTCTTGGTAAAGAAATGTTTCCTAATATCTAGTCTGAACCTCCCCCAGCACAGCTTTGAACCGCTCACACGCGTCCTGCCACTGGATCCCAGGCAGAAGAGCTCAGCACATCCTTCTCCACATCCCCTCCTCAGGAAGCTGCAGAGAGCAATGAGGTGACCCCTCGGGCTTCTTTCTCCAGGCTAGATAAAGTCTTCAGCTGGTCCTCATCAGACTTTCCTTCCAGCCCTTCCACCACCTCCTCTGGACACATTCAAGTACCTGAATCTGGAATACAATCTGATCTAGTAGACCAGACTATTTTAATCCCCAGTCTAAGAGATGTGCGATCAGAAGAAGGAGTGATTAAAAACAATTGAGGCTGACCAAATTCTGTGAGTTATCTATGACCTATGAAAATGCGTATTAACTTGTGGGCTAAGGAGAAAAGCAGACCTCAGAATTACCAATTTCAAGACACAGAAACCACAGAACAGCTCACTACAATTGCTCAACAGGCAGGACTTCTAATTTTGTGGATTCTTAAGCTGACGATACAATTACAAGTTACATCTTACTGGCAAAAGGAGAGAATTTTTCCCCAGACATTTGTAAGATAAAACTTTATGGTCTGAGATAACATAATCTCCCGACAGGATAATAAATGTTTGCCTAACCAAAAAAACTCTTCAGGGACCTCATTCTGTTCCTGAATCAGCTCAAGTCTCAAGCAGCAAAGATTATAAACACGCGCTAGTAAAATTCTTGTCATGACTTTGCTAGAGGTTTTTCTGAACTGGAGTATGTCAACTGTCAGATATTGATCCTCATTATACTTTGGCATAAAAGGAACAATTGAGTATTCGGTGGTAATGCCTCTTCAAGGCAACTGGTTTGACTGGCCAATCTACAGCAAACATGGGACACCTTCCTTTGGCTTTCTTGTACTTTCTTATATACATTCCTTATAATCCAATACTTTGGATTTTAACATTTTTAAAAGAAATATGGCAGAGCAGACTGAGGATGAAACTCAGCTGAACAGCTATTCTGAATTCCCTCTAGGAGATACATGTCTGAGAATAACAGTCTGGACATTATCCCGTGTTCGTCTTGGACCAAGTCTGTCTTGGTTGTCCTGTTCTATTTGGATGTTAGTACACCATTTATCTTCTACGCTTAGCTGACACAATTCAGTGTCTCCTTCCTGAGAAAAAGACCTTCCTCTGGAATTTGGAATGACTGATTATTTCATACTCGCTTTCAGATTCACAGGTTGAAGAAATTTCTTTTCCTTTTGTACCGATTCGGTAGGTTCCTGAGCTCCATTGATTCGTAGCCTTCTTCATCACCTGTGAGTGTTTACAAACCACTCAACTCTGGTATTAAGACTTCCACACCCAGGGTGACAGATTCTCAATAGCTGGCTGCCGAACTGAATGTTGGGCAAGATGCTACCAAACACGTATACTGTGGGATCAGTTCTATCCTCTTACCTAAAGAATTTCAACAACCAATTTACTCAGCCAGGAAAACCAAAGGACAGGATAACACAGGAGATATTTGAGTATGAATTTAGAATCACAGATTCATAGAATCATTTAGGTTGGAAAAGACCCTTAAGGTCATAGGCCCCTACCGTTAACCTAACACTACCAAGTCCACCACTAAACCATGTCCCTGAGTGCCACATCTACACATCTTAAATACTTCCAGGGATGGTGACTCCACCACTTCCCTGGGCAGCCTGTTCCTGATTTGCCTCATCTCACAATGGCACTTCACAGTAGGTTTTTAGATGGGGAAAATTATGAACCTAAGCAAGAAAAAAAAAATTAAAAGAAAGGTTCAGATGTAGTCAAGTTGACTCCACAGCTTGTTGCCTGCATAGCTCTAGATGGGAAAACACGGGGAGGCAGCTCAGCAGGAGATGCAAAGGTGTAAAAACCACAGCACCAGGCAGAGGTCTGCCTCCAGTCACAGTGCAGAACACGGAAAATAATGGAACAGGTGGCAAATCTTCCATCGGGATTTAGGCGTTCTCTCTGTAAACAGAGGAATTCTGTTTCCAAGGCTGTCCACGTGGTACTCCTGGGAAGCACAAAATTCACCAGCAGTTTCAGGAAAAACTGAAACCAGTAAACAAGATAACCTTTAAGAACTGCTCCCAGCATGTTTTGCAGCAAGTGAAGTCACATAACGGACATTTAAAAGGCACATCATCCTCAGATTTGCAGTTAGAGCACTGGAATCTTCCTAGAACAGAGGGGAGCGTGGGGAGAGGGGAAGAGAGAAAGAGAGGGAGGAAATGACTAAATTCCAGTAACCACCCGTGCAATTCTCATGCATACTCGTTTCCAGTGCAGCCCAGAAAACAACGGCCATGAGCTTTATAAACTACCTGAGCAGTGCAATACCTGGCCCTGTTACATTATCTCTCTCACATGACCTCACTCAGTCTCTCGGTGCTTCAGATCCCCATTTAGAAACTGAGGTTACATCCTTGCTTTACAAGGAAGTTGTCGAGAAAAATCCGCAAGTTCTCAGGAAACTCTTACGTCATTGCGATAAAGACAATGAAATACTTCGAGAGAATATATGCAAGTGGCAGAAAGTACAAATTCTGCTTAGCAAACCACACTAATCATTATTGCACTTGAGCAAATATAGGCATGAACCAGTCATCATTTAACAGACCATCAGCATAATTCTAATTTCTATAACTTCTCTTTATTCCCAAGTACTAGAGAATTACATCCAAAATCTCACCTATACCTACCACACTCCGGCTCCATCTCTAGTGGGAAGATAGGGACAGCTCCAGAGCCCGTGGGTGCTCTCACGTTACTGGTTTCTTTTGATCCTTTGGCCTTTGGCAATTCAAGTTT
This sequence comes from Opisthocomus hoazin, assembly GCF_030867145.1. NCBI lineage: Eukaryota > Metazoa > Chordata > Aves > Opisthocomiformes > Opisthocomidae > Opisthocomus > Opisthocomus hoazin. The sequence continues at coordinate 18,293,819 of NC_134431.1, forward strand.
GCTTTTCTGGTTAAAGCAGAAGGAGGAAATCTTCCTCTGAGTTTTCCCCAGTGCCTCACCCCTAGAAGTGGCTGCATCTGGTTGTTAAAAAAAAACATACAAAACAATATAATCCAGAACACAACACACAGACTCCACAAAACACAATTACCAGTAAGTTCAGTAAGCTCTCATTGTATAAGAAAATCACAATTTGAGTAACTATTTTTTTATGCCATACTCCTTGGTAACAGAAGCTTCTGATGCTAACACATGGATTATTACTGAAATGGACCCTTTATATTGAAATAGTTCTGTGGAAATGGTTCCTAGACAGAGCGGATCTTGATCCACTCCTGCTCCCACCTCACTTCATTGCAAAAATTCTGCCTTCACCCATAACGCACTTTACAGTTTAAAGAAAATGGCACTATAACTAATTTTTTTCTTCTTTCCTTGCACTTCCCCATCTCACATTGTATTCTATCTTACACCTTTTTTTAAAAACAAAAAGAAAACAAACCAACCGAAAACCACACTTTGGACATGGCCAATTGCTTTGATCTTCCTTTACACACCTAATGCAGTGAGGCCCTAGCCCACAGCTAAGGCTGCTGGACACTACCCACCATAATAATAAATTAGATTCTAAACTTCAGACAAGTGTCCATTCCCAACCTTGTGCGTGGCTGTTTTCTCCTTTAGTGCACCAGCTCTCCAGGCTCGGAGGGCTCCCTTCACCTTGCCCCTGCTGCTGCAATTGCTTCTCTCCCTCGCCGCAGACCATTCCAGTCAAATCTCTGCACAGCCGTTTGAACTGCTCTTTGTGATGAGGGCGCACGAACATGTAAAACCCTGTCCAAAGGAAAACACAGTCAAATGCATAGGAAAATAAACACCCAACCACAGAAGACTCCTTGCTTTGGAAGGGACAATTTCTCATATGTATTCCTCAGTATCTTCACATTGGTGGAGCACTTGATGGTTTTGTTTATTTTCTAATCATGGGGTTTTCTCTGCCAGAAGGCAGATGAGTATTTAGTATTGAAAATGATCTCAACTTACCTTAAAATTCTTCTGTTCTCTACAGCTAAACATAAATACCTGATCCAGCCCTTCCCCTGACAAGCGATCTAGCAAAATCGGATGTATACACAGCATCTGAGAAGACTTTCTCAACAAGGAAATTTCTTATTCTTGTTTGGTTGACAAGGATTCACAACACATATACACAAATTCTAAAAAAATCCCAATTATGACTTGCTGCCAAGCACAGACAACGACCACAAAAGCCTCCGAGGTCAAAACACTTGCTCAGTAAAGATACTGGCTGTGAGAAAGAACGCCTGGGGGAAGATTATGACTCACAGTGCTGCACAGTTCATCTCCCTCCCACTCTTCACTGCGTTAAGACTAATCCGACTACTTAGTGCACCAGAAGAAAATTATTTTCTAAAAATTTGGAGACTACGACATTTATTCAAGGTCAATGGAATACTTCATTCTTATTTCCTAAAAACAGCAAATGAAACTACATAAGCACTTCCCAGCATACACTGTATGCATCATTTCCTGCAGAGTTCACACCAGAGACATGGGAGAAGGTGGAACTGAGGTGTGACACCGCACAAGACAAGATCTCTTCATCAAGGCAATCAAAAACCCTATATACTCCCTCTTTTTTTTTTTTAAACAATAAAGCCTGATTTCAAACTTTGAAAACTTGCAGCTTCCTAAATACTTTCATCATTAAACCCATGAAAGGAAAAAAACCATAAACAAACCACTTCTGAGAAAATAAATATCAGCTTGAAATTTCTAGAAGACTATTATGAATGATAAGAGTACTAAATTCTGACAGTTCCATAACTATTCCGAGGTAAAGCTCTGTAGAAGAACAGTGAATCAAGTGTGATTGCTCATCCCCAAACCTGGAAGTGATCGAACAGCTTAGCACCAGTAGAGCAATCCATGGTCTGGAGAACAAAATCAGGTCAGTTCAATAGTCAGCACTGTCTTTTCTAGAGAGCAGTCACTTGTAGTCATTGAGGAAAAAAAGGGAATAAAGTAATTTGAATGAAGTTAGCTTGACTGAAGGTTAGGACTGGAATTACTGATGTCTTATCTAATCTTTTTGACAGTTTCTCATTGAAGAGAGACAGCATTGCATAACCTTGACATTTTTTGCTCTCAGTGACATTCCTTGAACACACCTTTCCTGCTGCTCCATTCATCTGGTTTGCTAAACCAAAAAGGTGGGAGAGGTGAAGTTTACCAAAGCTGAAAGTTTTTCCTAAAAGTGAAGAATTTGCAGACTAATGACCAGTGAAAGGTTATTGCTCACATGAGACCACAGCACCTACATCTTCTTTTCAGCTAAATAAAAGTGATTTTAAAAAAACATCCCTTACTTTGCAGGAGATGAAAGTCTTCTGGCCTCTCAGTGGTGAGGGCTGCTATCACTGATATCATAGCATCGTAGTTATCTGTCTTCTTGTAAGCTAACAACGCTTCATAGAAGCGGCTGTAAGTGCTTTTGTTCAAAGCCCTTTTCACGTCGTTGAGGTAAGTAGACCTGAGGACCTGGTGGGCATCTCTCCTCGAGCTTGAAGCTGTTTCAGCGTCTGTCTTTGGAGCTTGACCGGTGTTCTGCCCTGAGAAACAAAAGAACACATGCGAGCAGGGCTTGGGGGCGCACAAACAGGTCACTGCTTTGTATCGACTCCTCTTTTCACTGGGAAGGGGGTTCCTGGGCTGCTTCACAGTGGTGAAGCCAACACTGCCCGCACAGCCCCGCTCCTCCCTCTGGCACGGCCTTGGGCAGAGCCAAGACCTGCTCCTAAGAATCACAACTGAGCAAATGAATTCTGGGGATCACTCTTAGCATCTTCTGGAGCTTTTAAATCTTTGAAACGGAGAAATGTGTCAGACGGTCACTAGGGAATGAGAAGGTGGCGCAGAAGACACGGCACATGGAGGTCAGCAATAAACCAGGGGTTGTGCCATGCTGAAGGAGCAGAAGCATTTTAAACAGATGGCTTAACCAGCAATGCTGGCCTGAGACACGGGCAAGTAAACTGCTGAGAGCAATTTTAAAGAACAGATTTCTCACCCCTTCTGAATAAAAGGAGAAAAGGTGTGTGCGTTTCCCAGCAGGAAAACATAATGTCTAAAAGGAATAACTAACCTGAAAGAACACATGAGATAGCACATGAGCAATGTAGGAGTACAAGGAAGGTGGGAGCGGCCGTGAACACCCTGCTAAACTCCAAGAGGGCTTCTGTTCAAAAGTCAGTCTCTGGTTTCTGATACGTTTTAGAGGACAAAGTTCTGTTTTGCATATTACAGGCATGTAAATGTGGATGAAGAAACTGATTTAAATTAACCTGCCACACCTGTTGGTATTTTGATCTTTATTCTTCACTAAAGAACTTTTAAAGAAGTTAAAGAAGATAATGAAGTTTTAAAAGACGGGCTTAGCTCAGTTTCCTGAAAGGGGAAAAACATGGTTGTGAATTTTATAATCAGTGTCTATTATTGCATGTCATACGGCTTTCTGACACTTTCACAGGAACATGCTCTACTTCAGGAGTGAGCAACAGAAATAATACAAGCATTTATCGCTATTATCTTCTCTATTTTCAGCAGAAACAAGTTTGTGTAAAAATGAACCTCATGGACTTCAGGACAAAATAATTACCAAGGATTCCGTTTTGTAATTACCAAGGATTCCGTTTTGTTGAAGTGTTCTTAAAATACAAAAACAGCAAAACAAATCAAAAGAAACAACATGGCTTCATACATGAAAAGCTTTTAAAGCCTTCCAGGAAACATCGGCTTTATTTTTCTTTAAGGAAGGATTAGCCTTTGACTATTCTTTATCCTCTGAAGAAAGACTTCTAAGCTGTCCAACTATCCTACTCATTTCCTTGTGAGAAACACAAAAAATTCCCAGTTGTTCTCAGGAAAATCTGTAATCAAATCATAACTGAGCCTTTGACTTCAAAGATAAATACTGGACGGTATGAGATTAGAGGGATGCATACAGAAGTTACGTACAGCTATGAGAATACATTCGCTGGTCTTTGTTTCTGCAGAAAAAACAGACTGTCCACACGAGGCGTGTTCACATTGCCAATAACAAACCAGGAACTGTTTTCTTCTTTACACCTGGATTCATGGTGACCTAATCTAAAATGATATTCCTTAAATGGCTCTTTTTCATGAATCCTGGACAAACAGGAAAGCCAGCAGGCCTGGACTCAATTCACCCCTTCCCTCGCTGACGTGTGCCAGGTCAGTCTCAAGGGCAAATTTCTGGCTTTAGCTGGTTTCTTTCATCTCCACCTTGATTTAACCTACTGGCTTTTGGGTTTCATTTTGTACAAAGCTTCTGAAAATTCTCAATTCTCATTCCTCCTACCAACAGATAGCGAGCCACTGTGTTAGACGAACACAAAAAACATTGCTTCCCACCAGGAGAATTTACAGTCAGTGATGGAACGAAACACCAGAAGTATAACCTTGGGACTGTGTTTTTACTTAACATGAAGGGTACCTGCACTATTCAGTCCTGTTGTCAAGTGGACTCCTCCCCGGTTCAAGTGGAGCCCAGGGTTTAGCTGAGCACACGACTCCTTTGAGAATGCAGATTTCTGCTGACTCCGTTTTTCTTCTGTTAAATCAAACCAGTCTGTTAACAGCGAACTTAGGGAAGAATGAACATAGAACGGTGCATTTCAAAGTAGGCCATTCCATGCTGAAAACACCTGATCTTCAGGTGTATTTCTCTGATAAGAGGGGATGAGGGTTTTTTTAGGATTTTATTGTCTCAGGGTTTCAAAGATTTCACAAGCTCTGTGATGACACGATTACCCTCTATTCAAAGTTCTGGTGGCATTATGTGGGTAGAAAAGACAACACGCACAAAGTTTTTAAATCCACATGTTGGATTCATGATTTAAACAGATCTGCAAAATCCCCTTTTGAAATAAAACGGCATTATTACCAACTCTACAGTAACTAATGCTCAGGCATCTGCACATGACCACGGCAAGGCAGGCAAGAGGATCATGCAGAGCAGAGACTTAACTCAATACTGATTAAAATAAATTGTCTTCTATCCTTGCATTTCTACATATTAGACACATCTTGCTCTACGATTGGGTAACGTCCATCAAACGATACAACTGCCTGCACAGCACTGAAGCAAGCTCCTCACCTATTTTCTTGGCTAGTATCTCCCTCTCTTCCCGCAGGAGGCTGTGCTCAGGTTTGTAGCCACAGCCCACTCCAGTCAGACTGCAACATGCTTCATCAAACTGTTTTTTATGTTGAGGTCGAACAAATTGGTAAAATTCTTTCATTAGAGAGAGGGAAGAAGGGAAAAAAAAAAAAAGAAAAAAAATAAATCAGTCCACAACAGGTAATAAATGCCACAGAAACCTACAAAGGCATGACTTCTAGGTTAGGTAACATGAAGATAAAAGAGTGCAGCTAAATAACTTAAAATCTAAATGTCATTATCTAATATTTATACAATAAGCACACTTACAAGTTACACAAAGGTCAGCTATCATGCAAACTTTCAGCAATATTATTACCAGTAAGTAATAACTATAATCTTTTCATTGTAAATATGAAGTAGCTTACCTCTCGGCAAAACAGGTACTCACAGCAAAAGGTCGTGAGCCACCTCTTAAACCATGGGGCCAAAGTATCTGCTGGGCTGAGACTCTAAATAACTGATGTACTGTAAAATTTATACCTCGTTTCACTTACCATAAAATGCTTGACAACAAAACCTAAACGTCAAATGAACTTTAGGTTTCAGGTGCCTGTCACTTTTGAAAACTAGACTTCAGCCTTAATTTGGCGATCAAATATTTTCTTATTTATATAGTAAGATCAGCAAATTGGGAAACAGACTGTGGCTACCATTAGTACTATGTGCTCATACTGAGCTTCCCATTCCTTAACCCTTACATTAACCTTAAACTATTTGCAAGATGCATAACTATGCTTTTTTAATCTTGGTAGATGAAAAATGTCACAGGAAAAATCTGCCCATTTGCTCACAAGTTGAGAGGGAAATGAAAAATCACAGAGAAAACACTCTCTTAAACCAGAAGACAAGCCAGTGGGAGTCCAGCTCCTGTCAAAGCAGTTGTTAAAGCCAAGAAAATAGCAGCTAAACCAGTAGACTATCCACGCTTGCCCAGATTACTTGCTTTATACTCACCACTGTTTAAATAGAAAATTTCTTTAGATTTTCTACTTCTTTACCGCTTTAAGACTGCACCCTTATGAACGCATCTATCCAACTCACACAACCGTACTCTTGATCTTACCTCCTAAATCACAGGGAACAAGCTATACTACTTTTAGGCAAAGTCTAAAATAACACAAGCTTCCATGGAATGTGATTTTTTCCAGGCCTGTCCAGATGCAAACCAACATATGATAATTAGATTGAAAAGACTTTCTGTGTGATCTGGGAATATGAAGTGATGAAAGTTAATGATTATCATCCTGACTGATCTGTATCTCAAATTTAAAACACTTACCTCTGAAATACCCAAGTCTATTTAAAATACAAAGGTCACATCACACAAATATACTAGGGAAGTCACCATACCTCGTAATAAGATATGCTTTTTTTCATCTTCTATAAAGAGAGCGCTCATTTGAGATAACATAGCGTGGAAGTCATCTGTCTTCTTGTAGTGCTGAAGAGCCTTAGAGAAGAGATCATAGTTCTGTTGGCTGAGGGTCTCCTTCACTGTTGCGATATACAGCGTAGCTCGGGCCTTCTTTGGCTCCGTCAGGTCTGCTTTCTTCTCAACTTGCTGCAAAGACAGGAAGACTTTTCAGTAAACAGTATGACTTGAGGAGTTAGTCTCGCACGAATTCAGATGGAAGCAATACGTTTACAGTTCTGCCAGCACACAGAACAATGAATGCTTTCAGCTAGCAGGTTACTGTCTCTTGCAATTATGGTAGCCACCCCCATATCCAAGTGTTATTCCCCCTCCCCTAAAAAACCAACCCAGCTTCAGTGCCACGGAATAAACACAAACCTAACTGGCCTACCTCCTGGAAATTATATCTCATTGTATCTATTTCCAAAACATGAGTCCCTCTAACATCTGTGAGCATTCACTCCCTCGCAGAAGAGCAGCAATGCTATTCACCTTCTCTGCTGACTGCTTCAGAGCAATATTCCTAGAGAAGGCAGCCAAGTATCATTGCACAATTCTATTCTTAGGAGCAGGCTTAATAACTGAAATGACATTTACTCCAAACCTTGAGGGCTAGGCTGACTCATCACATCAGATAGCAACAAACTGCGAACACCACCTTCTGCAATGAACCTGCTCCCTTCCTTGCACCCTGGATACTACTATCAGCTTCAGGATCTATGACTATTTTTATCAGTTTCATCTGTGAGGTGACTGGGAGTCTGACAGACAGATGGCACCCAGCTGGGACAGCACCTTGGACAACTGCTGGCGCACACAATCCCCGCTGGGATTCTCAGGAATCTATTGTGGCTCTTCAGCAACTAGCTGCATAGAGCATTGCCCGAGCATGGGGACAGGGCAAAATAATAACATCTACCTGCAAACATAACACACAACAATGACCCACCACAGGGGGGTTAGGATGTGATCGCTTACCCAGATGAAACTGGTCAGCTATACCATTTGAGGCTCTACCAGCAGCTGGATGAGATGGTCGTTGGAGGTCCCTTGCAACTGGACTATTCTATTCTAATCAAAAAGAACAAAACCACCCACCACACCTGGTCCATGGGAGATGTTCACAAGGTAGTCAATGCCAGAAAACAATTCTTTTCACCCACTAGCCCTATCTGGACCTGTGCTTGATTGGGTCTGTGATATCTAGATTTGAGTAAGAACATGACAGAAATAGATTTCAGATGTGCGTTGATGCATGTTTACAATATGGAGAAAACCCATATTTGTTCAGGCACTAGTCATCTGTCTGCCTGGAAATTTCCAATTCAAATTAAAGCAGTCTGCAGATCAAAGGGATGGCACAGACACATGAAAACACATACGGTATTGCTGACTAGCTTTATTTTCTTCCTTCCTCCTTTCTGCTCATCTGTTAACCTCTTCTCATACTGAAGGGAAAGTGTTGACAAACGTTGCGCCTGTGAAGATTAAAAAAAAAGAAGCAAGGTACAAAAATGCTTTTCAAAGTTACTGTCCATTTAATTTAGCTATTTCCAGTAGTAAAGGTTAACTCAGTTTGTGACACCATTCAAAGAAGTGAAACTAGTCAACCTAAATTATTGCAACAGAGCCTGGGTCACATAAGTGTTTCTAGAAAGTAACCACTTACTGGACAATTCAAAAAGAGAGACCAAAACAGAGGAAATTAAAGACAAAGTTGGTCTCGAGGGTGCAGATTCTTGAGGGAGCAAATCTGGACTTACAGGTAACTGATTCAGGGTAGCCCTGAGTGTGTACACCTACCCACGTGTAACTGATGCCTCACATGTCCCTCCGCTTTCCTGCCTGGAAGTACTTCTCTTCTGAAGAAAACCTGTATCGGGCTTTTCTTGGGGTACTGAGGAGGGAAGCCTAAGCAGCCTTGTAGAGAATATCAGGGCAGATGGGATGAGACAGTAGCAGAAACTCTTGTGGTTTGACAAGCTCTTTAGCATCCCCCATTCCCAGTAACAAAGAATTGCGCTTGTACTGCAGTGACTGGGAATATTGGTATATACAAAGCTCCAAAAGCGAAGTGAGCGAGCATGAGCAAGAGGAGTGGAATTGCTTAATAGCAGAGTCTCCCATACTAGGTCAAGCCAGCACCAACCGCATTAAAAACAATCACCCAAGTAGCAGCAGAAACTGCAGGATAGCCCCATGTTGCCAGCTGGTTTCTACATATCTGTTGAGAAAGGACGTATGTGATGTGATTTATTTCTTTGCTCTTGCCCAATAAAATAATTTTTATAGCAAGTATGAGACTATTGGTGCATTTACAGAAAAGTCTTGCTCATTTATGAGAGGAACCAGTGAAACATAACGGTATTCCTATATTCCACTGTGGCTTCTAAATATGTCTGTTTAGATCACAAAGCTTCAGAGTCAAATTAAACTACAACTAAAACAACAATGCTGAAACCAAACAAAACCCTAAGCCAATAACCTCAGATTTGCCAGTTTGTAGAGTTGGATGCTGATACTCAGAAATACAAACCTTCACTGCACTCGTGATACTGCAAGGATTCTGAATTCCAGACAAGCCTGACCAGGATTTAAGTGCACATTTAAATATATTTTATATAAGCATCACGTAATGGAATGAAGAATTGGAATACAAGCAGTAAGTCAAACATTTATGATACAAGCGATAAGTCAGAAAAACAATCAAAACCACCTTCTTAATCCTGGACTATGTAAAGGCACCACCTTGACAGCACGATCCAGAAGAAACAAGGTTTCTAAAAGACACGTTTCCATAAAGCATATCTCAAGGAAAACTGATTGAGAGGAACCGTCAAATCATTTTTTAAATGGATTCAGAGACTAATTTTTTGTATTTTGATTTTTTTGGGATGACAAAGGCTTCTTTTCCTCTTTTTCACCCCAAGCAAATTGTTTCGGAATGACAGCAGCTAAATCTCCATTATTTAGAGAACAAGGGTACAGTACAACCTTGATAAAGAAAAAACGGTAACACAGATCCTATGATGGATGGTGACGACAGACATGAAAGCACACCAACCTCATCCTCAGTCCAAATCCAGCGCTTATTAAAATCAGCTCAATACTAGACTCAAAGGGAAAGCTGACTCCCTCACAGGCACCGCATTGTCTCAGGGCTACGCTCCCCAGATCTCTGGTGCCAGAGGTCATCAATTTGGGTGCAGCACAGGATGACCCCAAGGTTCTCTCCAAGCCACGGGTGAACAGTAATGCTGCATACCGAAAGTGGACACGAGCTGGCTCACTGGCGAGCCGTTAGGACCATCAGCTTATCCGACTTCAGGAAACGCTATGCCAAAAGCGGTGCAGCTGTGTTAACAAGATGTTGCAGCTGAGTTACCGAGTCCCTGGAGATGTGCCAGGCTTTCCACAGAATCCGTTCTGGTGTCTGTGCTGTGGCGACCCATGGGTGACGGAGCCGATTTCTCAATCGGCGGCACACAAGTTAAATATTCACAATCCTCGTTCATTTCTCCAAGTTTGTACATTCCCTCTGTTTCGTACACATCTCTACCCACCTCCCTTCGGCCTCCTCAGATATTCCCCAGATAGTCCTTACACCTCCACACTTTCCCTCAGGCATTCTTCCCCTAAGCTTAGGTGTGTTCCAACAGGCGTGCCTGGAGTCCAGACGCCAGTCATCAGCCATACTGCGCCTGCAAGCCAGCAGCTGAATATTCCTGCTGGTGATAGGCATTTAAGGGAGCTTCCCCACCAACAACAGCAAACAAGGGTTTTGGGAAAGCAAGAAGGACACAGCCTGATCAGTGATGTATTAAAAATACCAATCCAAGAGGAAAGAAAATGAACAGCACAGAAGCAACTTTGCTGATCTGAACGCAATAATGGATTTTTGATTCATATAAAATATTCTGCAACTCTGCAATATCCATTATCTGAGGCAAATCAAAGATTTGCATCTGGAAGTGCAATTTTTAATTCATAAACCCTCCCCCCACCCATTTTGAAATTCAATATCTGGTCACATAGCAAGTGCTAACACAGATTCCACCCAAGAGGAACTGTGTATCTACCAACCACTTCTGGGACAGCTCTGCTCTCCACAGAGCATGGTTAACTTCCAGGAATCTACGTGGTCAGCAGCTATGGAGCACAGTACCAGTATGTACCTGTTGGTCAACTAGTTGAACGTGACAAGGAAACTCTTGATTAAGCTTCATTATGAGAACGTGCAGTTACCAGAGCCAATTACAGTGAGTTTTTCTAGCGAGAGGGTTAAACTAGTACTCTTAAATCAATGCCAAAATTATTTGGCTCTAGAGCCTACAATTTTTGCTTATAAGCAAGTATATTGCTACACCATTGCCATTACCTTTTCCTCTCCCAACAAGTCACTTTCCTCCTCTGCATCTTCGCCGCTCTTCTCGTTGCGCTCCAGCGCGTCCAAGAGCCCAGTACATTGTCTTCGAGGTGAGACGAGCTCTTGTTCGTATTCCATACATAGGCTGGATGCTCCATCTCCATTTACTGGCATCACAGCGTAATACAGATGACAAATTAACATTCCACATTCTCTCTTGCATTTTCTTTTGACTTAGTAATGCCTCAAAATCTTACATAGCAATCTAAAAAGATGTGCTGGTTTATTTAATCTTCCACATCTTGCAAAATTGCATTATACGACTTAGTAAGAAGACTGCTTTTGTTAATCATGCCTAAAATTGCTCAAGCATTTGTTACCACAACCTGGTGGACTTCTCAAACTTTTCCTTAAGTGATGGTCATATTTAACCTCAAAAAATGGCTTACGATCAATGGGAAAAAAGTCTTACTGTAACAGTTGTCTATGTTTAACTATTTCAGCTTTATGAATTTCCCCAAAACCGAGTTCCTGTTTTTAAGAGATTCTGGCAGGAAATATGATTTATTAACTTTTTTAAATAGAACAAGTTTTTTTAAAGCCTGCAATTCTCACAGTATCGATACCTATAAGACACAGTCACCCTCAGGTGCCAGGAATACATCTTCTCACTCATCAGGATCAAGGTATATTTCGTTTTAAATGTAAGAATTTAGAGCTGTAGGTAGTGTTAAATTAGTATCAGCTTGTTACTTCTAAAAGTACATTGAAAATATATTTCCACTATTTTGTGAAACTACTTCAACAGTCAGTTAGTAAGAAAGTCACTGCTTGGAGAAGAATGGAAGCTTATTACGCTATAAATTAAAAAGTCAGTACAAGTAACTCTTTAGCCAAAACTAGGATTACAGATGCAGTTTGACGCTACAGCTAGTGCAATGCAACTGAAAATCTGTACCAAAAGAGGCCATGCAGCTTCTCCCCCTTACCTCCAGCCACACATTCCAGCCCGCCCTTTGAGATGGATCTACCAGTCACGGGGATGAAAGGTAAATTTGTTCGGCAAGCTCATCTGCTTGCTCTGCAGTTGCACAACAGATGAATTCAAATCAAGGGAAGGAGCGTAAGTGCATGGTTGGAAATTGAAGGAGAAAAAAGCGGTGGCCAAAGTAACTCCTTTCAATGACAACCTGCAGTCACACTGGCATAGGTGTAATGGGAAGTCACCCTCACACTCAGCCGTAACTGTTTTGGAACCACGGTTTTAAACACAACTTCATTGTTTGGCTCCAAAACAGCAACCAATCGAGAGTGGAACATTCCGAAAGAATATCTGACATGAGAAACACTTTATTCTTTGGCATTAGCTAACAACACATTTTAAAATACTGCTTTGTTCCAAGGTCAATGCCCTCTTTCTGTTTTCTTAGTCAGATTACTGTGCAAGAGTCATTTATACAACAGGATGAAAGGACATACGAAAGTCAGTGTTAGTCAGAAACAGACTTGCAGCTCCTAGCTTTTAAACTACCTACGATATTCCAGCAAACTCTCCCTGTTCTGCGGGACACTCTTCCAGGCCTCATCTGCTTCTTTGCTCTGTAGTTGCAACTGGCTCCCCCATTTTCTAATGCTGAGCTCTGTCCCTTCCAATCAGACTTTTACACTGGGCTTTGAGCACTCCTTTCTTTCTCTCCCATGCCAGTTTCTAGTCTCTCGCTCCTCCTTTTCTGCTTCAGCTTAAAACAGAAAAGTGTATCTGTGAGGACCCAAACCTACCTTTTCTTTTCTTCTTCAAACTGTCCACATGGTTGTCCAAGTTTTTGGCTTTTTTCAGGGAGAGGATCTGCTCAGATGAAGTAGATGGTGCCGAATCTCTTTCACTTAGGGACCCAGCAGAGCCAGAAGGGCATTGTGGCAGGGGTGCGGGCATCTGCAGTTTACAAAACATTACAGTAGGCAAAAGCTACTCTTCCACTCACTCCACTTCCTCCGCAAGCGAAAATCCCAGAAACAACCCAAACACTTCTCCTTTTCCCCAAATAACCCTTGACAGCAAGACTGTTACACATCCTGGATTTATGTGCTTTCAAAAAAAGGATGAAATAACTAGAAAGTGACACAGAAAGATGAAGTGTAGTAAGCACACTTAGCACTAAGTGACCTGTGTACCAGAAGAGGGTCATGACCCTGCTAAAGAACAATCGCTTCCTAACATTATCCCTGCAACACGGCTCCTTCTGGCAAAGCACATTGGGTTGTGGCTCTTTTTTACCATGAAACTCCCATTTATGATCAGAAAAGATCATCAAGTCATCCAGTATCATCCATCTGTAGCTTATTATTTCGAACAACTTGTATTCCAGGAAGCCAGCCAAGTCTGTACGTGAAATTTTAAATGTTTATTTTAATCTTAATCTCCATTTTGGGGACAAAGAATTCCAGCCCGTTTCTTGTTATGATTTTCTCCAGTCAATTAGAAAGTCCTTTTTACAATATTATTTTTTAAATCAAGGAACTATTACTGAGAAAAAGCTTCTTACTGCTAAGAGAGAAGCCATATTAGTAGAGATGACCCAGTGAGAACTGTAACAAGCAGCGATGGGTTTCTCTCACTCTTTATACCAGTCAGCTTAGACTTAAATTTCAGTGTTTGACTCATTCTTCCACACATCTACCCTCTCTCTGAGGGTGAGGTAGAAAGCTTCTTGATGCTAACATCAGTTCCAGTATTTGAAGAACATCGAATGAAAGTAATGTTTACTTAGGAGGGACCGGAAAAGGAAGTTATTTTTGTGATGTAACCTAATGAGTTGCACAGCACGACAACACATCCTGTCCCAGCTCACTCTTGGAGAAAGATGAGGCATATCTTCTTTCCTGTAAAGCTTCCAATGTCTAGAAGTGACAAGTGACTCTGTCACACATCTTACCTGGCTTAGTATTCTCAGTTTCTGACACTATCAATAAAAGAAAAACCCAAACAAATTTTCAAGACACTCACAATTTCTTGAGCAACACGGAAGAAGAGGGAGACACTTCTGACCGCGTGCCCAAAGTTGTCATAAACATTTACGTAAGGACGGACCCACGAAGGCAGCTTGCCTCGTACATCACCAGTTGTGAACCTGTGCAGGATCGGAAAAGGAGAGAACTGTTTGCCAGGTTGGCCGACGTGACTCAAACAAAAGCTAGATCAGGGTCCAAAAGGACAAGTGAGGAGCAGCAAGACAACAAAAGATTGAAACAGTGCAGAAAATGTAATGGGGTGACGTCTTCACTCGGGAGAAAAGGGCTTTGTTGACACCATGCAATCAGCCAGTTCTCATTTTTAATCCATAAAACCTTTAACTCTGCAACAGCAGTACTGAAGTGTGACATGCTCACCGTTCCCAGTCAAGCCTCAGCATTGAAGGCTATCAGTTAAACTCTTGCTGCTTATTATACAGATACTATATCAATATTATATTAATGGATATTAATGTAATGTTAATATAGATTATATTGTTTCAGCAATATAATCTTTCCTCATTTTCGTCCTCCTCCTCTCAAAAAACTGCAGCGCTGGTGACAGCCTTCTCAAATAAGAGATGGAGAATATGCAAAGCCACAAGCTATTAATTATCACATAACTTCCAGTAGCATTACAACAGAAATTCAACAAATCGGTTTCTTTTGCATTAATACCATCAATCTCTTTCTGCAGCTCCAAGACAGTATATTTTGGCAGCAGAAAATAACAAACTAGTTACTTTCTTCAAGTAGTGCAATTATTATACAACCTCTTATGTAAAACAATTTATTTACTTAATGCCAAAGAATAACATCTGCACATTTTTATACACAATACCAGCACCGTGTTGGAATATAAAGATGTTGATGTATGTTTATGTTCTAGAGTCAAGGTTTCACCTGTGGTCGCATAGGAAGATGGCACCATAGTCTTGGCGATGTCTGATGACCCTGCCGATAGCCTGATTGACAGCCCGGGAAGCTTGCTGACTGTACCACTCACGCCCAGATAAATACTGCAAAAAAAAAAAAAGGGGGGGGGGAGGGGGGAATTAACATTATTTACCAGGTAAAAGGTATTCTCCATGCTCTTTAGTCACTTTTTTTTTTTTTAATTCTTTAGAAAGCAATAGTATCCAACAAGATCTACTGACTAATCTCTAAAAGCCTTGGAAAACCAAATAGAGGTTGACTTGAATATCACACCTGACTTACGGTGCCCAGAAAACTCACGTAGTAATACCCAACCTGAGGGACTATTAAGCACACGATTCACTGACAGCCTTGGCAGTACAGCAGGCCCACCATTGTATTTAAGACCTAACAGCTATCCTGCAGGACAATACTACATTCATAATGCCACTCATTCTCATGCCCGAAGCAACAGAAAAAAACCCCTAAACACAAAGCCAAACAAAACACAAAAAACCAAAACCCAACCAAACCCACTTCCCCAAACCACCCAAAAAAAAACAAACCAAAAAACCCCACCACCAAACCAGTCAGCACAGGCCATTCTTCCTGCCCACCCTCCTCTCTGGATGAAATAATTTCCTCAGAAAATTATATGGATAACATGAACACAAAGACTTTGTCTGAAACTTTAATTATATGATTTTTTGAGCCTATACTGATTGAGACAACGTCATTGGAGACAGAATTTGGAAGCCTTAACATTATCAAAAAAAGGTGACTGCATTTGTGACAAACTCCCAAGGTTGTTTGATTTCTGGGTGTTCATGGTCCCCTGAGGTTGGGAGAACAACAAAAGCCAAAATCCAGAGACAAGAGGGAGAAACAGTGAGAGGAACCTGCAAACAGCCAACAGTGAAATGCCCAGTACTACCTGTGCACCCGCACCACTTCTTCTCATTTCATCCAGGAACTGCATCTTTAAAATGACTCTGGGCTCCATACGAGGAGGAAACGGAAGACCAGTAATGATGACTCCTCGTCCATTTATGTCTGCAAAGTCCAAGCCTTCACTGGCCTGAAGAGACAGTGTTTTCCATTATCAACAGGATCTGAAGTGACATTTCAGAGCAATTCAGCAGTTATTGGCCTTTTTCTTTATTAAATTAAATCCCTAGCCAAGTGTAGTTTATGAATACTTTATGAATAGTTTCAACTAGACTTTCTGCTTTCTATTACCGGGACTTTCTACGTAGCTTCTCGCTCTAGGAGGCCCTGACAAAGCATACCTCAGCCAGCACCATGAACACCTATGTCTTATTCCTGGATCAGCAGCACAGCTGTATTCAGAAGATGTCTTAAGTGTCAGGCAATACCTCTGTTTAAACTTCTCATACCCTGAATTGTTAACCAGACATGATAAGCACGTAGCAAATCTTCTCTGACATTCAAAATGAACAGAATCGTTTCAAAGCAATAATGGAAAGCTACCAGAAGTCTGCTCAGAAGCATCGAGTCGTATCCACCAGCTGTGCTGCTTACATACTTTCAAGTATTTGTCACTCCTGCCCCCTGTACATGCTCACGACTCACGCTGTGCTGGCAAAACACATCGTCAAATGAACAAAATCCGAGTTGAACAGACTGAAAAAATAATTCAGGGGAATTGCCACACGACACAAGCAGCTGTGATGCAATATAACATCAGGGATGGACGGGTGAGTGGACCAGCTCTACTCAGCTTCAGCCAGCACTGCCAGTAAGAAGAGCAATCACAGCATGCACTACCAGCCATCTGGAGCTAGCAGTCGCATAGTTGGATTCACGGATGTTTTTGCCTTGGGCACAAAGGAAATCCCCCAGGCTAATAAGAGTATGAGAAGACTAAGCTTAGAGAAAAAGAAAAAAAAACACTAATATAAAATAAAAATTCCAAACCGCTGCCCTTCACCCCCCCCATGACAGGAAAGAAAATTCCTGTGAACTTTTAAAGACACCCCAGGCCTAGACATAGGTAGCAAAAGAACTACAGCAACTGGGACAGAATCTCCTCTTCATAAAAAGGACTGGATTTTTGGGTTTCTTTCAGGGAATAGAGAACACAAAATGCGTGCTAGAACTACTGCCAATGTGAAAACTGCACAACAACTTGGGAAGGCATCTCGAAGCGATGGCTGAGAAGGGAGCTAGTTTTAGAGCTTTGGACAACATGTCTCTCTTGGTTTATCTTCTCAAAGATTTCCAGTTCTGCAGTCGTACTATTAACCCTATGACTACATCAAACTACATTAAACTAAACAGTCTGTCCTTCAATTGTGTGTTACTGCAAAGCATAATCTCTCCACAGAGTCTGTTCCGCTCAGGGTAATGCACTACTGTTGGAGGGACAGGCCTATTCAACTGAGATTTCCCCCCAAAAAGTGTTACATCTTTTCTTCACCGACCTAATGGCTGCTTTGCAGCCTGGGAATGAAGGTTCAAAAGATGAATCTTCTCTTGGGAGGCAGTAAGCAGCAGCAAAAAAGCCCTAAGAGTAATTTATGATTTTGCAATTATTTCCACTGATATCATAAATCAATTTATCAGCGCTGGAAAATGTACATGAAAGGCCTTCAAATGTGTCCAGAGGTTTTGAAGCTGATACAAATTTTTCAAAGCAAAGCCATATTTTGGGTTATCAGCAGTGTTGTTCTAACACGTTCAACTACAAATGTTTCTTCTGTTCTCCTTCAAAATTGATGTTCTCATCTAACTGCTTCAGTTTTTGGCGAGCAGCCCACAGGAAATACAAATACGATGCTCATGTCCTTTGAAGAACTCAAAGGTGTCTCCCTTTAATAAAAACAGGAGTGAGGCATATGTGAACTTGACATAATTTTGAAGAGGCTTCAGGGCATCCTACTTTTTTTCTCTACATATAGTTACAGTCATAGAACAGAAGTGTACTGAAATTCAGAATGATGGGGTTTTTTCCCCCATCAACTACATAATCTGACCTCAGATGAAAAAAATTTTCAGTTACAGTACCTTCCCCCGACACACTGCTAAAAAAGCAGCTCCGTTGGACTTAGGACAGACAACTTTATCATAGTATGCATCCATTACCTAAAAGATAAACTAGTTTAAGCAAGCACGGTATTATCCTTTGCATATGCATAAACAGAAACCTGTACTAGCTAAATTTGGCTTGTACACTAAGATCTAAAATGCGATTAATTTGGCTCAGTATAATTTTCTTTACTTTCATTAATTGCAGATGTGAGAAGCCATTTGCTTAGCAAAATCCTTGTGAAATCCTACTGTGAAATCTAGAATACATCTGGGTAAGCATAAAAGATTCACGTCAGATACTTCAGATGAAAAGACAAAACATGGACTGTCCTGTGTTTCTGCAGATCCTTGAGTAAAACAGGCAAACCAGGAAAGCAATTCAAGGATATGATGTACTCCAAGAACCAAATAGAGCAGCTATAAATAAACAACACCGCACAATTCCTTAGCATGCAAAGCCGGACAGGCTGGGAGGGAGTGGCCTGCAGAACATTACAAGATGCTGACCACTGAAGTGACAGCTTTCTACATCTCAGTTACTCAGTCCACGTGCGTGTTAGCCACTGTTACACCACGGGATTTCAGATGAAGACTGCACCCTGCACAACTGGCCAAAAGAGTAAAAGGAGGATGCACAGAAGAACTGCACTTCAAAGAAACTCTCAGAGAGTTTTAATACTATCCTAGGACAAAATTTGGGTGTTTCACACCCAAACACATCTTAGAGAAGGTATTTAAACATAAAAACAGTTTCTGAAAATGTTACAGGTATGTAATGGAAATAATCAACCTCTGTGAAGCTTCCTTTGTTCCTGGGTTCCACAAACATCGGCTTCACTTCTTCTATTCTTTTAGCAAAATCATGCTCCTGTTAAACAGACAGCGAACATATCAGAGACAGCCATGTGAAAGTAAGCAGACACCAGAAGTGCCCACAAGAAAGGAAATGCTCAGGAGTGGTCACCACAGACTTCCCCAACACAGTCCGTTCCTCTCTTGCCAAGCAGAAGAGATGGAAGCAGAAAAATGCAACCCTAGCAACACTAGCAGTGATTCCTGGCGGTTGGTGCAACTCGGACATTACACAGACGAGAGATCCATTTCTTTTCTTTCCGACTTGCAAGTTCCCAATGCCCACCTCCCAGGACACCTCTGTCCAAACAGAGCTGTTCCACCTAGTCTCCCCAGGGACACTCAAGTCACGAGCACCGCAGTTACAAAAGTTACAGTTGCAACAGTTACAAATTAAAAATAAAAGAGAAATGCTCACATTGGGATTTTTTTCCCCAAGCATTGAAACACTTAGATCAACTATAATTTGGAGGCTTAACAGAGAGAAAGCTGGTGAAATTAAATGAACTCTGAGATCAGATCAGATGAAAAAAATATATTAAGATTCTTTTGGGTTTGCTTTCTACAATGCTACCTTTCAGTGTATTGTGATCAAAATAGAAGAAGCCTGACCTGGGTTTCTACTTCGGAGATTTTATAATTTACTTCTCAACAAAGAATTTTTAATGAGCACGGTTAGGTAGCATAGCTACAAACTGACGCGTGTAACCAAAGCACCTAAGAAAGGCAGAGCAATAAACATACTCTCCAGTATTCCAGGCTCTTATCCATGACAGGATACGATGGGAAGAACACCAACAGTCCGTGTGGTACAACTCGCACAAGGTTACCTGCAACGAGATAGGCAAGCGTACAGCTGAGGGCATTTTCATCCCGGGATGGAGGGCACAGACTGCAGAGGAGAAATAACGGCACGGGTTCCTTCCAAAATCTTTTCTACTTTTGTGACAAGAATGTTCATGTATTAGAAATTGTTTCATTTTCAAAACCATTTCAATAATCTTGTCGTCAAGGTATAAACTTTAATAGCGGTGCCTAACACTACACTTTAGAAAGCTACTTAACAGGATAAAAGATATTATAAGCTACACCAAACGCTACAGATGAAAGAGATACAACATCATCTGCCGCATGTTCCCTTGTGACAGTAGGATCTGCTTTCAGATCCTTTTCTCCACTCTTTGTCCACTGCAGTCTAAAGATTCAAAGCAATGGATGAGGTACTACGAGCTTGCTTTTGAGTGTTTTCTAGTCAAATAGTATACAGTTTGCTGAAAAAACATTAATCTGGTATTTTGTGAAAGCATTTTCTTAATTTCACCTTTTAGGCCAAGCTGAACTCCTCAGAGCATTCTCCTCCATTTCCTTCAAACACTTCTAGATTTAACAGGTTCCTTTCAATCATATCTCTGCCAAGCTACACAAATACTCTTATTTGTCCGCATGTGTTAAAATTTTGTAGTCCTATAACACTTGTAAAACATTACAAAAACAATAAAGGCTGACTTAAGCCAGGCTTGACGCAGTGCCTTTAAAAATATCACAAGAAATTGCACTGACTTCTTGCAATCCTGCAAATGAAGCTTAGCTGCACCACCTCTGTGCCCTGATTTTCCAGTTTGTACCATTTGCTGACCATGTTTAGGAACCACGCTTCTGACCAAACAGAAATACTTGACAATAAAAATGAACTCCTAATTTGGAAATACTGAACCAAAGACTCAGACTCATTTTTGTATGCAATTACAGTAGCCAGCTACCTGAGCAAACAGAAGAGTACAAAACTAGACAGCATTTAGATATGCAATGCAATCCTTTACTTTTCTCTGACTCATTATGTCTTCTTCAGTGTATCTCCTTCTAGGAGACTTCTAAACGTCCCATGCAACAACACATAGAATCACAGCATGGCAGAGGATGGAAGGGACCTCTGTGGGTCCCCCAGCCCCACCCCCTGCCCAAGCAGGGTCACCCAGAGCAGGCTGCACAGCACCGCATCCAGGCGGGGCTGGAATATCTCCAGAGAAGGAGACTCCACAGCCTCCCTGGGCAGCCTGGGCCAGGGCTCCGGCACCCTCAGAGGGAAGAAGTTCTTCCTCGGGTTCAGCTGGAGCTTCCTCTGCTCCAGTTTGTGCCCGTTGCCCCTTGTCCTGTCGCTGGGCACCACTGGAAAGAGTCTGGCCCCGTCCTCCTGACCCCCACCCTGCAGATATTTAGAGGCATTTCTAAGGTCCCCTCTCAGCCTTCTCTTCTCCAGGCTGAACAAGCCCAGCTCCCTCAGCCTCTCCTCGCAGCAGAGATGCTCCAGTCCCCTCACCATCCTCGTAGCCCTCCACTGGACTCTCTCCAGTAGCTCCTCATCTTTCTTGAACTGGGGAGCCCAGAACTGGACAGAGTACTCCAGATGAGGCCTCACCAGGGCAGTGTAGAGGGGCAGGAGAACCTCCCTCGCCCTGCTGCCCACACTCCTCCTAATGCACCCCAGGATGCCATTGGCCTTCTTGGCAGCCAGGCCACACTGCTGGCTCATGGTTAACCTGTCGTCCACTAGGACATATCTGAAATCCGCACATTTCACTTACCAATTGTCTTCCCCAGAGAAGATAAATAATCCTCTGAAAACCTACAAAGAAGAAAAAAAATCAAGGAACATCACTGTCTTTCCTTTTCTATGTTCTTCATACATATTGACTTCCTCTGATACTCATCTCAAATAGCGTATCCATGCTCCAAACTCCTTTCCTTCCTGTGGCCAGCACCCATACCAAGGATACAAAATTAGTAATACCTTGAATGCACATTGCTATTAAATATTCCTGTTATTAGCACTGAAGATGATCTAAGCTTCAGTATTATCAAAATGTAACAAGTGGAAACGGGCAGCCATATGAGTTTTATGATTAATACTAACAGTTGAAGGGTGCAGGTTCTGCCAGAGAAGTCTTCAGATGCTGCCAAGCCTGAGTAATGCTACAACTATTTAAAATAATTATTGTTGAATAAGGTGTGGTGAGGCTGCAGGTGCAAAAAGGGTGAATTTGGTTACTATGGTTATTATTTACCTGTGGCATAAGCCAAGTAAATCACTTTTGCTTTGCCTGAAGGACTGCTCTGCAATGGGCAATATTTCAGTTAAGGCTGGCAGAAACATAAAAGTCACCTGTTCTCTCATGCCTTTATGTTTCTTTTTTTCAGTGCCTTGTAGCTTTGTGTACTGTTTTCCCAGGAAATTTACCTATGCAGGAGGAAAAAACCCAAACATATCTGCTTTTATAAGACCTACAGCAAACACTGTGAATTCCCTTCCTTCAAAAAGAAGGTGTTCTAGGCCTTGGGGGGAGGATCCCCCACCTTCCCCCTTCAAAAGGCAGTATATTCCACAAAATACACCGAAACGGCACACTAAGCTTCTGAAAATGAAAAAGAAGTCTGAGGTTTTTCCAGACTACTTTTTCTCCATAAAAATCAATTACAGTCGCTGAGTCCCTTTCCAGTTCCGCGGAACATCTGGCATTTTTCCCTTTGAGATTTTTATTTTTTTTTCCTGTATTGCTGAAAAAAAGTCAGGTCTGCAGCAGGCTAAGTTACAGAATTCTCAGCCAGGGGTTTGTCTATAATGTTGAAATTGAAATAGATTTAAGAACGTGCCAACACATAAAAATGTGTGTACCGCAGGAAGAAAGTTAAATGGAAGAACACTTGTGTCTCACACAAGGTACTGATCCTCACTTCCAAACACTACAGAAGGATTACACCCCTCAGCACAGTACTAGCACCAGTGTGATGCCACTTTTCAGTAACTTCAGAGAACTGGCAAGCACAGAACCTTCTGCCATGTGCACCAAAGCATGAAACTGCCGTTTAACGTTACATGCAGAGATGCCAATGAGCCTATCATGTAGCACAACAGAAGCCAATACACAATGAAATCAAGTTTCGGCCTTTCTTGCTGGCAGCATATTCTGCTGGCAGCAGAAGCTGCAGCAGAAGCACTGTCTACTCTGAAGAACACAAAGACACAGGCAAAATGATGAGAGACCAGAGGAAAAGCAAGAGAAACGACGATGAAACCCTTGACAAGTATTTGGATATATTTTCCTTAAAAAAGCAATGCAGAGGTAAATGAGAAGCTGGTCATGGTGACAAACATTAAATACAAAAATAGTTGTTGCAAAGGCCAGTCACGTTTCAAATTAATTAAGTCTTCAGCAAAGAAATTTGGGATGGGGCTCCATGTCAGTGAGGGTGGACTGCTCTGCAAGGGACAGGGAGGTGGTATCCGAGCATGACATGAAAGCATACAGGGCAGGGGTCTTGTCAGCCACGGTCCTGGCCCACACTAACAGAGCAAGGCAAGCAGGAAAGACTCGGATGCAGTAGCCAGGCTCAATCACAAGTCCAGATCATCGTGCAAAGTCATGGTGATGGGGAAGGTCCAAGGTCAAGGCAGGACTGCAAGTCAGTACACCAGGAGCAGGTCCAGTAACAGTAAGGAGTGTCAGAGCCCAGGGATGGTGAGGCAGGTCCATAGTGACAGGCAGGTCTGAAATCAAACTGGGAAGTCAATCAGTAGGTCAGGGTCAGATCCACAGGGCCCATGGCCAGGTATGCATATGATGGAGCTGGAGACAGACAGCCCTGTAGCTTGGGCAGTGACTGAAGGCCTATGCCAGACCTTAAGTGGAGCTCCTGGGTGATGGTTGTAGGGGCAGTCACAGCTGAGGCTGGTCAGGGCCATTAAGGACTACTCATACACTCAGTGCCCTGACATTTGATCCCTTCCAGCCCTCTAGGTCTAAATTTTTGA
Source organism: Opisthocomus hoazin (assembly GCF_030867145.1). Classification (NCBI taxonomy): domain Eukaryota; kingdom Metazoa; phylum Chordata; class Aves; order Opisthocomiformes; family Opisthocomidae; genus Opisthocomus; species Opisthocomus hoazin. Next base: position 18,317,499 of record NC_134431.1, read on the forward strand.
CAGTAGTGGTTAAAGGGTGTTGTTATTCAGTACAGTGTTTACCCAAGAAAAGAACTACAGAGACCACTTATTTCACTAGCACTCTCCTGGAAGCAGAACCCAAAACGTCCCAACCCAAGACTTCAAAGCAGAATTCCACCTGGAAGTTCATTACCTTCTTTCATAGGTAGAAGTAAGCACAGTTCCATCAGGTCCCTTAGGAATGATCCCAACCCAGAGCTGGTGTTTATCGATAACATGAGGGTTCTCCAAGCAAACAGGAAAAGGGCTAAAGCAACACAAAAGCAAGATCCCAGTCATCGTATGATTCCCTACTGGCCACCAGTCCAGAACACTCCAAAATCCTAAGATAAAACCTAAAATCACGAGAGCAGATTATGCATTTTCAGTATGGTACTGTTCACACATCTAGGTACTTACATCTGCATTTCCATTGTAAATGATGAGAGGGGGGAGAGAGTCCCACTAGTGAGGATAATTGTCCTGACTCCCTGCCGAACAAGCTCATGCATGCTGTATCCAGGGCTGAAACACCAATAGCTCAAGGTCTTTCCTGTATCAGATAACAAGAAAACACTAAGAAGCAAGTCTGTAAGTGGAAAAATTAGAATATGACTGGCACATTGCCTCTGAACTTCTGAAAGTAAAATGGCCAGCATCTGAAGCTAAAATTCCAGATGTATGATATGTTCTGCTTTGGTCCTTCTGAGATTCAATTACTATGCCTGCTCAAAATATAGTTTAAAAGGTCATTGCTCCCTCGCACCTTATGTAGGTTATACTGTTCATCAAAATATGGTTACAGAAAAGACAGAGCATCAGATCTTTTTTCCTCAAGAAACAGGCAGATGGAGCAGATAAAACTACCCAGTGCTCCATCCACTGATCTACCTCCTGCTATCAAGGACAACTGGATGGATGCATGGTAGAAGAACTGCAGAATACTGGGATGAAGGACAAATGACTGAAGTTACAAAAAAATAATCTCCACCCCTGCTCTTGCTTGAAGAGAAGAATCCCTGCTCCATCAGGAATTTCCCATGGCTATAAACCTTTCAAATAAACTTTCTATTTTCCCAGTCAACTGCCAAACTTTTCAACTTCTGCTCAAATCTTTTGTGGGATGTGGATATACAATGTGTGTGATGCTGCAAATTTGGCATATTACAAATTATCGACAGAAAGTATATAGAGAAAAATGGATACATCACACTACTCATTTCTTTCATGTCTCAGCTTACAGTTGTACCATTGCTGTCTTGCTGAAAACTTAGCATTGGCTTTTCAGAGGCAGTCAAAGGAACAAGGGAACGAAACAATCATCTACGTCAAGAACAAGAGCAGCCAAATAAAATATTAGCTTTTATTTCTGTTTCTGATTCTGTTTTGCATGATTAGTTTCAGTTAAAACAAAAAATCTAGCATTCACATATCACATGCACCTCTTAAATGCACACGCTTCATTCAAAGACTGTATTTCCAAAAAGGAGCTGACAGTTTCAGGAAATCCCCTGTAATATGTCCCCAGTGAGTCACTTGCTGCTTAGAATTACAAGAGAACATTTATTTTAAGGCAAAGTTTTATACTTCCATCTCATTTGGCCAAATCCATCCAGACAATGTCCAGATTCTAGAAGAATCATATCCCAAAATGTAGCAAATTCTGTATCTCTTCAATTCACCCTAAGAATCGGTGCAAATTACAGTTAGGATCTGCATATGGACAGGGCAGTAAGTATCTACAGACAAGAGCAAAGTCACTTCTCTTAGGAGCCTAAGAAATTCCAGCATAAAAGCAAATGATGCTGATACGGGATGCCCTAGAAGAGAAGGACAAGAACGACTCGCGTTTGGCTTGTCAACGCTCAGTCTGAAACACACTTCTCTAACCCTGCTAGGGCAGCAATCTCATCAGCTATCCCAAGCTATGCCACTTCTCACCAATTCCATTTTGTAGAGAATTACACTTCAGTGAGTAATTTCCACAAAACCCTTCAAAAACAGCTGTTTTTAAAAGGTTTGCATTATTTCTATCCAATCTGCTCTACCACTAAGGAAGCTGGAGACTTGATCAGTCTTGTCTGGCCTCTGCCAGGTTTGCAGATAGTGCAAGTCTCAACACATTGCCAGACTGTTGCATAGGTACTTGCAAATACTGTTTTTATTCAAAAAGCAAATATATCACTATGCGTCTACTATGCCACAGAAGAATTCTGCAACTGCTTTGTATTGGGTTTGTGTATAAACCCTCCAAATTATGCAATAATCCTGAGGTAAAGGGATCTGCATCTGTCTTCTCTAAGCAGAAAATGTTTAGTTTTCCACCTAACTGTATTTATTAAAAGAAGATAAAAATCAGAAAGAATGAATGTTGGAGTCCAACAAAGCCAAGCTTGGTGTTCCTTTATAGGAGCCTTAGGATAAGCCTTTGATTCAGAAGCCAAGTTTCTTTTCATCTAAATATGTTGTTTTGAAGCATGGTTATATTGAGGTAGTTCCAGATACCAAGTTCAGCAGAGCATAAGGAACAAAACAGGTAGGAGGAGAGAGACAAGGAGAGGGCGAATTCTCAGTTGAACAAGAACTAGTGGAAAGTAGAGTTGAGGCTGAAACTATCAAGAAGTGACAAAACGCCCGTAAGAACTTGTGAAGTTGCTCAACAAAAGGTCATATCTCAGAGAAGGTAAGACTCCCCTGAGGCTGTTAGCTGGTGTGTCATTTTCTGGCTAAGGATTCACATTCTCAAACGTTCTTCCTCTGCCACATCACATGAATCTTCACTACAGAGCTTCAGATTGACCCAACCAGTTATGACTCCTCCACTACATATGAGTAATTTCAACAGAGATTAAGAACTTTCATGAAATGTACTCTTCTAAAACCTTTGGCACACATTTTCATTATCATATCTGTACATGAATCTCCTTCTTGTAAAAGGCAGTTGCAGCCTTAGCAACACTAATTTTGTGTTTTACACAACCCAGTTATACTGAAATACACAAGGGTAACAGAATATTTCATACACCTCAACGTTAACCCTGAAGCAGGGTTTCCCATCCTTGCACTGGTCTGAAGATTTTCTCCACATCAAAACAAGCAATTGTTCCATAATGGAGATGATTTTCTTTCACTGGAATAATTGTACTAGAAGAACTCTAGCAGTGCCCAAAGCAGCACCGGTACAAGAATGTTTTATATTGTAATTGCTTATGCCACCTCCCCTTTAGAAGTAACTTAAAAGTGAAAAGCACCTCCTCGCCTCATTGTATGCTAGAATTCTTCAACCTTAAAGTCCCAAAGCCTTAAAAAACCTACCCTTTTCTATAGAAAGAGAGCTCTGGGGTAACACTAATGCTCCAAATCTCTTTATCTTACAGAAGATGACCAAAAAAACCCTACAACCAAACTACCCCCACTGGTTCTCTGCTAACTGAGTGAAGGAAGAAAAATCTTCCCCAATCCCACACCTACCGATGGTTTTAACTCAGACCATGGCAACAAGGCTTACTAATCACGCGCTTAAGACTCTCCAGCTCTATGAGGAACACTAGCCATCTGGGTTTAAAAAAAACAAAACCAAAATCTTTTGCATATAGACAGATCTGGAGCGTGCCCTCTTTGAGTTATTCTGCTCAGCCCCTGATTCCTCAGTCATTTTTAATATTTAAGATAATGTAAGTGGTGTTTCACTCAAAATCTTACAATGACGTTCCAAAATTTGCCAGAGGACTCCCTGCTCACAAATGTGAAGTAATGCAGATTTGGACGTCTCCGGTTGTTTTCTCTTATTTGAATCAGAAAGGAGCAGTTTTCAATCCAGCTTTTGCACGAGCCTCCCGAAGACCGAGTTCTGTACCTTGTCTTTTTGCAGACGATGAATTCCAGAGATCAGTCCTTTGTTTCTTCTTCTGATTACCGTTATCCAGATGAATGTGTACCTGAAGGAAAATAACAGAAACATTTCTAGCGACAGCCACAGGAATCAACTTGCACTCCACCCCTCAGAAAAGTTAGCCCATATTAAGGGTAGTTAACATAATTAGTGTCACTTTTATAGTGTTAGCAAGGTCATATTATTTCCTGTCTGTCTTTCCTATTTTGTTTCCAGTCTTTCATAAGGTATCTAACAAGGAGCAAAGAAGTATATCACCATTTAGCCAGCCATTTTGAGTCAGGTTATGGGAGCAGCTTTTCATGGGCTGCCCTCAGCAGAGACAGAGCCCAATTATTTGGGTAATGTCCTCCAGAATAAAACACACATACTACAAAAAAAATACTATTGTGTCAGAAAGACTTGCTTCACTTGGCAGCAAAAATAGTATCAAATCATAAACTTAATATGAAAGTTACTTTTTACCTAAGAAAGATCTGTTCCTAAAATTCATTATAGCATCACAGCCCCTAAGTTCCAAACTCTAAATAAATTATAAAGACTTTAGGGGTGAGGTTCAGTGGCCGTACTGTCCTTGCTTGGTAACAGGCCCAACTAAAGTCAAGAGAACAGATTATTGGAAGAACACATCAATTCTTGCATAATATGCTGTATCAAAGTTTTCAACAACTCACATTTGCTGCACATTCTTAATTACATTTTAGAGTTTCTTTAAAAATTACTGTGTTACTCCCCTTTTTCCTTGGAACCTAAACTAACAACAGTTCCTTTGGTGGCATTTTCTTCTGAAGAACTTACATATCCTCCCTGTTATCAACATCATTTGCTATACCATCCACACCCTTCTGAGTCTTGGACACACTAAGCAGAGACATTAAACGTCAGCGAGGAAAAATGTAGAACTAAAAGGACTCCATACCTTGTAATATTTAGATATCGACTGATGTGGCCTGAAACCTGTTGTGCCTTCTGGAGGATCCATGTTGAATACTGTCTGGAAAATAGATGTAAACAAATGGAAATATTTAACAACTGTTTCCAGCAAAATCCCTAACATATCTTTGCACTGAGAAGTTTCTCCACAAAAGTTACTGTTGTGATAACCTTAAATATGTCTCCTTGCTCCTATTATTAAAGGAACACAGAGATCTTGACTCAACACCTTTTTTACAGGCAATTCCTGCTAACCATACGGCTTTGTCCTTGCTCCAAAAAATGCAAGCCAGTATCCAAATATATTCAAATGATATTAATGACAGCATTATTATTCACACTGTTCATGACTCCTGGCTGTGGATAAACATAAACACACCACATGTTCACGAGATCAGAGAGAGTCACAACTGAGTGTAAAAGAACTTCTTTAATTCCTTCAGTTTAAAATTTCAGCCATGATACCGCACACTAATAATACTCTGCTTAGAAAAAAATATCAAGCATGTAATCATACCTAGTTGTCCATATATTAAATTAAAAGCTTGTATCAACTCTTCTGCACAGAGTTATGCTTCCTCCCTTTTCCTGATGTCTTATGACTAAGGGTGATGCTCTTTCAAACATATGGCATTCCGTTGCAACTTCAATGAAAACAGCTGTGGTTCTCAAATATTTATAATTTCTGTTAATTTTTCTAAACAAAAATTCATTAGACATTTAAAAGGAATTATCTGAGCTCATAAGAATATCAGCTAGTTGCAACAAGAAAAATGTTCTCCACCAGTCAGAGGAAAAAGAAAGAAGTAGAATTCCTGGAAATATTAGCTTCTGAAAAAAAGCCAAAAGACAGGATGTACAAAAGGATGTGCTTCTAAGAGGAAGAAACAGATTTATTCTAAATAAAAACAAGCTCATTATGAATTCAGCCTTGAAGACAAGGCTCTGTAACAAGAAAGCACTGCATTTAACCAACACAGGCTCTAAATGTGACCTAGTCCTACTTAAAAGTATCTCAAGACAACAAACTATCATATGGCAAACAACTTGCAATAACTGTCCACGTGCATGTCCTCAGCAACAGAAAAAGGATCTTGGCTTTCAGCAAGAGACTGCTGTTCAAGTCACCTTTCACCTACCCACGCGCTAAAAGAGCACACAGACAATTATCTTCAGTCCTGTAGCACACACTAATCAACGGGCTCCGGTCACTGGGACCAGGAGACCCGGCTTCTACTTCTGAATCTTCTTGTCTCTCAGCTCTGAAACCTTTGGAAACCAAATAAAGTTAAACCTACCTCACCTTCCCCACAGAAGAACAGTGACTCTCACCTTCCAGTACAAGTCATGCTGGTATCAGCGTACACAAATTGCTACTACTGCATCAGAACATGCACAGAGGTTTTGTTGAATCACTGCTATAAAAACGAAATACTGTGTACGTCACCGCGAATGCACCCTCAGACATCCATGCATTTGACGAGTTCAGTATCGCAAACCTACCAGGACTGGTCAAAGTGCAACTAGACAGCTTGTCTTTACCATGCAGGTCTGCCAAGTTTGAATACATTTCTCATTTTTTGTTTTACTCAGGGTGTTACTGTGTGGTGTCCTTTGGGACAGGTATGCTGCTCTCCACTAGCACAACTGCTGCAACGTGACTTCATACGCTACTACTAGACAAAGTAGGCACAGAAAGTTTTATTAAGTAAGAAAAATGAATCGTCTATAGGAATTATTCTGTTAACTTGAGATGACTGTTCTCCAGCAAGCATCTAGTAATGTTTTATAGGAAAATTTTTAATTATAAAAATTATCCTTTTCTATTGAATTCCAATTCTAGAAGAAGAGGATTCACAATTAAGCTAAGATAGCAAGTACATTCTTAGGTGAAAAACAACAATACTGAACAATTCATACTACTTCTTTGCAAGATTTTCTAGCAATCAGCAGGAAGACATCCTGAATGTTGTCAGTAGACTTTGGTACATCTGACAAAACAGACCTGAGCTGTGTCATTCAAAACGAATAAATAAAATCCAAGACTCAGGACAGGGCTTTTAGTGAACACAGCTAAATTCATATCTACATGATTTAATCCCTCTAGTTTACTTAAATGGGACACTAAACCCTATAAACAGTAATAATCTCGGATAGAGTGAAATGTAAGTGGGAATATCATAAATCCTTCAGCAAAACAGGAAAACTGAAGTACACAATCACTACAGCACCCAGACAGAAAAGAATTTAATTACAAATCTTCTAGCAAGAGCTCTGGAATAGGCAAGAATACTGAGGAAGGAAAAAAGAGTTCATTTGCTGCTGCCAAATGCAGAGCTGGACACAGAAGTAATTCACTTTTCAGATTAAATAAATTGCTGTGTTCTTCCATTTGTGTTCTTACATAGATTTTACTCTCCTCCTGCCTGTCTGTCCATTATTTTATCACCTTTTTTGATACTCCTGTGCTTCCTATAAACATAGATTGCACATTTTCCAGAAAAAAGATCTGTGAGATCAAGGATTTCTGAAAAAGTCTGGCAGCCAATCTGTTAGGCAGGCTACCAGAGAGTGGAACAAAACCAGAGAACTACAAAGAGACTGAACATTGCCAGCCATGACAGACTTAAATATCATGGAATTTCTTGCATCAGTGGCTGAATTATAATTTTTAATACAGGGAAAACAAAAGCTTTAAACCAAGACAGGAAAGCAATGACTAACACACATTAAAATGTCACCATTATTATCACCCACCTACTAAAGATGGGGGGAAGATCGTTTTGATCCAAAAAACCCACAGGTATTTGGGATGTAAAGGTCTTACATCACTGTCATGAAAAGGTCTAATTCATCCTGACACCCAGTACCTCAGGCCAAGATAATGCTCTGAAATCATCAAATTCTGGGAACACAGTGAACTTCATCCCAAGCGTCAGCAGATTTTCCAATATGTAACACTGCGGCTGAGATGCTGTTTTGTTTGAACTTCAAGATGCCCAAACACTACCCTCTTTTTGACTATCACTCAAGAATATTAGAAATTTGTTCAACTTCAGAGGAAAGCTAGGAACTGAATTTCAGGCCGCTGTCCCACTGTGCCTTCTAATTTTATGGTGCCCAGGTTTTTCATAATCCATGTTTTGCAAGTGCACAGCACAAGAGGACTGACAGCACCACGGGGATACCCACAAGCGTCACGTTCAGCTCCTGTGGCACTGAAAAGATTTTTATTTTACAGATACCTTAATTTAATAATTAAATGGAAAAAATACAAATAAATAATCTTTTGTTTGCTTTTTTCCTCAGCCTGTCCTATTATTCCATGAGGTCTCATATTCCCAAACATTGCTGCTAGACAGTAACCAGCTCAGTAACCCAGCTCCACCTGGTGGAGGCTAAAACCAGACACATTTAAATCAAGCATCTCCAACAAGGAAGATCAAAACTGTAAGAAAACAACATGGGTTAAAAAAAAAAAAAACAAACAAAAAACTAAGTAGATCATCCCATTAGGCAGCAGCTCTCTCCTTCAAAACCCACAGACTTCCATCACTGCACAAGTGCACATACAATCAAGAATCAAATGGCTCCAATGTCTTTCCACATTTTTTAAACCAACCCTTCCATCCTTCAGGCTTATATAGCAGCAGAATTAATTCTTTACCTGGATAATATCTGAAAGTTTATGCAATCCAGATGTATTGACAAATATCCCAGTACCTAGAGAGAATAACGCAGGATTACTTTTACAGCACAAACATATATCCATTTGTATATGTCCATATCTTACCTGGAGAGCACAACACACTGAATACAATGACTTCAAATATTATCTGAAACAAAGAAATCATTTCAAGTTTTTCATCGTTATTCAACATGCAAGGAGAAATGTACAACTGGCATTCCAAGGGAAGTTTCATCTCTCTGCTGCATCAGGAAGCTGGCATCCAAGACAGCTACATGAACTTCTTGAGGCTCCTCTCCATTAAAAATTGGAAAGGAGACAATTAAAACAAAGAGAAGCATGCTTAAACTGTTTGGTTACTTTTTTCAAAAGCTCACGCTACTAATATTAGTCTCATGAAAAATAAAAAATTGACTACCCTGTTCTGCAGAGAGACAAAACCAACCCTAGCTATAGCTAGAAATATCCCTTTACAACCACCTCTGAGCTTCTAGTATGCTTACAACAGTGACTACAGAGGAGCAGTTAAAAGATCATATGAAACACAGTGACGATGAGAATTTGGCCACGGGAACGATAAAGAGATGCAGCTGTTAAGCCAGAGCGCAAACAGCCTATGAGGAGAAAGACGCTGGAGGAAAAACAACAACAATAAATAAAAAGAGATAGATGTGTTCTCAAAGGAAGCACTTGCAGACCTGTCTACATTCTACTCTGCATGGAACAGGCTTGGTCTCTTCAATACTTCTCCTGAAGAGGCTGCTAGTAGGAACTCACTAAATCATTTTCTTAGCACAAGTAGAAGTTGGAGATTTTTTCCTTGCGGAAGGGCAAATTAAGAACAAGGTGCTGACAGTAGAACAGAAACTTGCTACATCATGAAAAAATCCCCCACATTTTGTGATTCCAAATAATCCTGTTCATAACTCCATTACCAGGGAAGAACTCAAGACACTAAAAGTGCCATCAGCACAACGACAAGCTCCACCCCACAATCCTTCTGGTTTCAGAGGAAAAGTATTGTGTGCAAAACCCATCCAGGTATGCCCACGTACATCCACACATACGTAGGCACACGCTCAGGTTTTGACACAAAGCTGTTCTCAGAACTAGTTCTGTTGCACAGATATAAAATGTTTCCCAGCAGATACCTCACAGCAAGTCTTAATAAAAAGACAGAGGTCCTCAGGCACAGATTTCAGCTTTTTAAAGCTTTATAATTTAAATCCAAACACAGTCTGTCTCCTCCTCTCCCCGAACAACACAAACCTCCAATAACTTACATTACAGAGAAAAGTCTGCGTGAAACAACTAATGAATTTACACTTACGGCCTGAAAGAAACTGTAAAATCTGCTCTAGCGACTCCACGAGTGAGGATTTGGTCTGGAGTGTTATTTGGGCCTCTGCAAACAGATCAAAGATGTAGCTGCAATTTACAAAGAAAAAGCACAAATGGGTAAACACTGCAAATAATCACAAGGACACAATTACTGTCACTCTTTTATAACAACAACAACTTCACTATCTAGTAGCAAAACATGTTCTTGTTTCCATGAGAAAAAAATTTACAGGAATAAAAACAAGTATTTGGTTGTAAAGACAGCGAATATTGTCACGACAGAAAGCATGCTGACAACATCCTTCACATCTTCCATCATTTCTCTACAGCACACAACACGTCTTCATTTAGAAACAGATTTGCATACAATTTCCACGATCTGTTTACAACCTACAATATGCATTAGATTAAAAACAGACTTGGAGAGCTCTGAGGTACCTGAAACTAAATCACTGCAGCACTACTACCTCTGTTTAAATCATGATGCGAAACCGAAAGAAGCAGAGTGAGGAGCTTCTTTCAGCTCAGAACACCTGACAGGCACACACGCAGCACAGGATTTTCCACTCTTGAAACACTTTGCAGGAAGTTCCACCAGAAATAATGATTACTACGGACAGGGGATTTAAGGAAACCCAAAACCTTGAATAAACACTATTCCCAGAAACTGGAAGAGCAGTACCAATCCTAACAGCTGACCCAGTTCCACCTGGTCTAGAATCCTCTGTGCTTTTAACATGTAAACATATCAATGAGAAGCAATTTACCTCCCCTCTTTGGTGACTCCACTGTCATTCGGTGGCAGCTCCACTGCATCAATAGCACTTTCGAGCTGAAGAAGAATTTCTTTAAGAGAACCAAGAGGGAAAAAGTTTAGGGTTCACAGAAACTCACTTCTGAGACACATCTAAGCCTCTTTTTCAAATGTACTTTATTACAAAGACTGTCACCAAATACAGGACCTCGCTGTTTTCTTGATTCTGTAAACAAATCAAAATGATCAAACCCAATTTCCTAGATATCACCTCTGCATATTCGTATTCAACTTTAAGAACTTCCGTGACAATTCCTCGAGGAAGCTTGTCAGCTAAATATAAAACTCTATAGACAGGGAAAGTTGTTCTTGGAAATGCTTTGTAAACAAGAGACATTTCAAGCTTTTGCTATTAAGGTTATGTAGCATCGTGTTCTTCCAGCAGAATGATGCAACTAATACGATTCCAGCACACTGACGAGGTTAGAAAGCAAGGGAACTTCTAGCAACGCAGGAAGCAACGCATCCATCTGCCAAATCTCTCATCTTCTTGGGAAACAACTGTAACTAAACATTCCACAAAATTCTCTGAAAAGAGAGACAACTTCAACTCCCACGAATTTCTCAGTTATGAGTAATGTCTACAGAAGTGCTACATGAACCTCATTTATAGTTGCTGACGTTTTGAAACCGTTTCAACAGCAATTTTCAACAATACAAAAGAATAACCTTACTCTTTATCTTTGCTATATCTTCAAGTTCCATGTTCAGTCCTGTTGAAGAAAGGAAAGATTTCAAGGAGGATGTTTCATGCCTGTTTCATTTCTAGTTTCTTTATGCCTTTTCAGAAATTATGGATATGGCTAGAACTGTGTGTATGGAAAGGCATCGTCTGTATTCCACTCACTGCTCTATTTCATGACCCCTTGTGGCACACTGATTTGGCCAAATCTTTTCATGTTTGTCTGGCAGTGATTACTAATTGACGATAATTTATCTATTAATGAGTCAATTTTCCAGAAACTGTTATAATAAATTATCTTCCAGTTCTTGCTAACGACACCATATAATCCCAGCGAAACAGTGGTTTGTGGCTCTCAGCGCACCTGAATGGGCCATCTCCATATTGAATTCCGCATTTATTTCATTCTGTTGAACTACTTTGGCTTGTTCTTCCAACACGACATTTATAGCATCCATTGCCGAAGCCAGATCGTAGGGTGTCAAGTCAAAAGACGACGACTCCTCACACAACTTCTCCTAAAATATAAGGAATGGAAGCATTATTTGGACTGCTCAGTGTGCTATTCGCCCCGGCAATTTCATAGATGATAAAGTCCAGACAACCAGGCTTGATTTCATTTCTGATCTATGGCTCAGGCCAGAGGACATTTTACGACTACCTGAAGACTTTGACTGTTACTAGGCATCCTTTCTTCTGAACAGATTTTCCCACACTATCAACATTCTACAACTCCCATCTAGTAGCAAATCACCGACATCACTGAGACCCCTTTGGTTTTTAACAGGTGTCACCTCCTCTGTGTTCTCACTGTTGCTGCTAATAGATTTTTCTGGACATCCTTTTGTTTCTCCCACACAGCTGCCAAAGAGCTTGCTGTCCAATAGTCAATTTTTTAGTTGGAGAATCAGTTTGTCCTTCCTGGTCCCTCTCACACTCTTAGGAAATAGTCATATCCCTACATTTGCTGGTATGAAGACGTGGTCCTTGCCCCTCATGATCTTGCATTCAGAGATGGGGACATGAAGAAAAAAGGGAAGGGAGGACATAAAAAAACAAAAAAAACAGTCAAAGGCATATTATTCACATGTAAAATTTGGGCCAGAACACACATTATTATAGAGAAGAAAGGAAACATAATAACTTTCTATTAAAAAAGAAAAGAATGGCTTGAACACTCACCAAACTGATAAGTTTGACAAAACTCTCCGTGACCTTGGAAAATAAGTCACATTGTTTTGTCACAAAATTTTCATTCACGAAAAGAACCACCTTCCCTAAGGAATGAAGTAGTAAGGACTAACCTACACAAAAATTTGACTGCAATATCTATGAAGAAATAAGCTATAAAGAAAAAAATGTTGAACTAGCTGCATGCCTAAACAATCGAATCAGAAAGAAGTCAACTGCATTTCAGAGTAACTTCTAAGTTTTCACTTAGAAGACAGCACCATCGGAGAAGTATTGCAAAACAAGTAGCTCTAGAACAGCTCTTCTGGTTAATTTCTGCCTGCAGGCATCAACTAATATTTTTAAAACACTATAAAGGGAAAAAAAAACAAAAAACAAAACCCTCTAAACAAAATCCAAACAACCATGACCTGATTTCCATCTGCTTTTCAACAAAAAAAAAGACATTCCAATGAAAGGAGCACATACCGGACGCAAGTCTGCATCTCTTTCTAGTCAAACATAGACACTCTCCAGTGGCCCATTTACCAAAAGGAGAATTCGCAATCAGAAAATAAATTTTGCAGCTGTTTAGCAGAAATCCCACTGGGATTCATGGGGCAGGAAAAAAAGGACATATTTCAAACATTCCTTCGCATTTCATTATTTAGGCAAAGGGCTGCAGTTTCAAGCCAACTAAGAAGAAGATCTCATAATGTAGCACTTTATTACTTTTTCTTTTTTTGTTCTATGAGTGAAGACTTGGAAATATTACAAGAGTCACATTTGCCATCTGCTGCACTTGGACAGCTGATGCAGCTGTGCTTCAAGAATGGATCTTTCATGATTTCTTACACCCTGGAAGAGAACTCTCCAAACAAGAAAATGAGCACCCTCATAACCTGGGAGATCCACCCTTGAGGAAGAAACTACCACCTTGTAAAAATCACAGACTGTTAATTAAACTACAAAGCTTTAACTGTCACAGAAACAAGAAATAGTAATGATAATGAACATTAACAGCTGAAATAGCTGAGTTTGGATTTTACAGACTGTCTGTAATAAGGTCCATTTTTCTCTTTGGGTGAAGTTTGAAAAATGGCAGCAGAGCAGAAGCAACGTACCACATTGTGAGCTTCGTCAAGTATTACCACAGTCCCCTTCAGGTCCAAGTTGTGAGCTCTCCGGCTCTAAAAGACAAATGAGAGAATGGACAAAAAGGTCACAATGAAATACAGATTTGATTGACTGAAATTAGCTCATGAGACAGATTCGGGTTTTAATGTGTTAAAGGAAACAGCAAGTACTTGCTGTGGCTACCTAATAAACAAACCACAGGATTTTTTCTCTAGAAATGCAGGTGATAAAATACATCATGTAAAAGTTTATGAGCATTACAAATTCCATGGTAATAAAGAAAAAAAACAGTTGTACTATACTAGGATTCACAAGTTTATCAGAATTATTTTCAGTCACGGTTTTTGCCGATCGGGATCTGGGAGGATTGGGGTGTGAAGCAGGGCCATTTGCCTTAGTTTTACAAATTTATGCTCGTGTTGTCTTTGCAAGAAGGAGATGCTCCAAAAACACCCCCGACAGTACCAGACCACATAACTCCATTTCACAATGCTTCTTTGCTTCAGGTGGTTAGATATTTTTAAAATTTTACTTTTTTGATTTATTAAGCATTTGCTCTTTTTGCCTTTTGTAACAATGGGATGTAATCTTGCTTTTACAATAATTCATTAATTACTCCAAACTGCATGAAGATGTCAGCAGATTTGTCTCCTCAGAGTTTTCAAAGGTTTCATTTTCTACCCATGAAATATGGGCAACTTCTTGCAACAGCTGTTTTTACAAAGCCAGCAATTATTTCCAAGAGACACGTCCAGTCCCAACTGAGAAAGCTACCTTATTCTAGAAATCACGTAGCTGGCTGCAGAAACAAAAACGCTGCATAGTACCTCAATTAGATTTGTATTCAGGAGGTGAACATCACCAAACAAGGGCATCACACTCTGCAAAGCTAATTCTATAAAAATAGCAAGACGTCAAACAAAAAAAGAAGAAAGAAAAATATTTCTTAACAATGGGAAAGAAGAACTTCACAGAGAAAAACACTAAAGGGCATCCTCTATGGTCTTGCATTTCAACTGGGTTTTGATTACTTTTGACGTATACCACATAATGCATTCACTTGCTATGCATCAGCTCTTCACAGCTTATCCACTAAAAGCCAATATGTGACAAATAGAAGAACAATTGTATTTAAAAGAAAAGATATATGTTACCTTTGAGTCTAGCAAATAGTTGTAAGGCATAAAAATAATATCTGCTTGCTGCTTCAGGCTTCGAGACAGATAATAAGGACAAGCTCTGTTAAAAAAAAAAGTAAAACAAACTATAAAGTAACACTTGCAGAAATACTAAGAGTGTGTTCATGTACTATGTTTCACACTCTGAAGGGTTTCTAATCAACAACTTTCAGAGCTGAAACCAGCATGTTTAATTTTAGGGCAGATGGTTAGCTCTATTTGCACAACACAAGGAAAAAGAAGCGTAGAAAGAAATACCTAGCTGTGTGGCTCAGCAAAACAAAGGAAACAGAAATTAAAGAAGAAAGAGTGGCATTCATTACTGCATGATCATTTCACCCCTTTAGGCTAGAAGTAAATGCTGCACTATTTTATCTCAACAAACCAGTCACCTCGCCCTCTTAGATCCAAAACAAAACTGCAATACCATTTGTCACGTCAGATGACATTGGCAGCTTCTGCTCAAGCGAGAAATAAGATATCGGTGAGCCTGACTCTGACCCGATTCAGTCTTCGCACAAGTAAAGACTGAAATAAATTGTTGTATGGTGAAAACTGCAGTAACCAAAGTTCAGGCTTTAGTGCACACATGATCTTGTTGGAAGCTGCCTCTGCAACACGTTTAGCCACTCCACTTTCCTCTCATCAGTGTTCTGCTTTTTTAGTGTAGGTCAAGTTCATACCAAGGTATCAACAGAAACAAGCAGAGAAATAGTTGTCACTGTTTTCACAAGTCGGGGAGGGGAAGGTCAGAGGGGATCATTTACCTGTGCTTGTTTCCATTTTTGACCAAGTCTTCAATATCCATGATCGATTCAATCAGTTCTTTCTCTGTACTCTTTTCTGTGAAAAATTACATTACAACCACAGCTTAGGTGAGGGTATCACACAAAGATTTGTTGTTACCCTGATCACCATGTTCATCCACTTCCTAACATTGCATTCTTGAAAGACATTAACACAGAGCAAAACTGACACACACAC
This sequence comes from Opisthocomus hoazin, assembly GCF_030867145.1. NCBI lineage: Eukaryota > Metazoa > Chordata > Aves > Opisthocomiformes > Opisthocomidae > Opisthocomus > Opisthocomus hoazin. Next base: position 18,333,318 of record NC_134431.1, read on the forward strand.
ACATGGATGCACAGGCAGATTCTGCCAACTCTCCCAAACTTCTCTACCTATCTAGCAAATCTCTCCCTCTCCAAAAAATAGTGCTTTACTTCCACAGCCAGACTCACCTTCCACGTTGTTATAGAAATGACAAGCATGAGCCATCACTTTCATTCGGCACATGTAGATCTGTAAAATACAGAATATTTTAGCCAAGAGTAGCACAGCTTGTCAAGCACTGAAAAGTGTGTTTAAAGGGGGGAAGAGCTATCAGTCTTCTGTAACACCAGCTAATGAATAAACGCTAATCACAGTTCTTCAGTTTTAAAATCACGTGTCCCTCTGTCCACCTTAAAAGTCAGGCTCTCTTTTATGCAGCACAGAACACTCAAATGCTCAGACGAAATTTTGTTAAATTTTGTCACTAATACTTTTCAAAACAGTAATCTTTCATATTACTTGTAAAAATAACTGGTAAATCAATCACTGCAGCACTGTTTTGAAATTACTGTGCTCCTGAAAAACACTTAAGTGGCAGGATCAGGAGGTAAACTGCAAACTATTAACTCTCATGTTCCACACAATGACATCCTTCTACGGATGGAAAATACTACCAGAGATTCAGAATTAAATTTTGCACTTGAAAAACTAGAAACTAAAGTTTCCTCAAAACATGGTTAGAACTATTATCTTTCCCTACAGCTTCCAGGAGTTAAGAAGCATCCGAATTCAGAATTACACACCATACACCAAACCAAAAAGCCTCCATGTTCTCACTGTGCATGCTTTCAAGGCTCTGTGTTCACCTGCATGTGGTTGCTCTCCTGTCGCTTCACTTCAGGATTGATGCAAAGCTGCTCTCTGGAACCCAAAACACATATCTTTGGCCTGTTCAAACAAAATACACAAAATTGATGTTAAAAATAAGGCGAGAAAGAAGAACGCAGTTGTACATGCCTAGGTTGGGCGTAATATATCAAAAGTGAAAGGTTCAGGAGAAATAGATGAGCTCAGAATAAGGGTCAGAATCAGAAACAGCAGTGAGTCTGCTCATAACAGCTACATACGCTATCTGACTTGGCTGTACTGCATTTCTCCCGGCACTGGGGGGTAACAAGCAGCAGGTTACAGCAGGAGGTAATGAGTGCCAGCTTACATCATCCACTATAAAATCTGGGTTCTGTTATGGCAGGTCAGCCGAATCAGCCGGGGCCCGTCACCTATCACAAGCTGTTCTGAGCTGGCTGTGATTTTTCGAGTAAGGTTATGACAAGAACTAATGTACAACAAACAGTCGCATTACTTTTTTTTTTTTTTGCTTATTACAAGGCTGTATCTTTACAAGTAACATATAAACAAACGATTACTGCCTGTCCAAAGAGCTCAGTCCATTCACTGGCTCAGCAACCGCTGACAACTGTGACAGACACTGGTATAGCAAAACCACAAAGTTCTTCGTAGATTTTCATCAGCCTAAGGAATTCAGCTTTGTGATGGCTTCCCACTGCCTTAAAGAAATGACCCAGAGGGAAAAAAAGGAAAGAAAAAGGAAATTTATAAGTAAATGTGTGAAGAACCAAAACCAGACCAAATTCAGGAAACTGATGATCAAAGGAAATAAGAGGAGCTGTGAAGTATGAAGAAAACCCAAACCCAACAACAAAGAAATCCAGGTTCTATACACGCACATTAAGACAACTACATTTCACTGGACATCATTTTTTAATATATTCACCCACATAAATTCAAACAATAACTAAATCAGACTAGTTTCTCCACCTTTTCTTTGAATAGGAACATTATCCTAAATCATATTTACCTGTAGACTGTGTTCTTTAATTCGTTAATGACTTGTGTAAGTTGTGAGTGAGTTCTGGAGGCATAAATTATTTTAGGAATGTCAGTGTAATAAGCTGCCAAATAGAGGAGGAAAAAAAAAAAGGCAGAAAAACATTATTAGCACGGAAAGAAGAACCAGAGATATTATTAGCCTCCCCTCGCAGATGGTACTATGGTAACAGTTTGACTCGTAGAAACAGCAAGAAATTTCGTCATCTATTCACACACACAAAATGAGCTAAATGAGCTTCTCATGTTCTAGGAAAAATTAAAAACATGTAAAAGACCTTTAAAATCTATCAAATGGTGAAACTGCTTCAGCAGCTAAACAATAGCTCCATGACTTTTACAATTACATACTTCTTACAAAAGACAGATACAAGCAAGTGTTCATGAAGATTCCTGTACCACCCCTGCTGAGCAGCAACGTCGCAGGACTTACCTGGGCTGTCAGCATCCGTGGCAGCGTTGCCCCAGGACGACATGGGTCTGTCGGGAAAGAGTTCCACCCCGTTCATACGCTGAGCAATCTTGCGGGCTGAGATGGTGTCCTTGAAGTGCTCCCGCCAAGCCAGTGTGGAACACAGCAGGCAGAGGGTCTTACCCGTGCCTGTAGGGCTCTCCAAAATGCCATTTACCTTCTTTATTGAAGAGATATAAAATTAAAAAGGGGAAAAGTGAGTAATTTGGGGATTCAGCTAGAATAGGTCTTTGTACAGCACTACATTTCCTCAGTAAAAGAGCAGTCACTAACTGGTAAACTACATTGCACAACAGAAACACACACATACCCCACATAAGGCTGTGATAAATGCACGACATGTAGGACCCTCTAATCAAGTTAATGAGGCTCACTCTAAAACCCAGAGCCAGCTACTATCCTTTATTTAGCAGAGGCAATTCTCCACTCTTACAGCAACTAGAATGCATCACATTTCAGCATAAAGTACTTGAAAATATTAGAAGTTGCCACAAAAAAAACCCCAGAAAGTGACTCTTAGATTACAGACTGCCAGTTTCCTTTAGAATTAAGACCATACCTCACTTTGTAGTTTAGGCAGAAAATCTTGCAAGCACATTTAAACACCTAGTCCTACCAGATGTCACAATTTTAAAGTGCATAACAATACTACAAGTTGCAGAAAAACTAGCAGTGGAGCATGTGCTGCTGTGACAATTCGTGTTCAAGTGTATCAGAAGAATTTATATATATACGATAGGCTCACAACACTTCTACTTTCAAAGAAGAATGTATCAAGAAGGAACCAAACCATTGCCCATGACACAGAGAAATGCTGAGCCACGTGGAACACCAAAGCTTCCACAACAAGCTTGTCTGGTCTCTCGGAAGAAGAAGGGCTGAAGAGATCTGTTAACCAACTCCAGAATAAAGATAACTACTGCAAAAAAACATTTTCTTATCCAACATTAAATTGGTGAGATTATCCTATTGTAGATAAAATGATGAATTGCACTAATAGTCCAAGGGCTAAAAGTACAAAACCAAAGCCCAGATATTTAAGGACAGACTGCACAAACACAGGGACTACTTGCTCAGCTTTTCATCCTTTTCCCAAGCTAGGTAGAAAGTTCCTATCTACATCTCTGCTGGCTGCCACCTGCAAATCTCTGGGATTTTAATAACAATATATTAAAATATAAAATAAGCAAAACCAGGTCAAGGAAGATTTGGAAAAGGCGGGATATGGACACCAAAAAGGCAACTTGAATGGTGACAACCTCTTTTCAGAGCAGTCACAGAATCCCAGAATGTTCAGGGTTGGAAGGGACCTCTGGGGATCCCCCAGTCCAACCCCCCTGCCCAAGCAGGGTCACCCAGAGCAGGCTGCACAGCACCGCGGCCAGGCGGGGCTGGAATATCTCCAGAGAAGGAGACTCCACAGCCTCCCTGGGCAGCCTGGGCCAGGGCTCCGGCACCCTCAGAGGGAAGAAGTTCTTCCTCGGGTTCAGCTGGAGCTTCCTCTGCTCCAGTTTGTGCCCGTTGCCCCTTGTCCTGTCGCTGGGCACCACTGGAAAGAGTCTGGCCCTGTCCTCCTGACCCCTACCCTGCAGATATTTAGAGGCATTTCGAAGGTCCCCTCTCAGCCTTCTCTTCTCCAGGCTGAACAAGCCCAGCTCCCTCAGCCTCTCCTCCTAGGAGAGATGCTCCAGTCCCCCCATCGTCCTCACAGCCCTCCACTGGTCTCCCGTCTTCGGGAGCTCCTCGTTCTTAGCCCTCCATCGCAGGCAGGAAGGAGCCGCAGCGCTCACCTTCTGCAGACACTCCAGCACCTTGGCCATGTAGGCCTCCTGGCACTCGTAGGGCTGGAAGGGGAACTCCACCGTCACGCCGCGCACCGTCAGCCGGGGCATGCTCCCGGCCAGCCACCTGCAACGAACCGCGGGGCCGCCAGTTACCGCGCCGGGAGGGGCCGCGCTCCTTTGCACGACGGAACGCCACGAGGCCCGGTTTTCGCCTCACGTTTCTGGTCGGGACGTTACCGACGGACCCGCAGCGCAGCCCGAGCGGGAGGCGCGCGGGAGCTGGAGGCCCGGCCGCGGCGACGCTGAGGAGCGGGACCGGCCCGGGGCCCAGGACCTCCGCCCGCTCCGGTGCGGTCTGGCCCGCGTCCCCGGCACCCCCGGCTCGGCCCGGCACCTCCCGCCCGCGTCCCTGGCACCCCGGAGTCTGTGGCCCATGACCCTCCTCCCACTCCGGTGCGGCCTAGCCCGGCCCGGCGGCTGCCATGGGAAGGCGGGCGGCGCGGCAGCAGCCGCCCCTCACCTCCCGCTCCGCCGTTCAGAATCCCCGCGCCTGGATCACGTGGCTCCACCCCTCAAGCGCGGTGCGTCACTTCCGCCCGACGCTCTCGCGAGAGCTGCGGCGTTGCCCGGTGAACGGGCCAGGGAGGAGGCTGCGCGTTGCCGGCGGGCCCTGTCATGGCGGCGCGGCCTGGGCCTGGGGGGGACCCAGCCCGGCTGGGTGGTGGGGAGTGGGCGGGGCTGGGCGGCCTGGTGCCGCCTCTCGTGAGCGGCTGTGGAGGCTGGAGGGGCCCCGGGCAGGAGGGGACCAAGTCCGGTGGGGTTTGGGCCCTGCCGGGCCTGGAGGGAAGCGGGACCCGGGCCTGGGGAGAGGCCCCCGGGCAGACGCGGGTCCGCCAGCCGCCTCCCCCAGCCGTGCCCGGGGCGGAGGCAGAGGTTGGGCCCGAAGAGGCAGAAGCCTGGCTATTTGGTTAATAAAAGTAGCAAAGCGGGCGCTTTTCTAAAGCCTCCAGCCCTGTTCGGTTCCACCGGAGCGTGTGAGCGCGCCTGGGCGAGGGCTGCCCGGGGCTGGCGTTGCTCCCCTTGTCTTCCACTACCGACTGAGGGGACCTGTGTGATAAGCGATGCCCTTGACCAGAATTTCTCTCTGGCACGCTGTTCTGTGTTGTGCTGCGCAGCTGCCGCCCTTCAGTGGTACTGCGTACAGGAGAAGGCAGAATACTGCGGGATTCTTTGTTGAAACTCTCAGCATTTAAGATAAGAGGGTTTCTGTGTCGTTACGTTCAGCCTTGTAGCTTCTGCGCTAAGAACAGTAGGGAATTCCGACGGGTATCTTTTGTTAGGAATGAACGTGCTGCTCCTTTGTTCCCTGCTTTGCTTCAGCACGATTCAGCACGATCCCTCATCAGCCTTCAGCTCTCTGTCGCTGTGTCCGTGGACATGGCCAGGAACAGCTGTGTCCCTTCAGTTCCCTGTCACTGTGTCTGTGCACATGGCCAGGAGAAGCTGCGTCGGCGTTTCATTTGCTGGGGCTGAGGGCTGGTTCCACGTGTGTGTGGTTGTAGTGAGCTCTGAACTGCTCTGGATTGATGGATTACTCAGTTTGTAAGGCTCAAGCGTTTCAGTAAACAGATAGACATGGTTTTCTTGGCTCCCCAAATTTTGCAAAACCATATTTTATGCAGTTAAATGAAGAAGAAGGTAGGAAGAGAATATTTTACACACATCTCTGTACTTCGGTGCTGCTCGCTGTGAGATGGTTACTGCATAGATGTGGAACAGGATGTGGCTTGTTTAAAATGCCTTTATTTCTAGCGAGCTGCACAGCTTGTTTGAGTGTAGAAGTGTTCTGATATTTAAATAAAAACAACTATTAAAAGGGACAGACCTTAGACTTGAGTATATCCTGTAATCTGTTCTCAAACCTCTGGTACATTCTGTGTCTTCCAGGTGTTTTGTTAGGGGAGCTTACGGGTGCTGCTGTTTGGGTTGCCAGCTTTTAAACACCTTGAGCTGAACTTGCCCGGGTTGTGCACTGTCTGTAATTGTAGCGAGTGGGCTAGAGAGCACTGAGCTATTCCTTCGGATCTTCATGGCACTCCATGCGAAATGTAACCACTGCTTTTGTTCATGTTCCGGACTGTGAACCCTTTAACTTGATACTAGTGGTGCAAGATTAAGCTGCAAAAGAAATGACTTTGTAGAGATTGTAAAACGAGAGTGTGGGATAAGGTGATATATAATGGAGAATACAGGTTTGATATATAATGGAGAATAAAGATTTGAAACTCCTCGTAAATATATGGAATGCTGTGTCATTATGATGTCCTGTAAATAGATCTTTCCTACATTGAGGAGTAGTATCAATAGCATATCCAGTCAGATTATTTTAAGTTATTTAAGTGATGTTGATTGAAGCTGTGTTCCCTTCTGAGAAAGAAAAGCTGGAAGGTTACCGAACCCAAAAAGGAGTGTGAGTCAGCAGCTGTGCCGGTGCCCGGCGGCAAACGTGAGTCAGCACCGGCTGAGTGCTGTGTCCTTCTGGAGGGCTGGTCCTCTGCACCACTCACCTCACTTGACCAAGGCTGCAGCGCCAGCGTTGGCGAGTCTGCCTTCAGCATTGCTGTGCCAGTTTCTTCTAAAAACTGAGCACAGAAAAAACAACGTTTTGTAAGTTTAAAGAGAAAAAATTATTTCTTACTAAGACTGCAAAAGAATTGTGAAGGTTCAGTGAAGTTACAGCATCTGTTTATGTCGGGATACAGACGTGGTAAATAGAGGTGCTGGTCTTACAGTTGGAATGTCATTCTGGTGTCTGGCTCCGTGGGATAAGCCCTGACCTCTTATAAGGCAAGAGATCGGAGAGGGAGGAAGAAGGAGAAGAGGAGAGGTTTAAAAAAACCGGCCAGAGCAGCACAGAGTCCAGTCCCTACCCCCATAACGGGCTCTGTGTGCTACGCAGGCAGCAGGAACCAGGACATCTCCGCTGCTTGCTTGTTAGTGGGTGGTGAAGATCTTGGATGAGCTATTTGTCATTGGAAGTGGTGCCTGCAGGGAAAAAAATGTGTACAAAAGCAAACCCTTGGAAATGATGATCCTTAAACTCTGTGGGGAAGTGGGTGTGTAAGGGGCTGAACCGAACTGCAGAGAACCCGGCAAGCAGACCGCTTGCACGGTGCAGAAACGCAAAGCGAATAATCATTGTCATTCAGAGGCCACCTAGGCAGGATTTCTCCTCCCAGACAAGCAAGAATCTTGAGGAACAGGACATAAGAGTTTGAAGAGCAGCAAGGACTGGCTGTGAAACGCCCGCAGTTCGCATGAGGGTGATTTTTCCCCTTTCAGATGGGTGAGGATTAAGTTGCCGTTCGTCGTCTTTCTGAGGAGATGTGGTGGTTCCCATAGCAACAGTCTAAAACTTTTGTTTGACCACAAAATTATTTGATTCCTTTGAATCCAGATAATCCAGAACCTTTCTGTCTCTTTACTGTTGGGAAATAAAACTGCTTTCCTCTTTGACAGTCCAATTTTAATCCTAATCATCCTGTTATTAGGAAGGCGAGTAAGGAGCTGTTTTACAGAAGAAGAAACTGAAGCAGATGGGGTTAGTGATTTGGTGGAGGCCATAAGGGAACCACTAGAGCAGAGTTCACGGCTTCATGTGTTCAACATTTGCTGCTCTTTACCATTTGTGGTTGCTCAGTCGTCTGGCTTGGCACTGCTAACCCTACGTACGCGCAGTGCCCGTTGTAGCTGAGCAGACCCTCGGGTGACCTGAATTCCCAGCTTCCTTTACACCTCTACGTGGCTGAATTAGTACAGCTCTCCTTCTGCCTGGTGCAGATCCTTCGTACCGCATGGCCTCCTTTCTCAAGTGGTGATACTGAAGAGGAGACACCAGAATAACCCTCGTTTCGCTTGCCTTGAGGGAAATGCTTCCCTGGGTTAGTGCTGATGTTGCCGTCACTGGTTTCTCTCCCGCAATTCTTTTTCTCCCTTCTCTTGTCTTATTTTACAATTTCAGGGGTTGACTGCTGCCTTATGTGGAGTTTTTATTACTATTATTTCATGCCAACAAAGGAAGCTTCTCCCAGCTGGAGACTGCAAGTGGTACTGGGAGGTCTCAGGCCGATGCTATTGGCTGGGTACCACGAGGCAGAGCCTCCCGTACCACAGCGCATGCTCCTCCTTTCAGACCAGAGCACGTTCATCTTTCAATGCTATTTCATTAGTCACTGGGTGAAATGGTTTCCCATGTATTTCTTCTTGCAAGCCGTGCTTCTGCCAGGCTTGCAGCCACAAACAGTGATAAAAGGTGTGCCAGGCTTGTGACCGTGTGGTGACAACCCCACCTTCTTCCTCTGTGAGCTGCCCTGGGTGAATGTTCCCTGTCACGAAACAGGATTGTTATGGGGCCCTGGCTTGGGATGTGTTGGAGGGAGAATATTTTCTGTCAGGTTGGGGGTTTTTCTTTTGTCTTCAGCATTGTTGAAAGTACAAGTTATTGGAAGAAATCCTTCCTGTATCGAAAGACCTCTAGGAATATTTGTTAAAAAGGTTGAAAACATCTGCAATGAAGTAGTCAGAGAAGTGCATGCTACAAACCCAACTTCTTTGCTGTTTCTCCATCAAAATCTGCCTGGTCAGGTGTCATGAGTGATGAAGGCACAGGACACATTAGCCAAATACTCCACAATTTTCCCTAATCCCCCATCTTGGAAAAAAATCCCCAGTGCCTTCTGGTGCTCCCTGGTGAAAATCAAGGAGAACTTGAAAAGGTAGTTATGTATAAAATAAGGAAGGTTTAACGCCCAGCATTACAGACAGATCCAGAATTATCTGCATGAGTGTTACTTATGGGACAGGTTATCTAGAAAGTGTGAACAATACTGGAGCTACAGCGTATGGTGTGCAGCGTCGCCACATAAATCATTGCTCTCCATTTCTCACACAGCGTATTGCACTGGGACACGTGCCGTGGCACCTTGGAAGCATTCTGTACTGTTTTCTAAATAAAAGGAATAAAAAGCATACCGGATTTCTGCCTGGAAGCTCCAGAATATTGTGAGAGGTGGACAGACCCTCTCAGGTCTGCTGAGTAAGTCAAAGCCCAAGCTTATCCTGAACAGAGAGGGGAAATTATTCCAGCACTCGGGTGCCTTCATCTGTTAATGGGCGGCGTGTTTCTGAAACACCTACAGTTCAGCCTGCTGGCTTCAAGAGAACCTAAAAAGTCGTGGAGATTCAACCCAAGGAGAAAGTAGAGGGGGTTGCAACTACAAAACAAGCCTGGGACAGAACAGGGAGCAGTTAACCATAATAAAAAAGCTCCTGTTCCAAACACATTCAAAATTTGTGGATAGTGTTAATATTACTCTGAGTCAGAGTTATTTTCTAGAATATTTTTTTTCTCTTTACATACAGTGTTGAGGGACTAGGACACTTGGAGATTGGGGAAAAAATTAGGAAAAAAGGGAAATCTCTGTCTTCTTAACTGAATTCAGTAGGCGCTGCCTGTGGGTTCTGCCCCTGGCCAAGCCGGAGCGCCGGCAGCGCTCGAACAGCCTGTGGTTCCCTGCAGCTGCTGGGATGGTTTGGGAGTGTCTGCATTGCAGCGTGCTGGGGGATGTGGGGGGTTTTCAGCCAGAGGGGATGTGCAGCTGGCAGGAGAACGTCTGGCACGAGGGGCCCCGAGGCTGGGGAGATCGGACGGGCTCACACAGGATCGCAGCTGCAGGCCCTGGGGTGGGGTTTGGGCGGCCGTGCTTGATGGCTGCAGCTGGCGATGGGCACTGGGGGGGTTCCTCGGCCCCAAATGTGTGTGTGATACTCGAAAAGCACAGATGCACTGGCCCCTAGCAACAGCCACAAATGGAAATGATAGGAATGACAGAAAACTGAGCAGAAAAGGAAAAGAAAAGAGGTCGTGATGCCTGGGGCGGGGGGAGAAACCCAGAGAAGTCCCACTGAAATCCGAAGGCTCCGTTCTGCCCTTCGTCTCCTGCTGCAGCAATTTCCCCTGCAACCGCAGCCCCTTTTGTGCCCCAGTGCTGGGGCAAAAAACCCCCACGCCTAGAAATGCTGAGCCTGTCTGGGACACCTCCTGCCTTCGCTGTCTGCCTGCAGCTGCGGGAAGGTCTGGGGTTTGGGTTTTTACACCTCAGCCGAGCTAAGCCGGACCCCAGACCTGGCCCTGCGGGTGGGCGCTGCCTTGGAATGGAAAGTTTAAAAAAAAAACAAAAAATCAATGAATTTGCTTATTTCTGCTTTCAGCAATGGCAAAAGCAGTTCAGCCCATCTAGAGCAGACAAGAAAGGGAGGAAGAGGAGGAAAAACCATCTTTTGCCAGAGCCAGGCTGGGTGTGTCTCCTCGCCCCCCCCGCCGTGGGTCTGTGTTTCTGGCAGGCAGTCTTGCCTGGGAGGGATCTGCCGTCAAAACCACCCAGGAAAGGAGGCCTGATACGCTGATTAATATTCTGAACTAGTGACCCTTCTTTTTCTTTCCACCCCTTCCCTTTCTCTGGGCTCTCCAGCCTCTCCCCGCCGCGGATGGCTGCAGCCCCCTCCAGCTGAGTCAGTCCTCCCTCCCCGCAGCATTGCAGCACCTCCGCAGCTCCCTGCGCTCCCGCAGCACCCAGCACCCGCTCCGCTCCCGCCGCAGCAGCATGGCCAGCACCGTCTCAGGTAGGACAGGCAGCTTTTAGCAGGGGGGGGGAAAGTGGGGTTTGCCATCAATGAACCATCAGGTTTTATTTTTTTAATCATTATTCTGAGGATTTTCTTTTTTTTTGCGTGGGTTTCGGGGGGGTTCTCTGATGAGGAGGCAGCTGGTGTGGCAGCATTGTTCCCCTTCCTCCCCCGTGCACACACCCCTCTGATGCAAGACAGCAGGTGGGCTTTTTATTTTAATATGAATACACATGTGCTAATCTTGCCAATTTAAAATATTGCTGGCGTTACATTGTGCCATACGAAGATGCTGCTGCCTGCCAATTAATTATTATTTTTGTAACATGATACAGCGCTTTTTTTTTTTCCCTAAGAAAAAATCTGCAGGCTTTGTAGCTGGATGCAGAGAAATCGGCAATTACATTTTGTTTCGTGAAGATCAGGTATTGCCTTAATGACACGGGCAAGAGACTGATGGTAACCTAGAAAATCCCCCCAGACCCAGGCAGAAAAACCTGGGTGGGTTTCTGCGTGTTCTCAGGGCTTCCCATCCCTAGATTTCTTCCGCAGCTCGCATTGCTTCCTTAGCAGATGCTGAGGGGAGCGGTCCTCTGATGGCGTTGGGTGAGAGCAAATGCTGCAAGGGAAGCCCTTCCTCCCTCCTGCAGCAATCGGGCATCACAGGGCGGCTGCCCGGGAGCCCGGCGCTGGGCTCGGCTGCAGGGCGGCAGTCTGCCCCGAGGGTCCTGTGCCTCTTCGGTCCAGCTGTTTCCGAAAGAGGTGCCTTGCCCCGTTTAACTGGGGAGGAGGGATTCGGGTGGCTGAAACGCGGGTGAAGGAGAAGAAAAGCCTGAAATGGTACAATGAACAGTGGGCGTGTTTAGAGGGTCTTTTTCCCTGAAAAAAAAACAAGTTTTCTCTTGCAGTTCTGCAGTGCATAAAGAGGGGCTTGGGTGGGGGGAGCTAAATCCTGGAGGATGCAGGGCTGAACGGGAACAGCAGACAAAAAGGAAAAGCAGGCAGTGCTTTGTGCCCCCCCCACAGGGAACCAGCCAGAAGGAGACCAGGCAACACTCCTTGCTTCTTCCACTGGCCTTTGCCCCTGTCTCCTGCTGCGTGTTTTCTATTCCTTTCTCCTTCTAAAAGACCAGGAAAGGCAGAGGAGAGAGGGACAGAGAGACAGCAGGGGTGGGGTGACGGGGGGGGTGGGGGTGTAAGGGTGCAGCTGATCCCGAGTGGGCTTTGCATGCAATTAAAGATGGTAAAGCAGCATTGAAAAATTGTGTCTCTATGGTAGAAAATCCCCAGCTATTGTATGTATTTCTGTGAGTATCCCTGTCTCAACGACCGTGTGCGGCAGCGCACGCTCGGGAGGTGCCACCCATCTGCCTTCCTCCCCGACAGAGCAGAGGGGGGGTGGGAGGGACGGCTCGGGCTTACCAGCCATCTCACCCAAGGTTGCATCGAACTTGAGATGGACGAGGCGGCGGCTGAAACACGCATAGGCGTAACATGCATTTTCCGTTTGGTGCATTCTCACCCTCCCAACCCACCCCACGCTGATGGCATGTTTCTGCTTCCCGACGATGCAGTTTTACTGCCAAAGGAGACTTAGGATCGTGAATAAGCGTGTGCTTTAGATAAACTGCGCTTCCTCGGGGCTCAGGTCGAGTAGAGAAACAATTTCAAGGAGTAGAAAGTCATGGGAAACCGGTGCTGTGGCAGGAGGAAAGAGAATAGGGAAATGTTTGCTGAGGAAGGGAGTGGGGCTGAGCCTCGCCCAGCTGCCTTTGCAGGGAGCAGCTCCCCGTCGCCTATAGCACCTATAGCAGGAAAGGAGAATAGCCTGGAACGGCAGGCGAAAAGGCAAGCAAATCCTTAAATTAAGGAAACAGTCTTGTTCGCTTTCTTCATTATTTTCTGCTTTATCTGCAGCAAAAGCAAATCCTTGCTGAAGGGAGAGCAGCTGCAATTGCCTGCAGCTGATGTCTGGGGGTTTATCCCCCTTGGGGAGATTTTCAGGGGGGGGGGTTTAAACACACAAACAAATGCCGGGGATGAAAAGAAAGGGAGTTTGCTTCCCCCCGAGCCCAGCAGCCCTCTCTCTTTTCTCCCCGCCACCTCAGGCGTTTTCTCCTGGCCGCGGTGTCGGTCGTGTTCGGTGCTAGAGCAGAGGACGCGGCGGCACATGCTCAGTGCAGGCTCAGCTGCGGTGCTGGCCATGCCGCCGGGCAGATCTTGCAGGGGCAGAGCCCTCGCACCTCCTCCCCCCAGCATCTGCACCGAGCTTTGTGCTTTGGTGGACCGCAGGAGAGGTGTCGGGCTGGACTCTGCACGACTGTACGACTTTCCCTGCCATTTGTAGGCATCTGGGTTGAATAAAGAGAGATGAGATTATGAAATGATGCAGTAAGGTGACAGCCTGATGGGCTTTTCTCCGTCGTTCACCTGTCTGAGAAGGTGGAGCCAAGAGGAAACACCAGCTTGTCATTCCCGGCCTCATGACTGGGCATGGTGAATGTGCCTTGACAGATCCCGAGGTTGTTCCCCTCCTACACCAAAATTTCAGAGCAGTGTGACTTTATGTAGGTCTGGGTTATCCCCTTAATCCCTTTTCTGGAGGTACTGGTGGACACCATATGGTATTGTCCCATCCTGACACTTCTACTGCCCATGCTGGAGAGTCAGAGTCCTTTCTATCAAGATCTCCATCTCTCTCTGTTCTCAAGAAAGCACTATTTTCTTTTTCTTCAGGTGCTGATGGAGTCTGTATGGCCTTAGAAATTTATGGTAATTGTATTGGGACTTCAGTTTTACAAGCCAAAAGAAAATTTTGTAGGTTTTTCTTTTTTTTTACCCACTGTATCCAAATGAGGGATCTAAATCCTTGGAAAATATTTGTTCTTTCTAAAATATAAATCATATCTTCTTTGATGGCACCATGTAGACTCTATGAGGATCCTTTAGATATCTGAAAAGAGCCCTTTCTTGGAGCCTATCAGTGGTGGTTCGGATCTGGTGAATGCGTTGTTTTGTCAGATGAACAGATGCTCCTCCTGCGAAGGAGAAGCTGAGATGTGGTGCTCTGATGTGGCAGCTGGAAGGCTGCGGATGAGGCCTTTGGGACAGCGGTGTGGGCGGGAGGCTGGGTTGCAACTTCAAGCTTTCTTAGGGTGAACAGGGCTGAGGATTCTTGATGAAAATACTTGGAGGGACCTGAAGCTCACCAAAACTTCTATAGTCCTAAATTAACTGGCAGAAAGATGCCTGCCCAGTCCCTCCCAGCTGCCCTACTGATGTGGGCTTGATTCTCCCAGGTGTGAGCTTACATTTTTCTCCTGTCTAGAGGGGAGTTGAACCGATGGTCAAATTTTTGCCTGTGAAATTACAAATGCAATTGAGCTAGAGAGCAACCAAAGGCCATGTGCGTGTGTTGTAGCACTTTGGCACATCCCAACGGGTGAAGAGCTGCTCAGCATATTTCCAAACAATCCTTTTATTCTTTCAAGGCACCTCTGCACGTTTAGTGCCGTACTAGAGAATCTTACATTCTCTGAGTGCGTTTATCCAAACAACACCACTGTATAAGGGGCAAGTATGATAATCATCAGTTAATGGAAAGGAATCCAAGAGCCAAAGAGACCAAATGACTGTCTGTGGTCACACAGCTTGCCTGTACCTGGCACATCATGGCACTGGACTCCTCTCTTTGTCTGCTCAACTGCTGCCTGGGGACCAGCTCCTTTGTAGCTCTTTGTCTCACCCAGACCTGACCGTCTGAACCTGTGTTTGCCCCAACTCCCCAAAGCCTCTGGGACAGGTGCCTCCATTTGGCTCCTTCCTCTGCTTTATCAAGCAACCCAGGCCATGCTTCTCTCCTTCCCGACAGCCAGTCACCCGCCCAGCCCGGGCTGCCGGCTCTCTGCTGCACAGCTTGGGCCTTTCCCTCTCGCTGAGCCCGCAGAAGAGGACATTTCCCTGGTTATTTCCCTGAGGGCAGCCCAGGCGTTCAGCACTGCAGCTCGAGTGATTTGCTGATCCGTTGGCTGTGCATAACAGGGGTTGACGTGGCGTTCATGAGCTGCAAATGAAACCTGGGGGGAAGGCACCCGGTGATTGGAAAGCGTTCCTGGGTGATAGTTTAGCAGATGTCCAACAGAAGGCAGAGTAACCCTCACGTCTGCCTGTTCTCATGGATGACTCCACATGAACCCGCAGTAACTTCTGGGCCTCAAACCTCACAGTGGGCAGCTGAGATGGTGTACGGCATCAGCGCGGGGTACAACCGCTGGTCTGAAGCCAGTGTTTGCTGGTTGTGTGAGCTCTCCTGCTGACCTCTTTTTGGAAGCTGGGGAACAAGAAGATGTGAGTTAGGCTGGAGTGAAGGTCTGGCCATTATTTTTATGATAATATTCATAGCAGGTGAGAATGTCTACAGAGTGTTGTACTCTCAAGGCTTATGAAGGACTGTGGTTGCTTTTGTTCTATGTGTGGCATTGCAGTCTTTGTGCTGAAGGACTCGGTTCCTTGTCTCTCTGGCTTCTCTACCTTCTGTTTGTGCTTTAACTACATCTATAATTGGACAGTTCTCATTTTTTCATGATGAAATATTCTTCATGGAAGCAATTTTTACTTCTCCAAAGTTATCTTTGCAAACCAAATTATTTTTTTTCATAATAACCTTCCTTTGACCTTGCTATCAGACATAGCACATCCAGTCTCATCCATTTAAATTGCCTGAATTCACATAAATTAGTCTTGCTGTGCCTCTGGTTCATTACGAGTGACTCTGTATCGGTGTTGTGCCTGAATGGCCTCACTCTGGTTTGCTGGATGTCATTAAACACCGAACAAAAAGACAAGCTGCTCAAAAGGTCTGCGGTTTAATTTTATCTGGTAAGGAAGCAGAGAACAGAACTTTTTAATGAATAATAGTGGTGAGCCCCGCTGGGCAGGCACATCATGAGCGGGAAGAGGTTCCTGTTGCTCGTGCGCTGCACCATTCCCAGCCGTTCCTCCATCTCCTGCACCGCAGACGCCGGGGAGCAGCTGGATGGTGTCTCCGGGGGTTGACTCGGAGATAAACACTTGACATGGATAAATGCAGTGTACAGCGCTCGGGCGAAGCAGCTGGGGAGTGGAAACACAGGCTGTGCTGCACAGCACTAGAGGGAGCACGGGCAACGAGTCGCTGGGGAGAAAGCAAGCCAAGAGCCCCCTCACCCTCGTGATGGCTTGGTGAAGGCCCAGGCGATCTCACTTCTTCTCCTTGCAACTGGGAGAAAGTAATTTTGCCCACGTAATATATACAGTGCAGAGAAAAGTTAGATGAAAAAAATTCAATAACTATTAATTGTGGCATGGGGTGTGCAATGGAACATAAACAGAGCAGGATCCGACTGTGCTGTTAAAGGTCAGATTCAGAAATGTGGAGGAACTGACTGCACCTTTTTAGATAGGATTGTAGCTTCATCACTGCCCAGAGTCCCACGAAGCCAACAAAATACAAGCTTACCCCACTTCCCGGGGTGGGACTCTGATATGCTTTCTACACCTTCTACAGTTTATTCACTTCTGAATTTACACCACTCAGCTATTTGCAATGTTTCACCCCAATTCTGATATGAAAGCGCCGAAGTGTTGCGACATAGTGATGAAGACCACGCCAAAGTGAATGAACTTGCTACTGCTCCTTCCCTTGCAGTGTTTGCCTAAAAAGAAATGTAAAATATCAGTAATTCATACCTGAGTGAGCAGCCTGTCCTAATCCTCTGCCCGTCAGTGAGACCAAGCTCTTGTTGCACCTCTGAGGGTGCTTTGGCATGAAGTCCCCTGGGAACTGAGTCAGGTAGCCGTACGAATTTATACACATCTACGACATTTGCTCAGTGGAAGCTGAATTTATTTTTACTAACTTGGCAGAAGTAAAAGGTGCAAATAGATGCTTAAATTAAAAGTCCACCATTTCCTGTCCAATTGTTCTTAAAATATGTACATTTGTGCACTGGAAGACGTACAGTCTTTCCTGGAAGGGACTTGTTGGCCATGTCATATTCTAGGCAGCCAGCTATCTTACCTTGGATTTTGTCTACTGGCATAAATATGGATTTTGTTTACTGGATTTGGGGCTTTTGTCTAGGAGTTTGTCCTAGGGTTTTGTCTGCTGGCATAAATATGTCCTCAAACCGTATAGTTATTGGCAAATGTGAGAGCGAGTACTTCCAAAATACGATTTAGTGCTGAGGTTTGCAGTGCTGATCTTTCACTCTTGGGGGTTTTAAGCGTGCCCTTTCTGATGCAGCTGTGGTTGAGATGCAGTCTTGCTTCAGCCGATCTTGGGTTTGATCTTTGTTGGCACAGTCTCCTAAATGGTGACCCAGAGGTTATGTTTCTTCGTTTATTTACCGACTCGGAGGATCTGCCTCTCCTCACAGGATGCCTTTTCTTATTTTAGCCTACAAACGGTGCATTGGACACGCGTATCCCCTGTTTTTTGTCACGGAACATGTCAGATCGAAAGCATGTGAGGACAAGGGCATCACTGTGGATGCTTCTGCGTCCCACGGGTGTAACCGCTGACCAGAGGCCAGGGGGCTTTCAGGGGTCCAGTTATTTCTCGGGGTGTGGATCCAGGGTGATTTCTTCAGGGCTCGAACCTTCCCCCTCTTCATGCTGAAGCCCCCGGCCTTGGTGCAGCTTGGGGGGTCCCCGGGGAGGTGGTGCTGAAGGGACAGCTCCGGGGTCCCACCGGGGGTGGTGCTGAAGGGACAGCTCCAGGGCTGGGGGTCCCCGGGGCGGTGGGGCCGGAGGGGCAGCTCCAGGCCGGGGGTCCCCGGGGCGGTGGGGCCAAGGGGCAGCTCCAGGGCCGGGGTCCCACCGGGACGGTGGGACGGGAGGGGCAGCTTCAGAGCCGGGGGTCCCCGGGGCGGTGGGGCCGGAGGGGCAGCTCCAGGGCCGGGGTTCCCCGGGGAGGTGGGGCCGGAGGGGCAGCTCCAGGGCTGGGGGACCCCCCGGGGCGGTGGGGCCGAAGGGGCAGCTCCACACCAGGTGTCCCCGGGGTGGTGGGGCCGAAGAGGCAGCTCCAGGGTCGGGGGACCCCCCGGGGCGGTGGGACGGGAGGGGCAGCTCCACACCAGGTGTCCCCGGGGCGGTGGGGCCGAAGGGGCAGCTCCAGGGTCGGGGGTGCCTGGGGCGGTGAGGCCGAAGGGGTGGCTCCAGGGCTGGGGGACCCCCCGGGGTGGTGGGGCCGGAGGGGCAGCTCGGGGGCTGAGTGGATCTCCCCAGGACTGGCCGGGGGTCTCGACCCGCTGCCGCCGCTCCCACTGCTTTCCCCGTCTCCCCCACCGGCAGCGGGAGGCTGGAGTGGGTTTCCGCGGCCGTGAGGGCTGCCCGGCTGGTCGGGGGTCTCCGGGCTCTTTCCTGCCGGTCTCCGGGGCCCCGGCAGCGCCCAGCCCCGCTCCCCCACCCCGTGTGCCCACATGCTGCTGATGGCATCTGGTGGCTGGCGCCGGGGTGCAGCTGCAGGCTCCAGTGCCGGAGAAGGAGGCACAGCACTTCCATCGCTCATTAAAGCCCTGCCGCAGCCCAGTGAAGCGGTGTCCTTTTGTCCTCTCGCTCCTTTTCATTTTAATTGACGGAGAGGGACGGTCAGTTTGCTCTACAGAAGGGAAAGTGGGGCAGGGAAGATCCCGATGGAATGGAGGCAGCTGCAGAAATCCCTATGACAGACCTCTTGAAAGGCAGGGACTGCAGCATACACTCGTCTACGCAGAGGACCATGAAACTGGTACTGGGGAGACCTGCTGAGGTTCAAATAATGAAACACAAAGCACTGTGCTCTGTAACAAGTGCTAGGAGACAACTAAACGAGTGGGTCAGGGATGTGGCACATCTGCTTAATGTCTTGGTTTCACCCAGGACTGGAGATAATGGTAGAGCAAAGACCTCGGTGCGTGGTTTGTTTCTATTAAATGATAATGGCTCTCATTTAGCCCAGCGGGCCCTCCTCTGGGCTCCGGGCGGCACATTATGAGATGCATTAGCTCACTGCTGCACGCCGTGACTTCTGGCACGATACGGCACTCTGAGAGGCTTTCCAAAGACTTTTTTCATTAAGAACAAAATCAAAGATGCTCTGCTCTGTGGCTGGCACTGCTGAGGTAAACTGTTCCTATCTGGTTTACATTTGACAGCAAGACTGGGCAGGGTATTAAAATCAGAATGTGGAGCAAACTGGAAAATGTTCAATAAAGATCTGAGCTTTGGGGACTGTGGGTTAGCAGAAGGAGGGTGTTAATTAGGATGAAGTTCTGTACCTAGGAGGAAAAATAAGTGCAAGTGTGAAGTAGGCAGATGAAACCACTGTTTTCCCACCCGAGTAGCTGCGGGAAGGCAGAGGAGAAGATCTGAAAGGTGTTCCTGAGGGCGTGCGGTACACGGGGTGACACTTTTTTCAAAATTGTTTGGCGTCTAATGGCTCTGCATATCACAAAGTTCTGGAGATTTCCCTTTCCTGGCCTGGTGGAGAGTCTTGCTATGAAGGTGGCTTTGGCAGCCAGGTTGCAGATTCCCCTCTGGCTGGAGATCGGAACAGGAGCTCAGTAAGGGAGACCAAGACCAGAAGCACAAGGACATGTGGGAAATCCAGAGGCAGAGCCAAGGCTGGGCACCAGAATGGCTGTGCCCTGTGGTGGAGGCAGGAGGACGGGCAGCACGGGGAGGCTCAGGGCAGGTTTGGCAGGACACGCAGCCATGACGACTCTGTCCCTGTGTGCCTGGGTGTCCCGTGAGCAGCCACTCCAGGGCAGAGCCTGGTAGCATCTGTGAGACAGCAGCACCCACCGCAGAGCCGTCAGCTGCTGACCTGCGACATAGCAGCCATGCTGCGAGGGTTACACTGACGTGATGAAGAACCCGACAGCCTGACAGAGCACCTCTCTGTTTTCAGGTCCCTCTTCTATTCTGAGGTTCTTTGTCAAGCGTGTGCTAACAGTTCGCTGTCTTAAATGTGCTAAACTCCAAAAATATAGGTGACAACTGCCCCAGAAACAGACCCACTGCAAGCTGTGGGTGCTGCTGCCATTCGGGCAGTGCCCCGTGCGCTGGTGATGGCTGAGGATGCTGCGATGTGTCCTCCCGTCACAGGAACACTGAGCAAACCGGGGGGCTCGCAGCAGCAGAGCTCGAAGGAATTCTGTATTTCCCTGTCCTTTGCAGGGGACAGCATTTACTGTGATGGCAGACCGGTAGCAACCTCTGCCTGGGTGGGCCAAGGTGGTGACAGAATCCACTTACAGCCTCCCAAAGCTGCTTCTGCGGGGAAGTAGCTACCTCGGGAAGTCGGGTTGCAGCACTTCCCCCCGTTAGCAGCACCCCTGAACCGTGTCTTCGCTCAAATGTCCCTCTGCTCTCCACGTAGCTGACTGCATCTTGCCTCTTCACCCTGATGCCAGAAATGTTGAATTGTGAAGTGTCAGGAACTTGCCAGGGGTTGAGCGATGTTTCCTGCTGTGGATGGGCGTCATTTTACCTCGGAGGCTGGAAGTGGAGTGGGAAAGGGTCTGGGCAGCTGCCCTGACGTTGTTAAACACACGGGCTGCAGCGTTTTGCTCCTTTGGAGGGAAAATCCTGCCCAGAAACTCACGCCTCTGGGTGTGGTAAATTCCCACTGTCTGTCTGCCCGTGACACTCGCTGCACCGGCAGCTAATGGAGTCTGCTCGAGAACAGATGCTCCTCGGGGACCTTCTGGCAAGCTGTGGTGGCCTGGAAAAGCCTCCGTGGAGTCTGGTAGTTGCAAATGCATTTCCTTGTGTCTACTTGCTGCTTTTCTCCATGCAAGAGAGCTGCCATTGCTGTTAGATTCTCTTCTCATTGCTGCTTCTTATTTTTCAGCCTACAAGGAGAAAATGAAGGAGCTGTCTCTGCTCTCCCTCATCTGTTCCTGTTTCCACACCCAGCCCCACCCGAACACCATCTACCAGTACGGAGGTAGGTACCCAGCTCCCGCGGCGGCGACGGCATCGCTTGCACGCTGCTGCTGCGGGCAGCGCGGAGCTCGGCAGCGCGGGGCTGTCCCGTCCCGGAGCAGCAACCCATGCCCCAGCCCGGGGCTCTCGGTTTAGTCTCCTTTCACAGTTTATTTTACTCATCTAACCCACATTTTCCCAGAAAGAAACTGTTTGCAGAGGCTGTCCGCTTCGTACTGGGGTGAGACACGAGATGTTAACAGCAACGTGAACTTTCTGTAGTAATGTTGTGAATTTGAACTAATTGCATTGATTGGGGGGGATGAAGCTGCTCACTAATTGGGAAATTTTGGAGATAGAACAGCATCACCCAGGTCAGGACATGGGAACACCCTAATTCCCACGTGAAGAGCTCGGTGCCTGCAGGTGAATGGTCTCCTGAGTGTCACAGGTCCACAGAGCCTCTGGCATTTCTTTCCCCCCCCAAAGATATGGAGGTGAAGCAGCTGGATAAGAGGGCATCAGGCCAGAGCTTCGAAGTGATCCTGAAGTCCCCGTCAGATTTATCTCCTGAGAGCCCGATCCTTTCCTCCCCCCCCAAGAAGAAGGACCTGTCCCTGGAGGAGCTGCAGAGGAGGCTGGAGGCTGCAGAAGAGAGGAGGAAGGTAACAAGATGTCCTGTAGAAGCACTGACTTTCTGTGCCGGGTACTAATTGCACCAAACCCTAAAACTGGCTTAGCAGGAGCAATCTGAAATGGCTGGGAACAGCAGGTTTACACTTCGCGTTATATTCCACTATAAATCTTCAGGTGAGACGTGGGAGTCACGGAGTGAGGTGCTGCAGCCTGGTTTAGGCAGGGAATGGGACTTGATCATCATCATCATCCTCCTGTTCTTAAAGCCATGCAGTATGGGGTCCTCCTGGACCTCCTGCCTGCGGCCTGCCAGGGAGGTTGGGTCTTGCCAGCTCGTGCTGCAGGAGATGTAGCAGTTGGTCACACACCAGACTTAAACTCCAGACCTGGTGGGTGAGAGGAGAGCAAGCTGAAATAACTCGAAGACTGAGGTGACACTCCGAGAGGGGACTCTGTGCCCACACGCATGTCACCTCGGTTTTGCTGAGCCGGCGGGCACAGCGTCGCATCGCCTGGAGCACCGGACCCAGCAGACATTGCCCCAGAGCAGGAAAAAGGTGTCAAAGTGTCTTCCAAGCAAGAGCGTTGTGGGATGGAGGAGGGTGGCTCCGTGGGTCTGAGTAAAGGAGATGCTCAGAAAGCCTCTCTGGGGAGTTGAAGGCTGGAAGAGCCTCTTCGGTTGCCTCAGACCTCTCCCAATGCCTTGCCTCGGCAGACCCAGGAGGCGCAGGTGCTGAAGCAGCTGGCGGAGAAGCGGGAACACGAGCGGGAGGTGCTGCACAAGGCGCTGGAGGAGAACAACAACTTCAGCCGCCTGGCCGAGGAGAAACTCAACTACAAGATGGAGCTGAGCAGGGAGATCCGTGAAGCACATCTCGCCGCCTTGAGGGAGCGGCTCCGCGAGAAGGCGAGTGTGATGCCCCGCGGGAGGGCTGGGTGCCGATGACCATGGTGGGGTTTGGGGTCTGGTCCCTGTGGGGTCATAGAATCAGAGAATGGTTTGAGTTGGAAAGGACCATAAAGATCATCTGGTTCCACCGCCCCTGCCATGAGCATGGACATCTCCCACCAGCCCAGGGTGCTCAGAGCTCCATCCAGCCTGGCCTTGAGCACTGCCAGGGAGGGGGCAGCCACAGCTTCTCTGGGCAGCCTGGGCCAGGGCCTCACCACCCTCATGGTCGTCCCAGAGAGATGGGCGCAGGGGAGCGGGCGTTTCGTTGCTGGTGGAAAGCGGGCTGTGGAGCAGCTCCGCTCCGGAGCAGCACGAGGAGGGGAGATGTGTCCTTCAAGGTCAATACAGAAAATACCGCCTGGCTGATCTTGGTAAGTGCAAGCTCAGAGGCACAGGATCAGGCCCACTCCGCCTCTGGGGGCTGCGGGGCCGAAGGGCTTTGCAGACGAGGGGAGCTGTGGACGCGTTCGCTGTAGGTTTGCATCAGCCCCAGGCTCCCGCAGAGAGACGCTGCGCTCCTTGCAGGCATAATCTGCTGTCACGTGGGAACCTGGTCGCTTTTTTCTTTTTGCCTGGTGCAAATTCTGCGTGCAGGAGAGAAGGGAAATAGAGACTGCAAGAGCAGAAAGAGTTAGCCTGGTGTCGTCTCTCCCGTCTTTGCAGGAACTGCACGCAGCTGAAGTTCGCAGGAACAAGGAACAGCGGGAGGAGATCTCTGGATAAAGGGCTTTTCTACACATCTAGCACCTGATTCCTGTTAACAAACCAACCAATCGCCCAACCAACACGTTTGATTTTGTTTGTCTAGACGCGACATTTGGTTCTCCATCCCCCCCTCCCCTGGTGTTCGTCCCCCAGCTACACGCTTCTCTCTCTCTGCATCCTTAATCGTCAGTACTTGTGGGGATTCACAGATCCTAGGGACCTCTGAGCAGAATAGCAACTAGTGCACATGAAATAGAGAATCGATCAGTCAATCAGACAGCTTCTTTGGAGGGTTTTGTCCTTTTTTAAAAAAAAAAAATATTTCTTAAACTAATGTAAAAAAAAAAAATTAAGATATTAATAAATTCAACCAGCAGTGTCACGGAGATACGGATTTCTCATCCGGGGCTTTTACTCCTCTTGATGTTTGCTCTGAGCCTGATATCAGTTTCAGAATAACGGGAAGGAAGTGATAATTTCTGTGTCCGAGGTGGAACAGGGAACAGCCCCGAGTTTGCCAGCGGTAGGAGAGAGGAACGAGAGCGAGGGATGGCTCCGGAGCCGTGCCGTGCAGACCCCCCATCCCATGGCTGTCCCCAGAGCCAGCCCAGGCAGGCAGTGACCCGAAGTCCTCATCGCTGGGTGATCCTTTGATAGCCCGCGTGAGAGGAGGTGAGGGTCTCCACCCAGAGCTTGGTGCTGGGTGCCCATCCCGGAGGGTCCCCGTCACAGCAGGCACTGCCTGACGCCCTGGCTGGCCGCGGGCCGGAGGAGCCCCTGGGCTGAGCCGCCCTCTCGCCGTGACAGCGGGGACCGAGGGGCCTCGGCCGAGCAGCCCGGGAGAACCGCAGACAGCGACTGCGTCCCCGGCTCCGTGGGAGCCCGGGGAGAGGGCGCGCAGCCTGCGGGCTCTCCAGCGCTCCCAAAACACAAGATTGCGCTCCAGTGGGAAAGCAAATCCAACAGAGACAGCGCACGGCTGCGAAATCGCCTTTGAGTGAACAGAATAACCATCCTTCCCTCTTCCCGAGGATGGACGTGACTCTTCGGTGCCAGCGCAGGGCAGACACCGAGACCGGAGATCGCCGGAGGAGCCCCGGAGCTCTGGCTCGCGGGCAGCACCCTGGGATTTCCAGAGCGACGAGAGGGAGCTGAGCAGGGAGCAAGTCTGCAGTCAGGGTGAAGAGATGCCCCCATGCTCATTCCTCGTCTAGCTTTAGCTTTTCAGGGCCTGTTTTTAAGAAAAAGTTGTCTCTCGCTGGAGGTAGGGATGAGCAGAGGACGTGCAAGCCTGGCAATAACATCTGATCTAAATAGGTGACTGTCAAAGCCCACGCGCTTCGTAGTCTTCTAGAGCCAGGGCTCACGGGGGTAGCCGAGGTCCAGGCAGCCGCCGCGCAGCGCGAGGGACCTGCTCACCGTGCCCCAGCTCTGCCTCTGCCGTGAGAAATGGAGTGGAGATGTCACACCCGGAGAGCAGGAGCGGCCGCCGTCGGGCAAGCGGCAGGGCACGGTGCCGGGGCCTCAGCCCAGCGGGAGCGCGGTCCCGCGGCGAGGTTGTTCAGGGGAGATGGTGGAAGCTGCTCTCATTAGAGGCAGAAGGTAACGAGAGGTCCCCCCTGTCCACTGCTTGGAGATTACTGGGTGGTTCTTTTTTTAACCGAGCGGCACAGCGTGTCGGGGCATGGCGCGGGGTGCCTGGGTCTGGGGGTTTTTACCCCCAGGCACCGCTCCCCTCTGCCTGGCGACAGCCCCTCCGTCCTGGCTGCCCTCCCCGAGCCCAGAAGAAACCCAAGGGGTGACCAAGGCACTGAGATGTTTAATTAGCAGTAATTGGCGCTGTCCTCTGCACGCTGTGCCTCCGGAGAGCCGTCCTGTGGGTGGGAGGAGGGGCTCCTGCGGTGGGCTTTGGGGAAGAAGTCCAGCACAGAGGGGGTGCAGGCGGGGGCACGGGCACAGCCCGGGCTGGGGCTCCCCGGGACCGTGCTCTGCACCGCGCTGCCGGGCAGCCACCAGGACCTAGAGCAGCTGAGGGTTTGCACGGGGAACAACGAGAGGCGACAACCCTCGCCTCTCCTCCCCTCTGAAAAAGAAATCATCACCGAGTCTTGTCAGAAGCTGAAGTTTTCTGCCTGCCCTGTGTTCTAATTAGGTAAAGAATTGATCACGGCCAGGGGCAAGCATCAGGCGGTGGCAGAAACCCCACGGAAAGCCAAAGAGCAGCAGCTGCTGGAGCTGAAATCCCGGGGCTCTTTGCCGATCTCCCCAGAAGTCCCAGCCGGAGCCGGGAGGGATCCCTTGATGGCCACGGGTTGATGTTGGGGGACTCTGCTCCCGAGAGCAAGGGCTACCTTACCCCCACACCCCTCCACCTGGGCCGGGGGGGGGACAGGACTGTTAGAAAGCCCCAGCGCTGTCAGTGACAACAAAGAAAATAAGATTTAGAGCAAAGAGGGAAAAGGGAAGGAAACTGAGGGTTGAATTTCTTAACAGTAGCTAATGATCAGTTTATAGTAGCAGCTGTCTTAGGTAAGCATCTGTGTAGAGCGCGGCATCACCGCCAGCATCACCTCATCCATATAGTGACCAGAAATTTTAAAAAGTTTAAAAAAAAAAATAATTTAAAAGTAATTTAAATGAAATGTTTGTGTGTAAGAAATGGTTGAAACTGTCAAATGTCTGTGTCCCGCGTTGGTGGGATCTGAGAAGGTACCTGCGAGATATTAACCCCGTCCTACTCTCTGTGGTGCTGAGTGTTTGCTTGGTGTGTAATTCTGACCTGGAGCTTGTTGTAAATACTGTTTTTAGTACTAATTATGATGATTATGATGATTATTATCAGAAATGTTGTACTCACGAGCAGGAGTTTAAACCAAGAGAAACGACCTGCTGGGGGCTCGGGAGTCGGAGGCTGGGCCGGGTGAAGGCAGGGTGCCGGCGGGGTGGGATGCCGGAGCGGAGAGCGGCTGGAAAATCGCGGCGTCGGGAGCTGGAGGCAGCCGAGTCCTGCGGGCAGGGCGGTGAGAGCGGGGCCCGGCTGCTCCTCGTGCGGGGAGGAGAAGGGAGGGCGCAGGGGTGGCACAGAGGTGATGCTCCCATTGGGGTACGTGTTCACCCAAAGCTCCCCGCGCCAGGGGGTCCGGGCTGCTCCCTGCAGCCCCGGGAGAAGCCGGAGGAGCCGGGGGGGTTCGGAAGGAGGAGTGGGTGGTGGCAGGCTGTGCTGGGGAGAGCCGTCCTCCCCAAACAGCTCCTGAGCCTCCGGGCTTGGCTCCTGCCTGGATCTTCCACCTCGGTCCTCTGTGCTGCCCCACGCCCACCCTCCTCCTCCTCCTCCCTGAAGCCAGCCTGGATCTCAGGTGGGGCCTTATCCTGGCCAGAGCTTTCTCTGGCACAAAATCCCATGGGAAATGCACAGGAGAGCAGCCCAGCGTGCGGTTTTCCCGCGGGTGTGAGCGCTGGGGAACCCGTTTTCTCACCTCCATCGGGTCGGTGCCGCGAGGGACAGCGGACGCGGCCGGAAAAGGCGATGCTGCAGGGTCAGCTCCCGCGCCGGCAGATGTGCAGGGAGAGTTTCGAGTCGGTAACGTCAGGAAACCGCTGCCGAGCCGCGCCGCGCCGAGGGAAGCGCCTCGTCCGTGGGCCAGCTGCTCGAGGTGGAACAGAGCTGCTCGAGGTGTAACGGAGCTGCTCGAGGTGGAGCGGAGCTGCTCGAGGTGTAACGGAGCTGCTCGAGGTGTAATGGAGCTGCTCGAGGTAGCAGAGCTGCTCGAGGTGGAGCGGAGCTGCTCGAGGTGTAATGGAGCTGCTCGAGGTGGAGCGGAGCTGCTCAAGGTGTAACGGAGCTGCTCAAGGTAGCGGAGCTGCTCGAGGTGTAACGGAGCTGCTCGAGGTGTAGTAGAACTGCTCGAGGCATAGTAGGGCTGCTGGAGGCGTAGTAGAGCTGCTCGAGGTGTAGCAGAGCTGCTCAAGGTGTAACGGAGCTGCTTGAGGTAGCGGAGCTGCTCAAGGTGTAGTAGAACTGCTCAAGGTGCAGTAGAGCTGCTCAAGGTAGCAGAGCTGCTTGAGGTGTAACGGAGCTGCTTGAGGCGTAGTAGAGCTGCTTGAGGTGTAGCGGAGCTGCTTGAGGTGTAACGGAGCTGCTCAAGGTAGCAGAGCTGCTCAAGGTGGAGCGGAGCTGCTCAAGGTGTAACGGAGCTGCTCGAGGTAGCGGAGCTGCTCGAGGTGTAGCGGAGCTGCTCGAGGTGTAGTAGAACTGCTCGAGGCGCAGTAGAGCTGCTCGAGGTAGCAGAGTTGCTTGAGGTGTAACGGAGCTTCTCGAGGCGTAGTAGAGCTGCTGGAGGCATAGTAGAGCTGCTCGAGGTGTAGCGGAGCTGCTCGAGGTGTAACGGAGCTGCTCAAGGTAGCAGAGCTGCTCGAGGTGTAGCGGAGCTGCTCGAGGTGTAACGGAGCTGCTTGAGGTAGCGGAGCTGCTCAAGGTAGCGGAGCTGCTCGAGGTGTAGTAGAACTGCTCGAGGCGCAGTAGAGCTGCTCGAGGTAGCAGAGTTACTTGAGGTGTAACGGAGCTTCTCGAGGCGTAGTAGAGCTGCTGGAGGCGTAGTAGAGCTGCTCGAGGTGTAGCGGAGCTGCTCGAGGTGTAACGGAGCTGCTCAAGGTAGCAGAGCTGCTCGAGGTGTAGCGGAGCTGCTCGAGGTGTAACGGAGCTGCTGGAGGTAGCGGAGCTGCTCAAGGTAGCGGAGCTGCTCGAGGTGTAGTAGAACTGCTCGAGGCGCAGTAGAGCTGCTCGAGGTAGCAGAGTTTCTTGAGGTGTAACGGAGCTTCTCGAGGCATAGTAGAGCTGCTGGAGGCGTAGTAGAGCTGCTCGAGGTGTAGCGGAGCTGCTTGAGGCGTAGTAGAGCTGCTCGAGGTGTAGCGGAGCTGCTTGAGGTGTAACGGAGCTGCTCAAGGTAGCGGAGCTGCTCAAGGTGTAGTAGAACTGCTCGAGGCGCAGTAGAGCTGCTCGAGGTAGCGGAGCTGCTCGAGGTGTAGTAGAACTGCTCGAGGCGCAGTAGAGCTGCTCAAGGTAGCGGAGCTGCTCGAGGTGTAGTAGAACTGCTCGAGGCGCAGTAGAGCTGCTCGAGGTAGCAGAGTTGCTTGAGGTGTAACGGAGCTTCTCGAGGTGTAGTAGAGCTGCTGGAGGTGTAGTAGAGCTGCTCGAGGTGTAGCGGAGCTGCTTGAGGTGTAACGGAGCTGCTCAAGGTAGCGGAGCTGCTCGAGGTGTAGTAGAACTGCTCGAGGCGCAGTAGAGCTGCTCGAGGTAGCAGAGTTGCTTGAGGTGTAACGGAGCTTCTCGAGGTGTAGTAGAGCTGCTGGAGGTGTAGTAGAGCTGCTCGAGGTGTAGCGGAGCTGCTCGAGGTGTAACGGAGCTGCTCAAGGTAGCAGAGCTGCTCAAGGTGTAGCGGAGCTGCTCGAGGTGTAACGGAGCTGCTCGAGGTAGCGGAGCTGCTCAAGGTAGCGGAGCTGTTCGAGGTGTAGTAGAACTGCTCGAGGCGCAGTAGAGCTGCTCGAGGTAGCAGAGTTTCTTGAGGTGTAACGGAGCTTCTCGAGGTGTAGTAGAGCTGCTGGAGGTGTAGTAGAGCTGCTCGAGGTGTAACGGAGCTGCTCGAGGTGTAGCAGAGCGACGTCTGCCCGGTGCGGGTGAATGCAGTAGCGGTGCTGGGGAGCATCGTGACGTTTGCCCGGTGCCACTGGACGCTGTCAGGGAAACGTGTGCTTGCTCTGGCTGCGTGCCCCAGCTCCCGCGGTTTCGGCTGGACGCGGGGTGCCCACCCACCAGCAGCTACCGCGGTGCCGTGCCCGACCGGCAGCACGCGGCGCGGTCCGGGGTCGCGGTTATTCCATGCCTTTCCATCTCCCAGGGTTGCTAGCGGTTGCGTGCAGCAGCATACTTCATGCCTTAGTTGAGACTTAATTAAGTATCCTCATTAACATCCTTACGGTCCCAGCCTCATTCCCGGACCGCTCCCAGGCGCCGCGGTCGCGGACACGGCGCGCAGCCCCCCGCTTCCCAGGGCCGCCTTCCCCACGGCAGCGCTTGAGGTTCTCCGTTGCTTCCCACAGATGTCGATGAACCGGGCTCAGTAAGGAGCTGGCGGCCGCGCTTGCGCAGCGGCGTAGGAGCACGAGACGTCGTGCTGGTGGGGAGCGCGTCCTCGAGGCGGCCGGCAGCATCCCTGCCCGGACCGCGAGCGTCCGCCGCGGCGTGAGGGAGGAAAGATGAGCTGGGGGTGATTTATCACGTTCATGCATGCACCTTTCAAAGGGCTCTCGTGGAGAAGGGCCCCTGACTCGAGCAAGGCAGAGAAGCGGAAGCCAAGTGAGCTCCCGGCTGGCAGCGACGGCTGGGCGCTGAGCGAAGCTGCGCGAGAGCTGGGACCGCTGGCCTCGTACCCCGCACTGGAGCTCCGTGCTCGTGTTATCCCTTACGGCAAAGAGCTCGGCTCCGTCTGGAAATGGGCGCTTTCAAGGGTGCTGGCCCCTCAGACCGCTGCTGGACTGAGCCTGTTCCTTGTCTTCTTATTTTTGAGCCATTAAAAAACCTTGCCCTAACCCAGACGCGGGGTTACCTTTGAGCTGACCCTCCAGGGCCGGCGGCAGATCACGACTGCATGCACCCCACCTCGGGGGTAGGTCGGTATCGCTGCTCCTGTTAAAATGTAGACTTCAGCTTGCTCGCTTGTGCTTAGCCCGGCGTGGCTCTCCGGCCCCGGCTCTGCGGAGCCCGTCTCCTGGGGTTCCTTTCGCCCCGTCCCGCGGCGTTGCCTTCCCCCCTCGCAGCGGCTCCGCGCTCGGCCGTGCATACGTGGAAGCGAGATACGCACCTACACTCTTCTACCATGGGAAATGAGTCGGGGAGCGGCTGTTTAGGGTGCTGGAGATCTCCTGCTGCCCGTGCTAGGGAGGAGGTGGCACAGCGAGACCGAGGAACCCCACCTGCGCAGTCACTTGTCCTTAAGCAAAGCAGAAGAGACCCCGGCCAACGCCTGCGTGTGGGTGCTGCGTGGTCCCCGGGGTGCAGGGAGGCAGCTGCCCCCCCCCATCACCGGGGCGGTGGGACCTGAGCGCGGGGGGCAGCTGGGCACCCCGGCCCCGGCATCCCCCGTGCCTCAGTTTCCCCCCCTCCATGAGAAGGGGACACCAACCCCACGGGGACCACGGCAGAGCCAACGCATCCGTGTCTCTAAAACGCTCTGAAAATGGAAAGTACCAAAGTCCCGAGTCGTGGTGCGCGACGTTTCCCCCCGCCCCGCGAGGAACAACCTGGCGCGGGGCTGCAGGCGGAGGTTTGGAAGGTGACTGCGTGGCCGCGGGGCTGAGCCGGCACCCCGGGGCTCAGCACCCGGCTCCCTCCCGGGCAGGATTCGCTCCTCCTGCCGCAGCCCGGGCCACCCTCGCTCGTGCCGGTGGGCAGGCGGGTGGGGAGCTGGCACGGTGTCGTGGAAGGACTTTCCATCGCTAACAGAGCCTTGTCCGGTTCCCTTCGGTCTACCGCGTGCATTTCATTGTCAACTTGAGGTTGTTGTTGTGCAAAAGAAGTGATTATGAATAAAAAAAAAAAAGAAAAAAAAAAAGAAATAAACTTGGTATGAAACCAGACGTGCCCATCTCTCTCCGTGAATGGATTGTTTTCGTTCTCAGGCTTCTCTTTGTGCCGTGAGAATACCGACAAAACGCATTAAATGTAAAATTGACCTAAAGATTGAACGAAAGAGACTTTAAGTGTCCGTATGCTAAATGAGTACTTTGCACTCAGCATAAGAGATGCAGAGACCCCCAGTTTATGCCCATTCTCAGAGTAAAAAAAAAAATAATGAGATGCTTGAAGGAGGGTGCTGCTGCCATCCCTGCTCCCGGGAAGGTGAGGGTGTGCGGCGTCTTCACAGAGGAAGAGTGGAAAAGGTGTCAGACAATCACAAAGACAATAAACCCCGTTCTGGAAAACACGTGAGCTTCTTTTTTACAAGAAATCCAGTGCTTGCTTAACGAGCTTTTCCTGAGTAAGGACGCAGCCTTCCCCCCGGATTGGGCAGGGTGGGGGGGAGCGGAGAGGACCCAAACCCGGGAGCCCCCCACGGCCACCGCTCCAAGTCACAGCCCTGGGGCCAGGCACACAGAAACCCCCCAAAAGCTGCAGCTGAGCGCGGGGAGCTTTGTAACCCCCGGGGAGAGCCGAGGGCAGGGGCCGGGCGGCTTCCCCGGCTGCTGAGGGAAGGGTGGCAGAAGCCGAGCCGAGGGGAAGGCAGGAGGTGGCACATCTTCATGGCCAGGGCAGGATGGTGCTGGGGACATCGCCGCCGCCGAGCAGCCCGCGCCCGATGCTCTTCCCACCCGTGCGCAGGACGCTGCCGCCCGCGCAAACAGGAATTCTATTTTTGCAGCGTGGCCCTTCCTGATTTTAGAGATAGCGACCTAACTGCAACCGCAGCGCTGCTGGCTTTCCTTCCGAGGTTTGCTGCAGACCACTGACCCGGGCTCCTGGATAAAGTGAATTTAGCAAAGTCAAGCCTCTGCGGTTGTGTTAGGAAAATAGACACGGTGCCTCGGCGCCACAAAATTCGAGATACATTGGAGAGACCAAGCGTGGTCACCCTCTAACTGGTTAATTCAAGTCAGATCCTTCATCCTCTTGTGATCCGAAGGAGAGAGCGGCAGAGGAACGGGACGCGCTGGGGCGAGGGCGGGCGGGAGAGCGGTGGGTGCTGCAGAGACGCTCCCACCGCCCTCGAGCCTCTGCCCACGCGTGCAGCCCCGCGGGGCCGAGCGCTTGCGGGCAGCACCGAGAAGCCTCAGAGACGCGATGCTGCAGCCCTGGACCGGATTGTGGCACCCACCAAAATGCCTCTTCCGAGATCAAAACCAGACCAGCAAAGCAAAATATCGCAAGTCGCCCTGGGAAGGATCCCAACAAAGTGCTCAAGCTGTGTCTGAGCAAGGGGAAGGGATGAGAATCACAGAATCCCAGAACCCCAGCGTGGCAGGGGTTGGCAGGGACCTCTGGGGTCACCCAGCCCAACCCCCTGCCCAAGCAGGGTCACCCAGAGCAGGGGGCACAGCACCGCGGCCAGGCGGGGCTGGAATATCTCCAGAGAAGGAGACTCCACAGCCTCCCTGGGCAGCCTGGGCCAGGGCTCCGTCACCCTCAGAGGGAAGAAGTTCTTCCTCCTGTTCAGCTGGAGCTTCCTCTGCTTCAGTTTGTGCCCGTTGCCCCTTGTCCTGTCACTGAGAACAGCGATTTTGGGGGAGTTGGACTAGATGACCCACAGAGGTCCCTTCCAACCCCTACTATTCTGTGATTCTGTGATTCTGTGAAAGCACACCTGGGCAGGTGAAAAAATAAAAGATTTTGCTGAGAAACTTGCTAAAGGTTTGAAAAATCAGAGGCCGTCCTCTCTCAGCAAGCCCCCGGCACTGCGGCTGCGGGGACCGTGCTGGTGGAGAGCGGGGCAGCGCGGGGAGCGGGGACGGTGCCAGGAGGTGAATCCCTCCTGGCTGTGGGTGCTGGGGGGACCCAGGGGGGTTCCCCTCGCCCAGCGCCCGACAGCAAAAGCAGGGGTTTGCGTTCCAAGGAGCCACCGGCTGCTGGGAAAAGTGGAGCAGGGCAGCATCGCCCTGGGTTCGCTGCCTCCTTACCACCTTTACGCTGCCTCTGCTGTCGGGCGCCGTCGGGAGCCGGTCACGGGGGGCAGAGGGACCTTTATCTGCCCCGTCCAGCCGCGGTCGGGTGCCGAGGACGCAGCCGCCGGGGAGGTCCCCGGGGAGCCGCCGGCAGCGGCGATGGCAGAGACGCAGAGAGGCTTCCGTGGAAAAGGGCGTCTCCGTTTCTAGCGGGTGAATGAACATTGCTGGTCACCGCGGGTTATCTGGGAGGGGGAAAGAAGCACAGTTCCTTGTGAAACACCACTTTGATTTAGCCTGGGTAAACTGGAGAGTGAAAAGGAAGACGAGGGAAGCAGAGCTGGCAGCTGGTTACCGGGCAGGGCTGGGGATGGTTTGGATGGGGAGGGCAGGAAAAGAAAAGGATGAATCTCAGAAGAAATAAGCGCTAAATAAACCACAATCAGACGAGTTCGTTACAAATTGAGGTAAAGAAATGCTGCTAACAGACCAAGCGCGCAGGCGCCGGGCCGGCCACCGCAGCCGAGCACCGGGCAGAAAAAGCCACTCGCCAAGCAGCCGTGAAAAGCCGACGGAAGGAAAACAGGTTGAGAGCGTCTCGAAAAGGGGTGCACGACTTTCGGGGCCTCTGGTTCGGCTCTTCCTTTTTCAGAGCGCGTTAACCACCCTCCTGCAGAAGAAGTGCGATGTGGTAAGGTCGAATGAAAAGTCCTCCCTGAAAAATCACTGCGCGCCTTTCGCACCCCGCGCTGCCCGGGCACCGCTGGCAGGGAGACCCCAGAAATGGCAGAAATTACACCAAAACCCGCCCGGGCTCGAGGTGGCCGGGGCGAACCCCGGCGAGCAGAGCCGCGGGACGGCGTCAAGTGCTGACACGCAACAGCTCAGGGACGGCTCCCGGGCTCTGCAACGGGCAGGAAAGCGCTGGCCCCGGCTCAAACAGCAGCACGGCAGCGTCACAGAACCGTGAAGGTTGGAGAAGGCCTCGAAGATCACCAAGTCCAGCCGTCACCCCAACCCCCCCACGCCTGCTCAACCACGTCCCGCAGGGCCACATCCCCACGGTGTTTGAACCCCCCCAGGGATGGGGACTCCCCCCCTGCCCTGGGCAGCCTGGGCCAACCCCTGACCGCTCTCCCAGGACAGAAATTGTTCCCGATCTCCAGCCTGAGCCTCCCCTGACGCACCCTGAGGTCATCGCCTCTCACCCTGTCGCTGTTACTGGGGAGCAGAGCCCAACCCCCCCTCCCCGCACCCTCCTCTCCAGCAGCTGCAGAGAGCGAGAAGGTCTCCCCTCAGCCTCCTCTTCCTCAGCCAGAGCAGCCCCAGCTCCCTCAGCCCCCTCCCCAGCCCCCTCCCCAGCCTCACTGCCCTTCTCTGGCCCCGCTCCGGCCCCCCCATGTCCTGCTGGGGGTGAGGGGCCCGGCGCTGAGCGCAGTCGTACGGTGCCCGAGCGCATGGCATCCCCTGGGTGCTGTGCACAGCCCCTCTCCTTCCAGGGACAACGACACCTCTCCGTCGCTGCATGGCCTCGGTGCGGGGCACCCACCGAAGAGCTTGCAAAGCTCCAGGACAGCTTGCAGACATCTTGGTTGGAGAGGGGTGTCCAGTGTAAGGGAGTAAACCTGGCATGACAAACCGCCACCGGACGTAAACACCTCCCCGGACACGGCCACTTTCTCCTCCAGGTGCAAACCAAGCTCTTCTGTCTCCCCTTTTATAATTAATTGCCGATAAGGACGGTAACCGAGTCCTCAGAGAGCTTCTTTATCTCGTTAGTTTTTACTGGGCCTCTCAAATCGGGGGCCAAGCAGCCCCCATGGCTGACACCTTGGGGAGGCTGGAAGGCCATGGCTGACACCTCGGAGAGGCTAGAAGGTCATGGTTGACAGCTCAGGGAGGCTGGAAAGCCATGGCTGACACCTCAAGGAGTCTGGAAGACCATGGTTGACACCTCGGGGAGGCTGGAAGGTCAAGGCTGACACCTTGGGGAGGTTGGAAGGTCATGGTTGACACCTTGGGAGGGTGGAAGGCCATGGCTGACACCTTGAGGAGGCTGGAATGTCATGGCTGACACCTCAGGGAGGCTGGAAAGCCATGGCTGACACCTCAAGGAGTCTGGAAGACCATGGTTGACACCTCGGGGAGGCTGGAAGGTCAAGGCTGACACCTTGGGGAGGTTGGAAGGTCATGGTTGACACCTTGGGAGGGTGGAAGGCCATGGCTGACACCTTGAGGAGGCTGGAATGTCATGGCTGACACCTCAGGGAGGCTGGAAAGCCATGGCTGACAACTTGGGAAGGCTGGAAGGTCATGGCTGCCACCTTGGGGAGGTTGGAAGGTCATGGTTGACACCTTGGGGAGGGTGGAAGGCCACGACTGACACCTCGGGGAGGTCGGAAGGTCATGGTTGACACCTTGGGGAGGCTCAGAGACCATGGCTGACACCTCAGTGAAGCTGGAAGGCCATGGCTGACACCTTGGTGCCTCCCCCAAGTCCCACCACAGCACGGCCTGGCCACTGGCTTGGGCCCAAGGGGGTCTGGGCAAAGAGGAGCACGTGCGTGCCCTTGGGGTGCATGCGGGACACCCCAAAATGCCGCGGGGACGGGTACGAGGCAGAGCAGGTACCCAAAGTCCCGCAGCCCCCATCCAGTGTCCACGAGCGCTGCCCTGCACCCCCAGCCTGCACCCGCCGGGAGGGGGGGAGAAATGCACACCCAGCACCCCAGGGCACCTGGCCAGGGCGGGGGGGGGGGGTGCACACGTACCCCTGGGGCAGCTGTGCCCGGGCCTGGGGGGCACACACGAGCCCCCGGCACATTTGGGGACACACAGGGCCCGGGGGGTGTCACGTAGGACCCGGGGGATCCCCCACGGCGGGAGCTGCGCAGGCGCACTCCGCCGGCCCGGCACCTATTTCACAGGCCGCACCGCCGCCGCGAAATAAGTCCCGAGAGCCGGGCCCGGCCGTGCGCCTGCGCGGGGGCCGAGAGCCGCGCGCGGCGGAGCCCCGCTTTTTTCCCCCCCCCCCCCCCAACCCTGCCTCCCTCCCCTCGCCCTCCCTTCCCTCCCCGCCGCCCAGCCGGAGCGCCCGGAGCCGGAGCCGGAGCGGGGCCGCGGGACCCCGGGCCTGAGGTAAGCGCCGGGCCCGGCGCGCAGCCCGCCGCGGGGCCTCCGCAGGCGCCGCCCGGCCGCCGGGTCCCTGCGGAGCGTCAGGACGTTACGGCAGCGGCAGGAGACGGCGGCAGCGCCCGGCCGCCCGCCCCGCGCCCCCCCCCTCCTCCTCCTCCTCCCCCTCCTCCTCCTCCTCCTCCTCCTCCCTCCCTCCCGCGCGCCCGGCGCTGCCTGCGTGAGCGCGCCCACGCGCCCCCCCCCCCCCCCCCCCCGGCCTCGCGCCGCCGGCGGGAGCGCGCGCGCCGCCGCGGGAGGGGGGGGAGGGGGGAGCACCCACCGCCCGCCCGCGCGGCGCCACGCGGAGCTCCGCGAACCCCTTCTCAGCCCCCCAAAGCGCGCAGCGCATCCCCCTGCCCCCCCCCGAGCACCCCCTGCCTCCCCCCCGCACCCCCAGCGAAGCCCCCTCCCCCTGTGCCCCCCAGCCCCGCAAAGCGCGCGGCGCAGCCCCGTGCCCCCCCCCGCACCCCCTGCACCCCCCCTGCACCCCCCCCGCACCCCCAGCGAAGCCCCCTCCCTGTGCCGCCCGCAGCCCCCTGCACCCCCCACCCTGTGTACCCCCCCACCCCCAGCGAAGCCCCCTCCACCTTTTCTCTGTGTCCTCCCCTCAACCCCCCCCCAGCCCCATGAACCCCCCCGTGCATCCCCCGTATCCCTAACGAAGCCCCCTGCACCCCCTCCCTGTGCCCCCCCCAGCCCCCCAACGCAGCCCCACAGATCTCTCCGAGGGGCACGATGCTGGTTTTTTATCTCCCCCCCCCTTTTTTTTTCTGCTGGTTTTTTATTCCCCCCCCCCTTTTTTTTTTCTTCTTTTTTCCCGCCCCCTCGCAGCCCCTCGGGGGGGTACCCATTGGGGTGGGTGCGCTGCAGAGCCGGGGGTGCCCCCCGCCAGCCCCCACCCTGCCGCTGCCGGACGCTCACGTTTTCAGCCCAGTTTCCCCCCATCCCTCCCAGTTCCGCCCCGAAAGACGCCTGAAGGGTTCATCCTGCGCCCCAGGCTGGTGTCCGGAGCGCCCCGAAACCGGGTGCCATCGCCAGCGAGACCACCGCAGGGAGGGGGGGCTGGTACCCCTCCTGGGTGGGCTGCGGAGCAGCGCAGGATCGGGCCCCTGCGCCCCTCGAGTGCTGCGCTCAGCGCCGGGCCCCTCACCCCCAGCAGGACATGGGGGGGCTGGAGAAGGGCAGCGGGGCTGGGGAGGGGGCTGAGGGAGCTGGGGCTGCTCCGGCTGAGGAAGAGGAGGCTGAGGGGGGACCTTCTCGCTCTCTGCAGCTGCTGGAGAGGAGGGTGCGGGGATGGGAGGTTGGGCTCTGCTCCCCGGTACCCAGTGACAGGGCGAGAGGTGACGGCCTCAGGGTGCATCAGGGGAGGTTGAGGTTGGAGATCGGGAACAATTTCTGTCCTGGGAGAGCGGTCAGGCGTGGGGCCAGGCTGCCCAGGGCAGGGGGGGAGTCCCCATCCCTGGGGGGCTTCAAACACCGTGGGGATGTGGCCCTGCGGGACGTGGTTGAGCAGGCGTGGGGGGGTTGGGGTGACGGCTGGACTTGGTGATCTTCGAGGTCTTCTCCAACCTTCACGGTTCTGTGGTTCCGTACCCCAAAAGGCACAGAGCAACAAAAATATCGCCGGAGTTCAACCAGACGCGGCTGAGCATCTGCCCTCAACCACCGCCGGGATTTGATCCTGGTGCCACGGGGAGCTGCTGTCCCTGCGTGGGGGGCTCGTGGGGCCATGGAGCCCCTGCCCCCTTCCACCTGCCTTAAAACACCGGTTGGTGGCAAACCCTCCCGTTCCCTGCGCCTTGTCCTCACCCGGCTCCTCGCTGCCTCAAAAACTGAAGCCCCAGGCACCAGCACAGGCTGGGGCGGACCTGCTGGAGAGCAGCTCTGCGGAGAGGGACTGGGAGTGCTGGAGGACGACAGGGTGACCATGAGCCAGCAGCGTGCCCTGGGTGCCCAGAAGGGCAGTGGGATCCTGGGGTGCATGAGGAGGAGTGTGGGCAGCAGGGCGAGGGAGGTTCTCCTCCCCCTCTGCTCTGCCCTGGGGAGGCCCCATCTGCAGTGCTGGGTCCAGTGCTGGGCTCCCCAGTTCAAGAAAGATGAGGAGCTACTGGAGAGAGTCCAGCGGAGGGCTGCGAGGATGAGGAGGGGACGGGAGCATCTCTCCTACGAGGAGAGGCTGAGGGAGCTGGGCTTGTTCAGCCTGGAGAAGAGAAGGCTGCGAGGGGACCTTCGAAATGCCTCTAAATATCTGCAGGGTGGGGGTCAGGAGGATGGGGCCAGACTCTTTCCAGTGGTGCCCAGCGACAGGACAAGGGGCAACGGGCACAAACTGAAGCAGAGGAAGCTGCAGCTGAACCCGAGGAAGAACTTCTTCCCTCTGAGGGTGACGGAGCCCTGGCCCAGGCTGCCCAGGGAGGCTGTGGAGTCTCCTTCTCTGGAGATATTCCAGCCCCGCCTGGCCGCGGTGCTGTGCAGCCTGCTCTGGGTGACCCTGCTTGGGCAGGGGGTTGGGCTGGGTGACCCCAGAGGGCCCTGCCAACCCCTGCCATGCTGGGATTCTGGGATTCTGTGGTTCTTTGGTGGCTTCATGCTGGGCTGTAGTGGAGGGGCCCGGTGGACGGCCGGACCCGGGGTGCTACAAGGGCACTGGGACTGGGCCATGGGAGCACCCCCACAGTGAGACCCCCCCCCGTCTCTGCGGCGGCCGCTCCGGTGCTGTGGGTGCTACGGGAGAGGCTTTGCCGTCGCCACCTCCTCGACGCGCAGACGCCGTTCGCTCGTGGGACAGGGCTGGAGGTCGCGTCGGGACCCGATTTGCGGGCGGTTTTGTGGCTCTGGACAGCGCACGCCGATTTTATCGCGCCGTCCTTGCGACATCCGCGATCGTCGGGGTGTTTGGAGGACGTTTATGCGTGCGGGAGTGGGTGAAGGATCTTCATCTCCCTCGCCGACCTCTCCTGTTGCCTAAATGGCTTAAAACTGCTTTTACTTCTACCGGTACCTGAAGTCCCCGGGGAGCGGGCACGGGGCGTGAGCTGGCGGGAGGGGTGGGTGACAGTGTCCCCGCAGAGAGGGGCTTCCCCCGGGCCTGACCCTGTGCTGGGGAGCAGCCGGGGCTGTGGGGCTGAGCACGCGGACGTGTGACCCCTTCGGCCTTGCGTGAACTAGGGATTTTTTTTTTTATTTCCCCCCCCCAGATTTCTTCTTGCTTATGAAATCCTGGCTCTGCTGGGGTGGGTGCTGAAGCTTAAAGCGCTGCCTGAGATCTGTTGCGGATTTATTGGAAACGCACGCTTTGAAATAGTTCTCAGATGTCACTTTGTTTCTGCCAAGTGCTTTTTTAATTTGATTTTTTTCGTGTGTGGCTTCGGAGGAGGGGGAAATCCCCGTTCCTGCCGTGGAGGAGACAGCGACGAGCTCCTCCAGCGGCGCGAAATCCTTCTGGGACAGTCTGAAACACGTTTGGAAGCGCAGCTTCAAGCTGAGCATCTTCCCAGGGTTTTTCAGGAATGCCGGGACCGTTCTGTTCGCTTCCCGC
Organism: Opisthocomus hoazin; assembly: GCF_030867145.1. Taxonomy (NCBI): domain Eukaryota; kingdom Metazoa; phylum Chordata; class Aves; order Opisthocomiformes; family Opisthocomidae; genus Opisthocomus; species Opisthocomus hoazin. Next base: position 18,372,689 of record NC_134431.1, read on the forward strand.
CCGCTCCCAGGCTCTGCCCCTCGATGCCAGCCCCTTCGCACCTCTTTCCTCTTCCCGTGCCCATCACCCTCACCCGGCCTGCGGAGCGTGTGTTGGGCTGCCAGCCTCCCCGCGTCCTCTTTTTTAATTAGGGCAAATTACTTTGCTGAAAGAGTGGTCAGGTGTTGGACCAGGCTGCCCAGGGCAGTGGGGGAAGTCCCCATCCCTGGGGGGGTTCAAACACCGTGGGGATGTGGCCCTGTGGGACGTGGTTTAGCAGGCATGGGGGGGTTGGGGTGACGGCTGGACTTGATGATCTTGGAGGTCTTCTCCAACCTTCACGATTCTGTGATTCTCCCGGGAGGGAGCGGCTGGGGATTTGCTGATCCCCTTCCCCTGAGGAGCGCGGATTCCCCGCAGCCCCCTCGCCCCCGGTTCCCCCCGCGCCGACGCTGTCCCCCACGGAGTTTGGCAGGGAGCGGGTCTGATGCGTGGCTTCCCCTCGTTCCTCCGCAGGCGGCTGGCGACCGAGGGCTCTCCCGCCCGGCGATGGCCACTCCGGACGTCAGCGTTCACATGGAGGAGGTGGTGGTGGTGACGACGCCTGACGGCGCGGTGGATGGGGCCGGCGTGGAGGAGGTGAAGACGGTGCTGGTCACCACCAACCTGTCCCAGCACGGGTAAGAGACGGGGTCAGCGTGCTGAAAGACCCCGACCCGTGGCCGCAGTCGGCTGGGCTGGGTGTTCTTAATCACCTCCTGCTTCCTCCTGCATCGCAGTGGGGACCTCGGCGATGCCCGGGCCAGTTGCGGTTCCTCGTCAGGTCCTCGCTGACCCCCGGGGCCGTACCCAGGGCGGTGGGCTCCACAGCTCCGAGCTCGCAGAGCAGGCTCTGCTTTTGCTGTTAAAGCTGAATTACCACTGGTGGTTTTAATCTGGCGTTACCTGGAATAAAAAGCAAAGCAGCAGTTTGTTTTGGAGAAAACAAGAACAAAAACCAAACCCAAACCAAAATACCTTTTCTGAGTGGATGTTGGAATGGACGCAACCTGGCTGGAACACACACCAGTAGCTAAATCGGTGTTTTTTCTGCTGTTTATTTCATGACTGCTGAGCTGAGCTGCGTGCCCGCGGGACGTGGGTCTCCGTCCGCAGCGCGGTGAGCGCGGCGCGGCCGGGGGGCTTTGCTGCAGGATCCGCCGCTGGCATCGGGTGGGAGGGAGGTGGCCTTGAAGCCACGCGGCGTCGAATGCAGAGGCACTGGCCAAAAAAAACCCGGAGTGAATATAGATCTGGTTTCTGCAGCGCTCTTTGCACGGTTCCTGCTGGCGTTTTGGGTGCGGGGCTGCTGTTTGCTCGGCTCTGGTCTGGTCAGCTGTGGGTCCCTCAGGTCTGTGCTCCCACGGCCAAAGTGCCCAGCCATACCATGAAGGCCTGTGTAGCGATGGGCTCTCTGCTTTACTTCTCTCCAGTCTTTCACAGGACGGTACCTGAGCCTGGGGATATTTTAGTGCTTTGCTCTTCACGTGGGCAGAAAATCCGAGTTTTCCCCCAGAGCTGGATCCGGGCAGGTTCATCTGATCCAGAAGTCTCTGCCCTTGGAAGAAGTGGGCAGCGAGCGGCTGCTGGTTGCTCTCCACGGCACCCATTTGTCTCCTTTCCTCAAACGTGCCCCGCTGTTTCTGTGCTGGGGGGCAGCTGTTACAGCCCGGGCACCGTGCCCCTCGTTCTGCCGTAGCTGGTATAAAGCTCGTTAGCGGGCAGGAGCAGGCAGCCGGACCCCGCAGCGGTGGGAGCGGGCGAGAGCCAGGCAGCGGGGATGCCGCGGGCAGGAGCTGCCCTGCTCCTCCTCCACGTCCCGGGTCTGCGAGGGCTTCCGAGAGCCTTTCCCGTTGCCGAAAGAGTGGGTGATGGTGGGGGGGAAGGCTCTGCTCCTCTTGCTTTCTGGCCCGCGGTGACCTCCTCGGCTCCCGCAGTGGAGGAGCAGCCAGGTGTGAAACTTGGGATGTGGCTTTCTGGATGCAGAGCAGTTTCTGGTTTTGATGTGGCTCCGAGCCTCCGCCGACCCACGTGCAGCAGCACGGCGTTGTTTGGGAGCACAGATCGTGGCAGAGGCTGGCTCGATCAGTTTGGTTTCCTTTCACTCTAATTTCCCCTCCTGTTTTTCTTCGGAAACCTTTGCTCATCCTCCCGGTGTCCCCTGGGTGGTCAGGAGCAGGACACCTCTGCGCCAGCGGGGAGAAGAGGATTTCTCTTCAGCTGCAGCTGTGAGCAGAGCCCATCTTATGGGCATGAAGCCATTCCCGGCGGGTTTTCCATGCGGCTCTCTGGAGAAGGGCCAGGCTCCTCGCTCCCCCTGCTCCAGGATGGCCGCGGGTCGATGGGGAGGACGTGGATCTCCCGCAGCAAAGCCCGCCCGGCTGGCACTCGCCTCGCCGAGCAGGGCTGGCGGGGGTGGGCGCCAGCACACACCACCCATGGCTTCTCCGTAGCCGTGGACGTTGCCTCTGCCGGGCTCTGCTCCTCCCGGGGAGATGCCATCACGGCGCTGGCTCCCCTTTTCCTTCTGAGTTCCCTCTGCAGCCCCAGCTGGCGTGAGGGAGGCGGCTGCAAGCACGGGCTGGGGTTCCTCGGCTTTGGCTCAGTCAAAGCCCGGCTTTGAACTCATCTTGGGGACTTAGAAACCAAACTCAGCTTGGTGCCTTTTCCTAGTGCTCCTTTGGGTATGGTTTTGCTATTTTAAAAGAAGTGTATATATACAACCCATGCTGAAGGGCTTAGTTCATGTGTTTTTAAGACAGACTGGAAAAGGCAGAGGAAAATGGGAAAATAGTCATAATGGGCAAGAAGCTCTTCTCTTCCGTCTGCGGTTGGAAGGGGTCTGCACGTGACGCGCTGACGGGGCGCTTGTGTTTCAGGTCAGCATCCCCAGCGCAGCTTTCTGGTGGAGGCTTCTTTTCCTTCTCAAGTTTCCAGGGGAGGCAGGAGTGGAGGAGAAAGGCGACGCAAGCCTGCTGCTTTATCAGCACGCGCTTTCTTCTCTTCCTCCCATCTGATTTATGGATCCTCCCTGGGGGGGAAGATGAGAGCCGTCCTCCCCCAGCTTCGTCATGGCAACCGGCGCAGGCAGGACCGGCTTGGTGGGATGCACTGCTGGGGCTCGGGGGGTGTTGGAGTTCTCTCCTGCTTCTCCCTCAGTCCGTCCCTCTGGAATGGGATGGGGGAAGGAGTGTGGAGCAGCTCGCCTGGTCTGGGGGTTATCTCTTCCCCCCCAGTCACAGACTGCAGTTGCTTGGATTTTTCATACGGGCTTTCGAAGTTGGTTGGTTTTTCTCTGGAGGATGGGGTTTAAGCTGTGGGCTGGGTTATTTCCCCCAGTCCGGTCCTGCCTTTTGGTCATTTCTGGGAGCGGTGCGAATGCGATGGCGTCCTGGAGGAAGCTGTGTTTCAGGTGCTGGCTTTCTGCTGGCGCGTTGCTTCGAGGTCCGTGGGTGGAGGTTTTTGATCCGGTGGCAGGCGGAGGCAGGGCTGTGGAGCGCTGGCCTTCGCGCGTCGGAGGTGGCTGCTGCCCCTCGCAGCCCCGGCGCCCTGCTGAGGTGGTGCTGCTGGTTTTTCTCCAAACGCATCTGGAGAAGTGCGAGAACCAAGCAGCAAACGGGTTACAACTCTTCCATTTTTCTCGTGTCAAATAGCCACTTCTGTGACACTCACCGGTGTGCAGACGCGTGAGCTCCCAGTTCACCGTTCCGAGTCCTTTTGCCTTATCCCTCGCCTTTCCCTCCCAGGGGTCTGGGCTGTCGGTCACGACGAGCTGCAGAGGCTCTTCTCCAACCGGGGCTGCCTTCAGCTTGTGCTTCTCTGGAGCAGCAGCTCCCAGGTTACCCGGCGAGGCTGAGCTGCCACCCACACCGGGTCCCTTATCTGGGTGCTGCTCCCCGTCGGGTACCTGCTCTGCAGCTGGCAAGGGAGGGATGCTTTGAAGCTCCGGTTCCACCCCAGAGCTGCGTGTGAGGAGGCCAGGATGGAAAAACCAGTTGCTCTTGAAGTTGCTTGTCCCCGTGGTACCGCAGGTGGGAAATGTGGTTGCCAGTGAGTCACTAGGGCCATGCTCTGAATTCACCCGTGCTACCAAACCAGGGTAGGTTTCAGGTTTATTTTCTCCTTATACAAACTTCCTAAGGAAGAGTGTGCTGAAGGATGTAAAAAGCGAACTGTTTGTCCCCCCCTGCCCCTGCAGGAGAAGCTTCCTACAGTAATTAAACATCTCCAATCACGAAACCAAACGCCCATCTCCAAACCCATTAGGAACGGCCCGTGCTGCGAGCCGGCTGTGATGCACCGCTCGGATCCGTGAGGGCACCAGCGTGGGCTTCCTCACGCGAGACCCTCCCGGCTGCGGGGCGAGGAGCGCGCCCCGGATCACAGCCCCGAGGGCCCTTCCCATCTCAGCGTGCACCGAAGCTCGTTAGAGGGGCCCGGGGCTGCGCCGCAGCGAGAGCTGGAGCGGGCGAGCAGCGAGGGTGCGGACGCTGCGCAGGACCGGCTGCCTGGCTCCGTCGGCAAAGCGCCGGGAGAAGCCGGAGGTCTCCGGGGTGGGCAGGGTGGGAGCAGTCTTGTCGCCCGCTGTTAGTTAATATCATGGGTGTATTGGGTTGTGAGAGGCTCAGAGGCTGGATCGCGAGGGTCTGTAGCTCACGTTACGTTGTCTCTGCTCACGGATCCCCTGTTAGGGTTTGTTGAGCTCCTTTATAACGCGTTTGCGGCTCCTTGAGGTGCTGCTGAGGTCCCCTCTTCCTCCTGGGAGCGTCCCGTGTACCAGGGGATTCAGCCGGTCCATTGCCCAGGCAGCAGCAGCGTGTTTCACACATGTTTTTTTCCTGGGGAAATCTTCTCAGGGGAAGCTGCCAGAGGCTGGCAGCGACTTCTGAGCGAGGGGCCGTGCTGACAGCATCCCTCCACGCCAGCTCCCCAGCACGGGCTGCGCTGGAGGCAGCTCCATGGGGCCGGGATGAAAAGGCGGGCGAGGCAGAGCCGGCCGGGCTGCTGGCAGCGGTCCTGCCTGCTGCGGGGCTCTGCATCTCCGTGTGGAAAAATGGAGCCGAGCCTCTCAAAGCCAGAGCTGACTTTTAGCTGTTGTGGGAAAATGTAGTCCCAGCGACTTTAGAAGCGATGTCTCCGCGGGGCGTCGGGTGTGGGGGTGGCACATCCACGCGGTTTAACTCTGTCTCTGCGTCTCTCCTACCAGCGGCGACATGAACGAAGACACGCTGGAGACGGAAAATGCGGCTGCTGCGGCTGCTGCTGCCTTCACAGCCTCCACGCATCTGAAGGAAGCGGTCCTAGGTAGGTTCAGCCCGTGCCGCAGCCCCTGGTTGTGCCGTGCCAGCTCCACCGCCCCGATGCGGCACAGCCCTGCGCTGGTGCTGGTCAAGAGGGTCCGGCCGCCGCTGTGCAGAGCTGCCGGCTGGCCCTGGGGTGCTGCCCCAGCAGCCGTGGGTGCTCTCCCGGGGTGCTCTCCCAGCGTTGGTGGGTGCTCTCCCGGGGGGCCCCAGGGATGTTGTCCACATCATCCATGGGTGCTCTCCTGGGGGGCCCTAGGGATGCTCTCCCAGCATTGGTGGGTGATCTCCCAGGGACGCTGGCCCCAGCATTGGTGGGTGCTCTCCTGGGGAGACCTGGGGATGCTGTCCACATCAGCTGTGGGTGCTCTCCTGGGGGGCCCCAGGGACGCTGGCCCCAGTGTTGGTGGGTGCTCTCCCGGGGACGCTGGCCCCAGCGTTGGTGGGTGCTCTCCTGGGGAGACCTGGGGATGCTGTCCACATCATCTGTGGGTGCTCTCCCAGCGTTGGTGGGTGCTCTCCCAGGGACGCTGGCCCCAGCATTGGTGGGTGCTCTCCTGGGGATGCTGTCCACATCATCTGTGGGTGCTCTCCTGGGGGGCCCTAGGGACGCTGGCCCCAGCATTGGTGGGTGCTCTCCTGGGGAGACCTGGGGATGCTGTCCACGTCATCTGTGGGTGCTCTCCTGGGGGGCCCTAGGGATGCTCTCCCAGCATTGGTGGGTGCTCTCCCGGGGGGCCCCAGGGATGCTGTCCACATCATCCATGGGTGCTCTCCTGGGGGGCCCTAGGGGTGCTCTCCCAGCATTGGTGGGTGCTCTCCCAGGGACGCTGGCCCCAGCATTGGTGGGTGCTCTCCCAGGGATGCTCTCCCAGCATTGGTGGGTGCTTTCCTGGGGAGACCTGGGGATGCTGTCCACATCATCTGTGGGTGCTCTCCTGGGGGGCCCTAGGGATGCTCTCCCAGCATTGGTGGGTGCTCTCCCGGGGGGCCCCAGGGATGCTGTCCACATCATCCATGGGTGCTCTCCTGGGGGGCCCTAGGGATGCTCTCCCAGCATTGGTGGGTGCTCTCCCAGGGACGCTG